>NW_028188298.1:0-295000 GCF_964204655.1 Triturus cristatus | reverse complement strand
CAGTGGTGTTTGGGCAGTGGAGGGGGTCTATCAGGGGGTGGTGTTTCAGGGATTAGGGCAGTGTTGTTCAGGCAGTGTAGGGGCTCTTGCTGTGGGTGGTGTTTCAGGGTTTAGGGCAGTGGTGCAGTGGTGTTCGGGCAGTGTAGTGGGTCTTGCAGGGGGTGGTGTTTCAGGGTTTAGGGCAGTGGTATTCGGGCAGTGTAGGGGGTCTTGCTGGGGGTGGTGTTTCAAGGTTTATGGCAGTGGTGTTCAGGCAGAGTAAGGGGTCGTGCTTGGGGTGGTGTTTCAGGGTTCAGTGCAGTGGTGTTCGTGCAGTGTAGGGGGTCGTGCTGGGGGTGCTATTTCAGGGTTTAGGGCAGTGTAGTGGTGTTCGGGCAGTGTAGGGGGTGGTGCTGGGGGTGGAGATTCAGGGTTTAGGGCAGTGCAGTGGTGTTCGGGCAGTGTGGGGGGTTGTGCGGGGGCTGGTGTTTTAGGCTTTAGGGCAGTGCAGTGGTGTTTGGGCAGTGTAGGGGGTCTTTCTGGGGGTGGTGTTTCTGGGTTTAGGGCAGTGGTGTTCGGGCAGTGTAGAGGATCTTGCTGGAGGTGATGTTTCAGGGCTTAGGGCAGTGCATTAGTGTTCAAGCAGTGTAGGGGGTCTTGCTGGGGGTAGTGTTTCAGGGTTTAGGGCAGTACAGTGGTGTTCGGGCAGTGTAGGGGATCGTGCTGGGGGTGGTGTTTCAGGGTTTAGGGCATTGCAGCGGTGTTTGGGCAGTGTAGGGAGTTGTGCTGGGGGTGGTGTTTCAGGGTTTAGGGCAGTGCAGTGGAGTTTGGGCACTGTAGGGGGTCGTACTAGGGGTGGTGTTTCAGGGTTTAGGGCAGAGCAGTGGAGTTCAGACAGTGTAGGGGGTCGTGCAGTGGGTGGTGTTTTAGGGTTTAGGGCAGTGCTGTGGTGTTCGTGCAGTGTAGGGGGTCTTGCGGGGGCTGGTGTTTCAGCCGTTAGGGCAGTGCAGTGGTGTTGGGGCAGTGAAGGGGGTTTTGCAGGGGCTGGTGTTTCAGGGTTTAGGGCAGTGCACTGGTGTTCTGGCAGAGTAGGGGGTCATGCAGGGTGTGGTGTTTCAGTGTTTAGGGCAGTGTAGTGGTGTTCGGACAGTGAGGGGGTCGTGCAGGTCGTGGTGTTTCAGGGTTTAGGGCAGTGGTGCAGTGGTGTTCGGGCAGTGTAGGGGTTTTTGCAGGGGGTGCTGTTTCAAGGTTTAGGGCAGTGGTGTTCGGGCAGAGTAAGGGGTCGTCCTGGGGGTGGTGTTTCAGGGTTCAATGCAGTGGTATTCGGCCAGTGTAGGGGGTTGTGCTGGGGCTGGTGTTTCAGGGTTTAGGGCAGTGTAGTGGTGTTCGGGAAGTGTAGGGGGTCATGGTGGGGGTGGTGTTTAAGGGTTTACGGCAGTGCAGTGGTGTTCGGGCAGTGTAGGGGTCGTGAGGGGGCTGGTGTTTCAGGCTTTGGGGCAGTGCAGTGGTGTTTGGGCAGTGTAGGGGGTCGTGCTGGAGCTGGTGTTTCAGGCTTTAGGGCAGTGCAGTGGTGGTCTGGCAGTGTAGGGGGTCGTGCTCGTCCTAGTGTTTCAGGGTTTAGGGCAGTGGTGCAGTGGTGTTCGGGCAGTGTGGGGGGTCTTGCAGGGGGTGCGTTTTCAAGGTTTAGGGCAGTGGTGTTCGTGCAGAGTAAGGGGTCGTGCTGAGGGTGGTGTTTCAGGGTTCAATGCAGTGGTTTTCGGCCAGTGTAGGGGGTCATGCTGGGGGTGGTGTTCCAGGGTTTAGGGCAGTGTAGTGGTGTTCGGAAATTATAGGGGTTTATGCTGGGGGTGGTGTTTAAGGGTTTAGGGCAGCGCAGTGGTGTTTGGGAAGTGTAGGGGTCGTGAGGGGGCTGGTGTTTCAGGCTTTGGGGCAGTGCAGTGGTGTTTGGACAGTGTAGGGGGTCGTGCTGGGGCTGGTGTTTCAGGGTTTAGGGCAGTGCAGGTGTGTGCGGGCAGTATAGGGGTTAGTGCTGGGGTTAGTGTTTAAGGGTTTTGGGCAGTGCAGTGATGTTCGGACAGTGTAGGGGTATGTGCTGGGGTGGTGTTTCAGGGTTTAGGGCAGGGCAGTAGTGTTCAGGCAGTGTAGGGGGTCATGCAGGGGGTGGAGTTTCAGGGTTTAGGGCAGTGCAGTGGTGTTCGGGCAGAGTAGAGGGTCATGCTGGGGCTGGTGTCTCAGGGTTTAGGGCAGTTCAGTGGTGTACAGGCATTGTAGGGGGTCGTGCTGGGGCTGGTGTTTAAGGGTTTAGGACAGTGCAATGGTGTTCATGCAATGTAGGAGGTTGTGCTGGGGCTGGTGTTTAAGGGCTTAGGGCAGTGCAGTGGTGTTCGGGCAGTGTTGGGGGTCGTGCTGGGGCTGGTGTTTCAGGGTTTAGGGCAGTGTAGTGGTGTTCGGGAAGTGTAGGGGGTCATGGTGGGGGTGGTGTTTAAGGGTTTACGGCAGTGCAGTGGTGTTCGGGCAGTGTAGGGGTCGTGAGGGGGCTGGTGTTTCAGGCTTTGGGGCAGTGCAGTGGTGTTTGGGCAGTGTAGGGGGTCGTGCTGGAGCTGGTGTTTCAGGCTTTAGGGCAGTGCAGTGGTGGTCTGGCAGTGTAGGGGGTCGTGCTCGTCCTAGTGTTTCAGGGTTTAGGGCAGTGGTGCAGTGGTGTTCGGGCAGTGTGGGGGGTCTTGCAGGGGGTGCGTTTTCAAGGTTTAGGGCAGTGGTGTTCGTGCAGAGTAAGGGGTCGTGCTGAGGGTGGTGTTTCAGGGTTCAATGCAGTGGTTTTCGGCCAGTGTAGGGGGTCATGCTGGGGGTGGTGTTCCAGGGTTTAGGGCAGTGTAGTGGTGTTCGGAAATTATAGGGGTTTATGCTGGGGGTGGTGTTTAAGGGTTTAGGGCAGCGCAGTGGTGTTTGGGAAGTGTAGGGGTCGTGAGGGGGCTGGTGTTTCAGGCTTTGGGGCAGTGCAGTGGTGTTTGGACAGTGTAGGGGGTCGTGCTGGGGCTGGTGTTTCAGGGTTTAGGGCAGTGCAGGTGTGTGCGGGCAGTATAGGGGTTAGTGCTGGGGTTAGTGTTTAAGGGTTTTGGGCAGTGCAGTGATGTTCGGACAGTGTAGGGGTATGTGCTGGGGTGGTGTTTCAGGGTTTAGGGCAGGGCAGTAGTGTTCAGGCAGTGTAGGGGGTCATGCAGGGGGTGGAGTTTCAGGGTTTAGGGCAGTGCAGTGGTGTTCGGGCAGAGTAGAGGGTCATGCTGGGGCTGGTGTTTAAGGGTTTAGGACAGTGCAATGGTGTTCATGCAATGTAGGAGGTTGTGCTGGGGCTGGTGTTTAAGGGCTTAGGGCAGTGCAGTGGTGTTCGGGCAGTGTTGGGGGTCGTGCTGGGGCAGGTGTTTCAGGGTTTAGGACAGTGCAGTGGTGTTCAGACAGTGTAGGGGGTCTTGCAGGGGGTGGTGTTTCAGGGTTTAGGGCTGTGGTGTTCGGGCAGTGTAGGGGGTCTTGCTGGGGGTGGTGTTTCAGGGTTTAGGGCAGTGGTATTTGGGCAGTGTAGAGGGTCTTGCTGGGGGTGGTGTTTCAAGGTTTAGGGCAGTGGTGTTCGGGCAGTGTAGGGGGTCATGCTGGGGGTGGTATTTCAGGGTTCAGTGCAGTGGTGTTGGGGCATTGAAGGGGGTTGTGCAGGGACTGGTGTTTCAGGGTTTAGGGCAGTGCAGTGGTGTTCGGGCGGTGTACGGAGTTATGCTGGGGGTGGTGTTTTACGGTTTAGGGCAGTGCAGTGGTGTTCAGACAGTGTAGGGGATCATGCAGGGTGTGGTGTTTCAGTGTTTAGGGCAGTGTAGTGGTGTTCGGACAGTGTAGGGGGTCGTGCAGGTCATGGTATTTCAGGGTTTAGGGCAGTGCAGTGGTTTTTGGGCAGTGTAGGGGGTCTTGCAGGGGGTGGTGTTTCAGGGTTTAGGGCAGTGGTGTTCGGGCAGTGTAAGGGATCTTGCAGGGGGTGGTGTTTCAGGGTTTAGGGCAGTGGTGCAGTGGTGTTAGGGCAGTGTAGGGGGTCTTGCAGGGGTGGTGTTTCAAGGTTTAGGGCAGTGGTGTTCGGGCAGAGTAAAGGGTCGTGCTGAGGGTGGTGTTTCAGGGTTCAATGCAGTGATTTTCGGCCAGTCTAGGGGGTCATGCTGGGGGTGGTGTTTCAGGGTTTAGGGCAGTGTAGTGGTGTTCGGGAAGTGTAGGGGTTTATGCTGGGGGTGGTGTTTAAGGGTTTAGGGCAGCGCAGTGGTGTTCGGGCAGTGTAGGGGTAGTGAGGGGGCTGGTGTTTCAGGCTTTGGGGCAGTGCAGTGGTGTTTGGGCAGTGTAGGGGGTCGTGCTGGGGCTGGTGTTTCAGGGTTTAGGGCAGTGCAGTGGTGGTCGGGCAGTGTAGGGGGTCGTGCTAGGGCTAGTGTTTCAGGGTTTAGGGCAGTGCAGGTGTGTGCGGGCAGTATAGGGGGTAGTGCTGGGGTTAGTGTTTCAGGGTTTTGGGCAGTGCAGTGGTGTTCGGACAGTGTAGGGGTATGTGCTGGGGGTGGTGTTTCAGGGTTTAGGGCAGAACAGTAGTGTTCGGGCAGTGTAGGGGGTCGTGCAGGGGGTAGTGTTTCAGGGTTTAGGGAAGTGCAGTGGTGTTTAGGCATTGTAGTGGGTCGTGCAGGGGGTGGAGTTTCAGGGTTTAGGGCAGTGCAGTGGTGTTCGGGCAGTGTAGGGGGTCGTGCTGGGGCTGGTTTTTCAGGGTTTAGGGTAGTGCAGTGGTGTTCAGGCAGTGTAGGGGGTCGTGCTGGGGCTGGTGTTTCAGGGTTTAGGGCAGTGCAGTGGTGTTCAGGCAGTGTAGGGGGCCGTGCTGGGGCTGGTGTTTCAGGGTTTAGGACAGTGCAGTGGTGTTCGGACAGTGTAGGGGGTTGGGCAGGGGGAGGTGCTTCAGGGTTTAGGGCAGTGCAGTGGTGTTCGGGCAGTGTAGGGGGTCTTGCAGGGGGTGGTGTTTCAGGGTTTAGGGCTGTGGTGTTCGGGCAGTGTAGGGGGTCTTGCTGTGGGTGGTGTTTCAGGGATTAGGGCAGTGGTGCAGTGGTGTTCAGGCAATGTAGGGGGTCTTTCAGGGGGTGGTGTTTGAGGGTTTAGGGCAGTGGTATTTGGGCAGTGTAGAGGGTCTTGCTGGGGGTGGTGTTTCAAGGTTTAGGGCAGTGGTGTTCGGGCAGTGTAGGGGGTCATGCTGGGGGTGGTATTTCAGGGTTCAGTTCTGTGGTGTTCGGGCAATGTAGGGGTCGTGCTGGGGCTGGTGTTTCAGGGTTTAGGGCAGTGCAGTGGTGTTCGGGCAGTGTAGGGGGTCATGCGGGGGCTGGTGTTTCAGGCTTTAGGGCAGTGCAGGGGTGTTAGGGCAGTGAAGGGGGTCGTGCTGTGGAAATTTAGCTTGCAAACTGAACATTATCTGCACCATCTTGCCTCTCCCCAACGCCACACACAGCGAGCACACGACAGCCATTTTAGGCACCCCACTCTCTCCCCCGCTCATTGTCGATCGCCAGCGCGTTCCCCTGACGCTGCAAGTATCCCCCCGCGCGCCGGCCACCCCCGCTCTCTCATACACGGGCCATAAACCCTCTCATTCAGCGCGACCCTGCCATGGAACCACATCCCACGCCTGACCGACATCCCATACATGGTCATGCCTCTCTTTGATAAACCCCCTTCCTCTGCGCCCCATTGTCCGAACCGATCCCAGGCCATCACCTAGCCCTGCGGATGCAGTTTATTGCCCCTACTGTAAGGGAAACACCCCACATCAAAGGGATTACGGTGGATCAAAGCCCCTACCCCCTGAGACCCGGCCGGTTGCACACACCCCCGGGAATTGGCGGAATATCCAGCTGCGTGATAGCCATCTCCTACTGTGGGTGGGGTGGGGACTTCTACTGTAGATATGTGTGGGAACGAGCTTGAAGTGGGGGTTCCAAGGAATGTCTTTCCGTACATCAAAGTCTCAATAAGAATGTACCATGTGTAATAAAGCAATAAACCTGTGTATAAGAGGCCAGGCCTCAGAGATGCAGTTAGAGCACCTCGTGACGATACCTTGCTGTCTGATCTGATGTGTTCTGCTCCGACGGAATAAAACTTTGTTTCCTGCCTTCCAGTCTCCGGCGCCTGCCTCTTTCATTGGTAAATTATCGAGTGGTATGAGAGGCGATTACCGCCGGGCAATACTTGAAAGGTTATCGACTGAAACTGCCGCTACCATTTAACAATTGGCGTCCCAAGCGTGGGGCCCATCAGAGACACGTGGATCCAGTGGGAGAGGTCCTGACGACAGAGTGAACGACTGCAATGATCGGGAGAGCTCCTGCCCAATAGACCCTCGTCTGGCAGCCGATCATCCGAACTTCACTGGTTCCTAACAGACCTCTCTCGAGTGATCTACGGTCCTGACTGGGAACCATCAGGAGTGCCGCGGCAAATACGGAGAGTAGAGGACGATCGGGCGCTGGAGGCGGAAGACGAGAAACTGTCCACGTGGTCCGGGTAAGGTCGTGATACACGACAAATTGCGAAATAATTGATTGATTGTTTGAAGTTTTGAAATACTAGTATTGCTCATTGATTTTTCTCTTTGAGATATTCGCTGTCTACAAACGGGGAGGAGTAGAAATACTCTCTCTCCCTTTGCAGATAGTGAAGGGTAGGTAATGCAGACTTTTGTCCCCGTTGTAACCCGTCGTGCCTATCTTTATCTCCCCACTGATTGATTGTCCGAACATTGATTGTTTTGAAGAATAGTGCTCTTTGAGATATTCTCTGTTTGCAAATAACGTAGAATAGAAATATTCTGTCTAGTCTTTGCAAATAGTGAAGGGTAGGTAACGCAGACTTTTGTCCCCGTTGTAACCCGTCGTGCCTATCTTTATCTCCCCATTGATTTATTGATTGATTGTCCGAACACTAGTTGTTCGATATTGGTTCTTTGGAGGTATTCTCTGCTTACAAATAACGAGGAATAGAGATATTCTGTCTAGTCTTTGCAAGCAGTGAAAAGATAGGTAGTGCTGACTTTTGTCCCCATTGAAACCCGTCATGCCTATCTTCTCCCCACTGATTGGTAGTTGGTTCTGCCCGGACCGCTTATTAGAGGTGGACCATCCGGCTCCACTGGAAGGCACCCCTAATAAGGACATGTTCACTAAATATGGACTAGTCGCCGTAGCTTATACCAAGCTATGGCATAAATATACAAAGAAGGACCCCGAGAGTCAGTGGCCACCGATGGGATCCTTCGACGACCATAAGATAGAAGTGCTAGAAATAGCTCTGCGTAGCAATAAGACGACGCCTACTATGCTTGACAGTATTGGCATGTGGCGCAAAGAAGCAACGCAACGGAAAAAGAGGGAAGAAGTGAAAGCAGAAAAGGAATTACGAAAAGCAGCTCACCTTGCCGCTAGAAAGTTAGAAGAAGAAATAAAGGAGAGAAGGGAAACTAAACTAAGACAGGAGCCCGAAACATCAGGCCAGTACGCTGTTAGGACCCCTTCTTTGCTCTACCCTGAGTTATCCTCTAAGCAGCGAACGAATGATGAATTACTATTAGGTCCCCCGATCATTTACATGCCCCCTCTATACGCACCCTCCCAATCAATAGTGCAACACCCACAACCCCCAAACACGAGCGAAAGCAGTACAGGGGCCTCGGTCCTCACGGCCTCCGCGCCGGCCGAGCCTCCTGTACTGAACACAACGTCGGCAATAACGTTGGATGATCCTGAGATGAGAAAGAAAGATTCCACCAGAATGAATCGACTAACGAAGGATGAATGAGCAGGAATCGACAAAATAGTAAAGACACTAGTGGAGCGTAAGGAAAGTGAGGAGTATATAACAGACGTATATAACTCGTATGCAGACAGCCGCAGACGACACTTTGTCGTACGACTTTGTTATCATGCCCTAAATGCATATGAGGATAGGTACCGCGATAAAGGTCCCGAAGGCTTAGCGACCCTATATAGGAAGGTAGACATTGGGGAAGAAGGAGAGGGCGATGTAACGAACCTCTTCACTCGTACACTCGAGGTCTATCGACACCTTAAAGAACACAGGCAGACAACCAAAACAAAAACCCCCATAGCGGCTAAGCCCCAGGAAGGAAGGACTGATACCATGATGCCAATCAAAGAGGCCGCCCCCTACTGGGTCCCCCCACGAGGTCAGGGAACACATGACGACATCAACCACCAAGATGCGAAGGGGAGGGTTGTATATAATTGGGTCTACCAGCCATGGGACCGACAAGATATTTTGACCTTTAGAAAAACTCTACCCGACTTAAGAAAGAACCCGACTGCCTTCTACACCGAACTAGGTACAGCCTTAGGCTCAACAATAATGACTTTAGCAGATATCGACTTGTTCTTCGGATTATGTCTGCCGGCTGATGTGTGGAAACAAATCCGGAAAGTTGACCACGCTGAGCCGGATATACCTGGGTACAACTCGATACCATAGATAAACAGCGAGAACCGGGACAGAAACCCCCGAAAGCCATATTAGAGCTCCCAGACAAGATTGTACTTAAGTTGAAGACTCTAATCCCGGAAAGAAAGGTAGATTGGTCAATAGTGACGGCTTGTCGCCAGAAACCCCTGGAGGATGTGTCTGAATATTTCTCTCGGTTCGAGACTGTGTTTTCCGATTATAGTGGCCAGGACATGACCACTGCAACCGAACATCACCTCTTTGTCCAGAATTATGTGAAGGGTCTGTCACAAGAAGTCTCCCAGAAGCTGCAGACCAGCGAGAGTAGTTGGGCAGCCTCCAAACCCGCAGCAATCCTCCAGATGGCCCAATACTATGAAAACCAAAAGAATGAGAACGATAGGGCGTCAGAGAGGAAGAAAAAGGAACTGAAGGAGAGGGTAATGATAGCACAGTTGCAAGGGGTGACCATAGGAAGGGAACCCCCGAAAGGGAATTACCAACCAACCGCCCCTAGAAAGCTACCCCCTAGAGACCATACCCCTGCACCCTACAACGGACGGAGAGACTTAGATGGGAATCAATGTGCGTTCTGTAGAGGGTTCGGACACTGGAAATCCCAGTGCCCGGTCCTTCTGGAAATGAACAAAAATAGGGACCCCAGAGACACAGCATATGACCCCAGAAATAGAGGACAGGGACGAGGGTACACGAACGACGCCATCAACGACAGGCCAGGCAGACCAAACACCTTTGATCGCCCCCGACAAAACCAGTGTCAACAGTCCGACTATGAAAGCACCCATGACTTCGCATAGGACCGCCAGGGGCAAGGGAGGGATCCAGTCGAACTCCGTGTTGACCAGCAAGGTCCTTACGTCACTGCTAAGGCCTTGGGCACAAAATCTCCATTCCTGGTAGACACTGGGGCGACACGTAGTGCGTTATCCAAACGACTGATTCCTAGGGCACCCTTGTCTGGCTCACATGTAACTTCAATAGGCTTCGATGGAACGCCCTCCACTAACCCCTTATCAGCACCAATCTCCTTTGACTTAGAAGATAACACCACTGACACGACCTTTCTGCTCTCCTCCAACACCCCCGATGCTATTATGGGACTTGATTTGCTAAAACATTTTCGAGCTACCATCAGATGCTCCCCAGACGTAGTTCGAGTCATCCTACACGATAACCCCGATCTGTCCAGACCCTGTCACACACGGCATATGCTCTCTATAACCGATGCTGACATGTCCCTACTCGACACATTACCTTCACACCTATGGGCTAAAACCGACTCAGATGTAGGGCGCATGGTGATCGACCCGGTACACATAACCGTCCGACCGGACGCAGTGCTCCCAAAGCTTCCACAGTATCGGATATCACCCGAAGGCGAGAAGGCATTGGTGGAAATCATCGAGTCCCTAGTCGAGGCAGGAGTGGTAGAAGAAGTAGTCAGTAATGTTTGCAACAGCCCTATCCTACCCATTGTAAAGAAGCAAGGCGAGGGGGATGAGAAAGCCTACCGTTTCATTGTTGATTTGCGAGAGGTTAACAAAGTAGTCATACCCCAGTACCCCGTGGTCTCAGACATCACCACCATCCTCACCCTGATTCCATCCACTGCCACCACCTTTTCTGTTATTAATCTCAAGAACGCATTCTTTTCCATCCCCATCCACCCAGACAGCCGCTACCTGTTCGGCTTCACTTTAAAAGCCCGTTCGTACAGATTCTGCAGGGCACCCCAAGGCTACACTGAGAGTCCCAGTATTTATAGCCAAGCCCTCAAGAGGCAACTAGATGCAGTCCAACTACCCAATGGAGTGGTGTTGATACAGTACGTTGATGACATTCTTTTGGCGGCCGACACCACTCCACTTGCCGTCACAGCCACCATTCACCTCCTCCGCTTCCTTGCGGAGAACGGTCACAAGGTCTCCAGAAAGAAATTGCAATTCTGCCAGCCCCAAGTAACGTATCTAGGCCACCTACAATCCAAAGACGGGAGGAAACTTACCCCTGACCGAATTCAGACCATCCTAGAAACCCCTGTTCCCAAAACTCAGAAGCAAGTGCGGTCCCTAGTAGGCCTCACCTCCTTTTGTCGACAATGGTTGCCAAACTTCAGTCTTATCGTAAAACCTCTGCTTTCCCTGCTGGCTAAAGATGTCCCCTTCCCCCTCCCCTGGACACCCGAATGTCAATCCTCCTTCAAAGAATTACGAGACGCCCTCTGTTCGGCCCCAGTCCTAGGAACCCCAGACTACACTAAACCTTTCTCCCTCTACACCCACGAAAGGGAGGGATGTGCGTTGTCTGTCCTATCCCAGTCCATAGGCCCTAAACAACGCCCTTGTGCCTACTTCTCTGCCACTCTTGACCCTGTAGCCAGAGCTTTGCCCGCATGCCTCCGAGCAGTAGCCGCCGCGGCTATCTCTATCCGGCAAAGCGAAGGGATCGTACTCTCAAACCCCCTCACAGTATTGGTACCCCATGCGGTTGACACCCTCCTGAACCAAACCAAGACTCAACACCTGACTAGCGCACGACTGACTGGTTATGAACTGACTCTGCTTGCACCCCACATCACATTGAAACGATGCACCACTCTGAATCCAGCTACTCTAATACCTCTCCCTGACACTGATCCCAATGCGTCCCCTATACACGACTGTGTGACCCTCACCGACGAACAGACCAAGAGTAGGGTCGACCTCCGAGATACTGCCTTCCCGGACCCTGACGGAGAACTGTGGGTGGATGGCTCATGCATCAAGCTCCCCGATGGCACCACCTCAGCTGCCTATGCAGTCACCACAGCCCGAACAGTTGTTGAGACAGCCCGCATCACACAGCGATCCGCACAGGCGGCGGAACTAATTGCTCTCACACGAGCCTGCATCCTGGCAGCAGGGACAACCGCAAACATTTACACAGACAGTCAGTACGCCTTCGGGGTAGTTCACCACTTTGGGCTCTTATGGAAAGAGAGGGGATTCTTGACTTCTCATGGCACACCCATCCTGCATGGAGATCTAGTCTCTGCCCTGACCGAAGCGGTCCTCCTCCCCACACGGCTGGCTGTGATCAAATGCCAAGCACACAAGAAGGTGACAGACATTATAGGACAGGGAAATGCACTAGCTGACATTACTGCCCGAACCACAGCCGAGAATAGGTCCACGACCCGTATGTACGTGACCAGGTCACAAGCTGAGAAATGGAAGGATGCTAGGGAAACGATTAGGGACATCCAATTAGCCAGTACAACACACGAGTTAACTGAATGGGCATGGGTGGGATTGAAGGACGATGATGGTTGCTGGCGGACTAAAGACTCGAACAAATGGTTGCTACCAGACTCATACTTGATCCCCATGCTGACCATGGCACACTCCCCCGCACACATAGGGTCTGCCCCCATGATCGAACTCATCTCCAAAGTCTGGCACAACGACAAGATCCCAGACTCAGCCAAACGCCTGGTCCAACAATGCCTAGTATGCCTCCAACACAACCCTGGGAAAGGAACTGCTGTACCCCGGGGAGGGTTCGGGGTCCCCAATCACCCTTTTGAAGTCCTACAAATGGACTATGTCCAGTTAGAAAGGTGCCAAGGTTTGAAGTACGTACTTGTCGTTGTGTGTGCCTTCAGCAAGTGGGTGGAAGCCTATCCAACCCACGACAACACCGCCATGACTACCGCAAAAGTACTACTGAAGGAATTCTTCCCCCGATACGGCCTTTGTCGAATTTTGTGGAGCGACAACGGCCCCCACTTCGTAGCCGAAGTTATCCAACTCATCTTAAAAGGGTTGGGTGTAAAACAGAAATTCCATGCGGTCTTCCATCCCCAATCTGCAGGCTTGGTTGAGCGACACAATGCCACATTGAAGCTTAAGATAGCAAAAATAGTCGCCACCACAGGACTAAGATGGCCAGACGCTCTCCCGCTAGCATTGCTATCAATGCGTTCCACCCCCACCAAACACCACTTAACCCCCTACGAGGTCATCTTCGGGCGGCCCATGAACCTTTGGACTGCACCGAAACCAACGTCCATCCACGACGTCCCGGACGTCCTCATGTCTGACTATCTGTACAATCTAACTAAAACGTTGTCTGTTATCCATCAGCAGGTGCTGCACGCCATTCCCGATGTTTCCAGGGGCCCCGGACACGACATCCAACCCGGTGACTTCGTCTTAGTGCGTAACTTCCAGCGCACCAAGAGTCTGGAGCCCCGGTGGACGGGCCCCCTGCAAGTCCTGATCACCACCCGAACAGCTCTTCGAGTGGAGGGGAAACGCAATTGGCTGCATGCACACCACTGCAAGAAGGTATCACCGACCCTGACAACCACGGACAACATCACCGCCCAAGAAGAACTTCTGGACAAAGACCGACCATCCCTGAGCCGCTGCCCAGATACAGAGACACTCGAGTTAGTAAGATATCCTGATCCCACCGTGCCATCCAAGGAAGGGTATAACTTGCGACGAAAGGAGAGAACTTCGGCTAAGCAGACCACAGGCTCAGTGGAAATCTCAGAGCGGTAGCCTAGTCACCCCAAAGGCCACCAGGAGAGAAACTAAACAAAGTCTGTGGTTCTGCCCGCTACCGAGTCTCTTGAAGGTGATGGAAGCGCCCGACATGAAGATGATGGAAGCAACCGGACGTCCGAAGATCCACTACAAAAACCCAAAGACTGACCGAATGCACAGCTTAAAGACTATTGCACTTTTCATTACCCTTCTCTTTTGCCTTCTCCTCGTGGTCACCTTCTGGATCATGGAGGAGAGCACACCCGCTCATAAGACATTGCTGACCACCGTTCAACCTACCACCACGAAAGAACGCCATCTGATCTCACTTTCACCCCAACTCCGAGAAAGGCGTAAGGAGTTCTGGAATAACTCTTTTGTGCAGTTGCTCCACCAACACAATCTTGCTGCCAACGCCACTAATTGCTGGATCTGTGGATTGCTACCACATGCCACTGGACACTCTATCCCTTTCATCCCTTCACCTTTTTCTGTCCATGGTTCCTGCCTCGCCTGGCTAATCCTCCTGCAAGAAAGCTACAAGGACAATGCCACTTCCGGCAGAACCATGTCACACTTCTACCATGGGTTCTGGCTGAACAAAACTGGAAGAACTTCTGCCCTCTTCTGCCCTCTGAGATCGAACACTTCCTTTCACATGGACATCCCTGCCAAAGAACGAGTTGAAATGCAAGTGTTTAACAACCCAGCCAGACCCACCTTCTCTTACCTCCGGAAACGGACGGCCGCCACCCTAACTGTGGCCCTGTCCGTCATCAACATCACTGGATTTGTGTGCCTCGAAGGCCTGGGGGCGCGGCTGGTGGGCCACAGCTCCTGCCTCATCACCCGAACATTGGACTCAGTTGACCCACCCTCCTTTGTTGCCTCCCCGAATATGTACTTCGTCTGTGGTGCTAAGGCCTACACCTGGCTTCCGAAAGGTTGGGGAGGCACCTGCTACATCGCCTTTGTCCTTCCTCCGACATATGTGGCTCCAGCAAACCATCACCGACAGAAACGGGCCAAAGACATTGTGCAAGCCGACTCCGCCGGAGCACAGTTCATGGACGCAGTGAAAGGCCTTGTTCCACTCTGGGGTCCAATGGCAAACAGCCGTGCCATCCACCACTTAACCCAGGCAGTCGAAACGGTGATGAACATTACGGCTGGAGCCCTCGCCAACAACACCGCCGAGCTCCAGGCCGTCCGCTTAGTGGCCCTTCAGAACCGCCTCGTTCTAGATGTGGTTCTGGCTGATCGTGGAGGAGCATGCCGCATCATTGGGTCCAGCTGTTGTACCTACGTACCGGATAACTCTCCCTCAGTCTACAAAGCGATTGAACACCTCCACAGACTGTCCGCAGAGGTCCATCAAGAGCAAGAAGAATGGTCACTGGGGAGTTGGTTTTGGGACACTATTAAAAGTTGGGGATGGAGGCTGTTTTCATTTATCCTCATACCGATTGTGATACTATGTGGATGTTGCTTGGGGATTCAGTGCCTGCCACCTTTATGTTCGCTTTTTATGAACTGCATCTGCCCTAAGACTTTGGACTTTGAAACAGAGCGAATGAAAGCTCTGTATGAGGTGGAAGTTCGAAGTATCATGGGGATAGATCCGAACTAGACAAGCTGGCGAGATATGTTAAAAGGGAGGACTGTGGAAATTTAGCTTGCAAACTGAACATTATCTGCGCCATCTTGCCTCTCCCCAACGCCACACACAGCGAGCACACGACAGCCATTTTAGGCACCCCACTCTCTCCCCCGCTCATTGTCGATCGCCAGCGCGTTACCCTGACGCTGCAAGTATCCCCCCGCGCGCCGGCCACCCCCGCTCTCTCATACATGGGCCATAAACCCTCTCATTCAGCGCGACCCTGCCATGGAACCACATCCCACGCCTGACCGACATCCCATACATGGTCATGCCTCTCTTTGATAAACCCCCTTCCTCTGCGCCCCATTGTCCGAACCGATCCCAGGCCATCACCTAGCCCTGCGGATGCAGATTATTGCCCCTACTGTAAGGGAAACACCCCACATCAAAGGGATTACGGTGGATCAAAGCCCCTACCCCCTGAGACCCGGCCGGTTGCACACACCCCCGGGAATTGGCGGACTATCCAGCTGCGTGATAGCCATCTCCTACTGTGGGTGGGGTGAGGACTTCTACTGTAGATATGTGTGGGAACGAGCTTGAAGTGGGGGTTCCAAGGAATGTCTTTCCGTACATCAAAGTCTCAATAAGAATGTACCATGTGTAATAAAGCAATAAACCTGTGTATAAGAGGCCAGGCCTCAGAGATGCAGTTAGAGCACCTCGTGACGATACCTTGCTGTCTGATCCGATGTGTTCTGCTCCGACGGAATAAAACTTTGTTTCCTGCCTTCCAGTCTCCGGCGCCTGCCTCTTTCATTGGTAAATTATCGAGTGGTATGAGAGGCGATTACCGCCGGGCAATACTTGAAAGGTTATCGACTGAAACTGACGCTACCATTTAACAGTGCGGGGTCTGAAGTTTCAGAGTTTAGGGCAGTGCACTAGTGTTCGGGCAGTGTAGGGTATGATGCTGGGGGTGGTGTTTTAGGGTTTAGGGCAGTGCAGTGGTGTTCGGACAGTGTAGGGGTTCATGCAGGGGGTGGTGTTTCAGGGTTTAGGGCAGTTCAGTGGTGTTCGGACAGTGTAGGGGGTCGTGCAGGTGGTGGTGTTTCACGGTTTAGGGCAGTGCAGTGGTGTTCGGGCAGTGTAGGGGGTCTTGCTGTGGGTGGTGTTTCAGTGTTTAGGGCAGTGGTGCAGTGGTCTTCTGGCAGTGTAGTGGGTCTTGCATGGGGTGGTGTTTTAGGGTTTAGGGCAGTGGTATTCGGGCAGTGTAGGGGGTTTGCTGGGGTGGTGTTTCAAAGTTTAGGACAGTGGTGTTTGGGTAGAGTAAAAGGGTCGTGCTGGGGGTGGTGTTTCAGCATTCAGTGCAGTGGTGTTCGGGCAGTGTAGGGGGTCGTGCTGGGGGTGGTGTTTTAGGGTTTAGGGCAGTGCAGTGGTATTCGGGCAGTGTAGGGGTTTGTGGTGGGGTGGTGTTTCAGGGTTTAGGGCAGTGTAATGGTGTTCGAGCAGTGTAGGGGGCGTGCTTGGGGTGGAGTTTCATGGTTTAGGGCAGTGCAGTGGTGTTCGGGCAGTGTAGGGGGTCATGCAGGGGCTGGTGTTTCAGGGTTTAGGGCATGGCAGTGGTGTTTGGGCAGTGTAGTGGGTCGTGCAGTAGTGTTCTTGCAGTGTAGGGGGTCGGGCTGGGGCTGGTGTTTCAGGGTTTAGGGCAGTGCAGTGGTGTTCGGGCAGTATAGGGGGTCGTGCTGGGGTTAGTGTTTCAGGGTTTTGGACAGTGGAGTGGTGTTCGGGCAGTGTAGGGGGACGTGCTGGGGGTGGTGATTCAGGGTTTAGGGCAGAGCAGTGGTGTTCGTGCAGAGTAGTGGATCGTGCCGGGGGTGGTGTTTCAGGGTTTATGGCAGTGCAGTGGTGTTCAGGCAGTGTAGGGGGTCGTGCCGGGGGTAGTGTTTCAGGGTTTAGGGAAGTGCAGTGGTGTTCGGGCAGTGTAGGGAGTCATGCAGGGGGTGGAGTTTCAGGGTTTGAGGCAGTGCAGTGGTGTTTAGGCATCGTAGTGGGTCGTGCAGGGGGTGGAGTTTCAAGGTTTAGGGCAGTGCAGTGGTGTTCGGGCAGAGTAGAGGGTCATGCTGGGGCTGTTGTCTCAGTGTTTAGGGCAGTTCAGTGGTGTACAGGCATTGTAGGGGGTCGTGCTGGGGCTGGTGTTTCAGGGTTTAGGGCAGTGCAGTGGTGTTCGGGCAGTATAGGGGGTCGTGCTGGGGTTAGTGTTTCAGGGTTTTGGACAGTGGAGTGGTGTTCGGGCAGTGTAGGGGGACGTGCTGGGGGTGGTGATTCAGGGTTTAGGGCAGAGCAGTGGTGTTCGTGCAGAGTAGTGGATCGTGCCGGGGGTGGTGTTTCAGGGTTTATGGCAGTGCAGTGGTGTTCAGGCAGTGTAGGGGGTCGTGCTGGGGGTAGTGTTTCAGGGTTTAGGGAAGTGCAGTGGTGTTCGGGCAGTGTAGGGAGTCATGCAGGGGGTGGAGTTTCAGGGTTTGAGGCAGTGCAGTGGTGTTTAGGCATCGTAGTGGGTCGTGCAGGGGGTGGAGTTTCAAGGTTTAGGGCAGTGCAGTGGTGTTCGGGCAGAGTAGAGGGTCATGCTGGGGCTGTTGTCTCAGTGTTTAGGGCAGTTCAGTGGTGTACAGGCATTGTAGGGGGTCGTGCTGGGGCTGGTGTTTCAGGGTTTAGGGCAGTGCAGTGGTGTATGGGCAGTGTAGGGGGTCATGCTGGGGCTGGTGTTTCAGGGTTTAGGGCACTGCAGTGGTGTTCAGGCAGTGTAGGGGGTTGTGCTGGGGCTGGTGTTTCAGGGTTTAGGACAGTGCAGTGGTGTTCGGACAGTGTAGGGGGTTGTGCAGGGAGAGGTGTTTCAGGGTTTAGGGCAGTGAAATGGTGTTCGGCCAGTGTAGGGGGTCTTGCAGGGGGTGGTGTTTCAGGGTTTAGGGCTGTGGTGTTCGGGCAGTGTAGGGGGTCTTGCTGTGGGTGGTATTTCAGGGATTAGGGCAGTGGTGCAGTGGTGTTCAGGTAATGTAGGGGTTCTTGCAGGGGGTGGTGTTTCAGGGTTTAGGGCAGTGGTATTTGGGCAGTGTAGAGGGTCTTGCTGAGGGTGGTGTTTCAAGGTTTAGGGCAGTGGTGTTCGGGCAGTGTAGGGGGTCATGCTGGGGGTGGTATTTCAGAGTTCAGTTCTGTGGTGTTCGGGCAATGTAGGGGTCGTGCTGGGGGTGGTGTTTCAGGGTTTAGGGCAGTGCAGTGGTGTTCGGGCAGTGTAGGGGGTCATGCGGGAGCTGGTGTTTCAGGCTTTAGGGCAGTGCAGGGGTGTTAGGGCAGTGAAGGGGGTGGTGCGGGGTCTGAAGTTTCAGGGTTTAGGGCAGTGCACTAGTGTTCGGGCAGTGTAGGGTATCATGCTGGGGGTGGTGTTTTAGGGTTTAGGGCAGTGCAGTGGTGTTCGGACAGTGTAGGGGTTCATGCAGGGGGTGGTGTTTCAGGGTTTAGGGCAGTGCAGTGGTGTTCGGACAGTGTAGGGGTAGTGCAGGTGGTGGTGTTTAACGGTTTAGGGCAGTGCAGTGGTGTTGGGGCAGTGTAGGGGGTCTTGCTGTGGGTGGTGTTTCAGGGTTTAGGGCAGTGGTGAAGTGGTCTTCTGGCAGTGTAGTGGGTCTTGCATGGGGTGGTGTTTCAGGGTTTAGGGCAGTGGTATTCGGGCAGTGTAGGGGGTTTGCTGGGGGTGGTGTTTCAAAGTTTAGGACAGTGGTGTTTGGGCATAGTAAAAGGGTCGTGCTGGGGGTGGTGTTTCAGGGTTCAGTGCAGTGGTTTTCGGGCAGTGTAGGGGGTTGTGCTGGGGGTGGTGTTTCAGGGTTTAGGGCAGTGCAGTGGTGTTTGGGCAGTGTAGTGGGTCATCCTAGGGGTAGTGTTTCAGGGTTTAGGGCAGTGCAGTGGTGTTCGGGCAGTGTAGGGGTTTGTGGTGGGGTGGTGTTTCAGGGTTTAGGGCAGTGTAGTGGTGTTCGAGCAGTGTAGGGGGCGTGCTGGGGGTGGAGTTTCAGGGTTTAGGGCAGTGCAGTGGTGTTCGGGCAGTGTGGGGGGTTGTGCGGTGGCTGATGTTTCAGGCTTTAGGGCAGTGCAGTGGTGTTCGGGCAGTGTAGGGGTTTGTGGTGGGGTGGTGTTTCAGGGTTTAGGGCAGTGTAGTGGTGTTCTTGCAGTGTAGGGGGTCGGGCTGGGGCTGGTGTTTCAGGGTTTAGGGCAGTGCAGTGGTGTTCGGGCAGCATAGGGGGTCGTGCTGGGGTTAGTGTTTCAGGGTTTTGGGCAGTGGAGTGGTGTTCGGGCAGTGTAGGGGGACGTGCTGGGGGTGGTGATTCAGGGTTTAGGACAGAGCAGTGGTGTTTGTGCAGAGTAGTGGATCGTGCTGGGGGTGGTGTTTCAGGGTTTAGGGCAGAGCAGTGGTGTTCGAGTAGTGTAGGGGGTTGTGCTGGGGGTGGTGTTTCAGGGTTTAGGGCAGTGCAGTGTTGTTCAGGCAGTGTAGGGGGTCATGCCGGGGGTAGTGTTTCAGGGTTTAGGGAAGCGCAGTGGCGTTCGGGCAGTGTAGGGAGTCATGCAGGGGGTGGAGTTTCAGGGTTTGAGGCAGTGCAGTGGTGTTCGGGCAGAGTAGGGGGTCGTGCTGGGGCTGGTCTTTCAGGGTTTAGGGCAGTGCAGTGGTGTACAGGAAGTGTAGGCGGTCGTGCTGGGGCTGGTGTTTCAGGGTTTAGGGCAGTGCAGTGGTGTACGGGCCGTGTAGGGGGTCGTGCTGGGGGTGGTGTTTCAGGGTTTAGGGCAGTGCAGTGGTGTTCTGGCAGTGTAGGGGGTCATGCGGGGGCTGGTGTTTCAGGGTTTAGGGCACTGCATTGGTGTTCGGGCAGTGTACGGGATCATGCGGGGGCTGGTGTTTCAGGCTTTAGGGCAGTGCAGTGGTGTTTGGGAAGTGAAGGGGGTCGTGCTGGGGCTGGTGTTTCAGTGTTTAGGGCAGTGCAGTGGTGGTCAGGCAGTGTAGGGGGTCGTGCTGGTCCTAGTGTTTCAGGGTTTAGGGCAGTGCAGGGGTTTTCGGTCAGTGTAGGGGGTCATGCTGGGGCTAGTGTTTCAGGGTTTATGGCAGTGCAGTGGTGTTCGGGCAGTGTAGGGGGTCGTGGTGGAGGTGGTGTTTCAGGGTTTAGGGCAGAGCAGTTTTGTTCGGGCAGAGCAGTGGGTCGTGCTGGGGTGGTGTTTTACGGTTTAGGGCAGTGCAGTGGTGTTCGGACAGTGTAGGGGTCCATGCAGGGGGTGGTGTTTCAGGGTTTAGGGCAGTGCAGTGGTGTTTGGACAGTGTAGGGGGTGGTGCAGGTGGTGGTGTTTCAGGGTTTAGGGCAGTGCAGTGGTGTTCGGACAGTGTAGGGGGTAGTGCAGGTGGTGGTGTTTAACGGTTTAGGGCAGTGCAGTGGTGTTCGGGCAGTGTAGGGGGTCTTGCTGTGGGTGGTGTTTCAGGGTTTAGGGCAGTGGTGCAGTGGTCTTCTGGCAGTGTAGTGGGTCTTGCATGGGGTGGTGTTTCAGGGTTTAGGGCAGTGGTATTCGGGCAGTGTAGGGGGTTTGCTGGGGGTGGTGTTTCAAAGTTTAGGACAGTGGTGTTTGGGCAGAGTAAAAGGGTCGTGCTGGGGGTGGTATTTCAGGGTTTAGGGCAGAGCAGTGGTGTTCGGGCAGTATAGGGGGTTGTGCTGGGGGTGGTGTTTCTGGGTTTAGGGCAGTGCAGTGGTGTTCGGGCAGTGTAGGGGGTCATGGAGGTGGAGGTGTTTCAGGGTTTAGGTATGTGCAGTGGTGTTCGGGCAGTGTAGTGGTTCGTGCGGGGGCTGGTATTTCAGGCTTTAGGGCAGTGCAGTGGTGTTCGGGCAGTGTAGGGGGTCTTGCTGTGGGTGGTGTTTCAGGGTTTAGGGCAGTGGTGCAGTGGTCTTCTGGCAGTGTAGTGGGTCTTGCATGGGGTGGTGTTTCAGGGTTCAGTGCAGTGGTGTTCGGGCAGTGTAGGGGGTCGTGCTGCGGGTGGTGTTTCAGGGTTTAGGGCAGTGCAGTAGTGTTCGGGCAGTGTAGTGGGTCATCCTGGGGGTAGTGTTTCAGGGTTTAGGGCAGTGCAGTGGTGTTCGGGCAGTGTAGGGGTTTGTGGTAGGGGGGGGTGTTTCAGGGTTTAGGGCAGTGTAGTGGTGTTCGAGCAATGTAGGGGGCATGCTGGGGGTGGAGTTTCAGGGTTTAGGGCAGTGCAGTGGTGTTCGGGCAGTGTGGGGGGTTGTGCGGTGGCTGATGTTTCAGGCTTTAGGGCAGTGCAGTGGTGTTCGGGCAGTGTAGGGGGTCGTGGAGGGGCTGGTGTTTCAGGGTTTAGGGCAGTGCAGTGGTGTTCGGGCAGTGTAGGGGGTCGTGCGGGGGCTAGTGTTTCAGGCTTTAGGGCATGGCAGTGGTGTTTGGGCAGTGTAGTGGGTCGTGCAGTAGTGTTCTTGCAGTGTAGGGGGTCGGGCTGGGGCTGGTGTTTCAGGGTTTAGGGCAGTGCAGTGGTGTTCGGGCAGTATAGGGGGTCGTGCTGGGGTTAGTGTTTCAGGGTTTTGGGCAGTGGAGTGGTGTTCGGGCAGTGTAGGGGGACATGCTGGGGGTGGTGATTCAGGGTATAGGGCAGAGCAGTGGTGTTCGTGCAGAGTTGTGGATCGTGATGGGGTGGTGTTTCAGGGTTTAGGGCAGAGCAGTGGTGTTCGAGTAGTGTAGGGGGTTGTGCTGGGGGTGGTGTTTCAGGGTTTAGAGCAGTGCAGTGGTGTTCAGGCAGTGTAGGGGGTCGTGCCGGGGGTAGTGTTTCAGGGTTTAGGGAAGCGCTGTGGTGTTCGGGCAGTGTAGGGAGTCATGCAGGGGGTGGAGTTTCAGGGTTTGAGGCAGTGCAGTGGTGTTCGGGCAGAGTAGGGGGTCGTGCTGGGGCTGGACTTTCAGGGTTTAGGGCAGTGCAGTGGTGTACAGGAAGTGTAGGCGGTCGTGCTGGGGCTGGTGTTTCAGGGTTTAGGGCAGTGCAGTGGTGTTCGGGCAGTGTAGGGGGTCGTGGAGGGGCTGGTGTTTCAGGGTTTAGGGCAGTGCATTGGTGTTCGGGCAGTGTAGGGGGTCGTGCGGGGGCTAGTGTTTCAGGCTTTAGGGCATGGCAGTGGTGTTTGGGCAGTGTAGTGGGTCGTGCAGTAGTGTTCTTGCAGTGTAGGGGGTCGGGCTGGGGCTGGTGTTTCAGGGTTTAGGGCAGTGCAGTTGTGTTCGAGTAGTGTAGGGGGTTGTGCTGGGGGTGGTGTTTCAGGGTTTAGGGCAGTGCAGTGGTGTTCAGGCAGTGTAGGGGGTCGTGCTGGGGGTAGTGTTTCAGGGTTTAGGGAAGTGCAGTGGTGTTCGGGCAGTGTAGGGAGTCATGCAGGGGGTGGAGTTTCAGGGTTTGAGGCAGTGCAGTGGTGTTTAGGCATCGTAGTGGGTCGTGCAGGGGGTGGAGTTTCAAGGTTTAGGGCAGTGCAGTGGTGTTCGGGCAGAGTAGAGGGTCATGCTGGGGCTGTTGTCTCAGTGTTTAGGGCAGTTCAGTGGTGTACAGGCATTGTAGGGGGTCGTGCTGGGGCTGGTGTTTCAGGGTTTAGGGCAGTGCAGTGGTGTATGGGCAGTGTAGGGGGTCATGCTGGGGCTGGTGTTTCAGGGTTTAGGGCACTGCAGTGGTGTTCAGGCAGTGTAGGGGGTCGTGCTGGGGCTGGTGTTTCAGGGTTTAGGACAGTGCAGTGGTGTTCGGACAGTGTAGGGGGTTGTGCAGGGAGAGGTGTTTCAGGGTTTAGGGCAGTGAAATGGTGTTCGGCCAGTGTAGGGGGTCTTGCAGGGGGTGGTGTTTCAGGGTTTAGGGCTGTGGTGTTCGGGCAGTGTAGGGGGTCTTGCTGTGGGTGGTATTTCAGGGATTAGGGCAGTGGTGCAGTGGTGTTCAGGTAATGTAGGGGTTCTTGCAGGGGGTGGTGTTTCAGGGTTTAGGGCAGTGGTATTTGGGCAGTGTAGAGGGTCTTGCTGAGGGTGGTGTTTCAAGGTTTAGGGCAGTGGTGTTCGGGCAGTGTAGGGGGTCATGCTGGGGGTGGTATTTCAGAGTTCAGTTCTGTGGTGTTCGGGCAATGTAGGGGTCGTGCTGGGGCTGGTGTTTCAGGGTTTAGGGCAGTGCAGTGGTGTTCGGGCAGTGTAGGGGGTCATGCGGGAGCTGGTGTTTCAGGCTTTAGGGCAGTGCAGGGGTGTTAGGGCAGTGAAGGGGGTGGTGCGGGGTCTGAAGTTTCAGGGTTTAGGGCAGTGCACTAGTGTTCGGGCAGTGTAGGGTATCATGCTGGGGGTGGTGTTTTAGGGTTTAGGGCAGTGCAGTGGTGTTCGGACAGTGTAGGGGTTCATGCAGGGGGTGGTGTTTCAGGGTTTAGGGCAGTGCAGTGGTGTTCGGACAGTGTAGGGGTAGTGCAGGTGGTGGTGTTTAACGGTTTAGGGCAGTGCAGTGGTGTTGGGGCAGTGTAGGGGGTCTTGCTGTGGGTGGTGTTTCAGGGTTTAGGGCAGTGGTGAAGTGGTCTTCTGGCAGTGTAGTGGGTCTTGCATGGGGTGGTGTTTCAGGGTTTAGGGCAGTGGTATTCGGGCAGTGTAGGGGGTTTGCTGGGGGTGGTGTTTCAAAGTTTAGGACAGTGGTGTTTGGGCATAGTAAAAGGGTCGTGCTGGGGGTGGTGTTTCAGGGTTCAGTGCAGTGGTTTTCGGGCAGTGTAGGGGGTTGTGCTGGGGGTGGTGTTTCAGGGTTTAGGGCAGTGCAGTGGTGTTTGGGCAGTGTAGTGGGTCATCCTAGGGGTAGTGTTTCAGGGTTTAGGGCAGTGCAGTGGTGTTTGGGCAGTGTAGGGGTTTGTGGTGGGGTGGTGTTTCAGGGTTTAGGGCAGTGTAGTGGTGTTTGAGCAGTGTAGGGGGCGTGCTGGGGGTGGAGTTTCAGGGTTTAGGGCAGTGCAGTGGTGTTCGGGCAGTGTGGGGGGTTGTGCGGTGGCTGATGTTTCAGGCTTTAGGGCAGTGCAGTGGTGTTCGGGCAGTGTAGGGGGTCGTGGAGGGGCTGGTGTTTCAGGGTTTAGGACAGTGCAGTATTCTTCGTGCAGTGTAGGATGTCGTGCTGGTGTTTCAGGGTTTAGGGCAGTGCTGTGGTGTTCGTGCAGTGTAGGGGGTCGTGCGGGGGCTAGTGTCTCAGGCTTTAGGGCATGGCAGTGGTGTTTGGGCAGTGTAGTGGGTCGTGCAGTAGTGTTCTTGCAGTGTAGGGGGTCGGGCTGGGGCTGGTGTTTCAGGGTTTAGGGCAGTGCAGTGGTGTTCGGGCAGCATAGGGGGTCGTGCTGGGGTTAGTGTTTCAGGGTTTTGGGCAGTGGAGTGGTGTTCGGGCAGTGTAGGGGGACGTGCTGGGGGTGGTGATTCAGGGTTTAGGACAGAGCAGTGGTGTTTGTGCAGAGTAGTGGATCGTGCTGGGGGTGGTGTTTCAGGGTTTAGGGCAGAGCAGTGGTGTTCGAGTAGTGTAGGGGGTTGTGCTGGGGGTGATGTTTCAGGGTTTAGGGCAGTGCAGTGTTGTTCAGGCAGTGTAGGGGGTCATGCCGGGGGTAGTGTTTCAGGGTTTAGGGAAGCGCAGTGGCGTTCGGGCAGTGTAGGGAGTCATGCAGGGGGTGGAGTTTCAGGGTTTGAGGCAGTGCAGTGGTGTTCGGGCAGAGTAGGGGGTCGTGCTGGGGCTGGTCTTTCAGGGTTTAGGGCAGTGCAGTGGTGTACAGGAAGTGTAGGCGGTCGTGCTGGGGCTGGTGTTTCAGGGTTTAGGGCAGTGCAGTGGTGTACGGGCCGTGTAGGGGGTCGTGCTGGGGGTGGTGTTTCAGTGTTTAGGGCAGTGCAGTGGTGTTCTGGCAGTGTAGGGGGTCATGCGGGGGCTGGTGTTTCAGGGTTTAGGGCACTGCATTGGTGTTCGGGCAGTGTACGGGATCATGCGGGGGCTGGTGTTTCAGGCTTTAGGGCAGTGCAGTGGTGTTTGGGCAGTGAAGGGGGTCGTGCTGGGGCTGGTGTTTCATTGTTTAGGGCAGTGCAGTGGTGGTCAGGCAGTGTAGGGGGTCGTGCTGGTCCTAGTGTTTCAGGGTTTAGGGCAGTGCAGGGGTTTTCGGTCAGTGTAGGGGGTCATGCTGGGGCTAGTGTTTCAGGGTTTATGGCAGTGCAGTGGTGTTCGGGCAGTGTAGGGGGTCGTGGTGGAGGTGGTGTTTCAGGGTTTAGGACAGAGCAGTGGTGTTCGTGCAGAGTAGTGGATCGTGCTGGGGGTGGTGTTTCAGGGTTTAGGGCAGAGCAGTGGTGTTCAGGCAGTGTAGGGGGTCATGCCGGGGGTAGTGTTTCAGGGTTTAGGGAAGCGCAGTGGCGCTCGGGCAGTGTAGGGAGTCATGCAGGGGGTGGAGTTTCAGGGTTTGAGGCAGTGCAGTGGTGTTCGGGCAGAGTAGGGGGTCGTGCTGGGGCTGGTCTTTCAGGGTTTAGGGCAGTGCAGTGGTGTACAGGAAGTGTAGGCGGTCGTGCTGGGGCTGGTGTTTCAGGGTTTAGGGCAGTGCAGTGGTGTACGGGCCGTGTAGGGGGTCGTGCTGGGGGTGGTGTTTCAGGGTTTAGGGCAGTGCAGTGGTGTTCTGGCAGTGTAGGGGGTCATGCGGGGGCTGGTGTTTCAGGGTTTAGGGCACTGCATTGGTGTTCAGGCAGTGTACGGGATCATGCGGGGGCTGGTGTTTCAGGCTTTAGGGCAGTGCAGTGGTGTTTGGGCAGTGAAGGGGGTCGTGCTGGGGCTGGTGTTTCAGTGTTTAGGGCAGTGCAGTGGTGGTCAGGCAGTGTAGGGGGTCGTGCTGGTCCTAGTGTTTCAGGGTTTAGGGCAGTGCAGGGGTTTTCGGTCAGTGTAGGGGGTCATGCTGGGGCTAGTGTTTCAGGGTTTATGGCAGTGCAGTGGTGTTCGGGCAGTGTAGGGGGTCGTGGTGGAGGTGGTGTTTCAGGGTTTAGGGCAGAGCAGTTTTGTTCGGGCAGAGCAGTGGGTCGTGCTGGGGTGGTGTTTTACGGTTTAGGGCAGTGCAGTGGTGTTCGGACAGTGTAGGGGTCCATGCAGGGGGTGGTGTTTCAGGGTTTAGGGCAGTGCAGTGGTGTTTGGACAGTGTAGGGGGTGGTGCAGGTGGTGGTGTTTCAGGGTTTAGGGCAGTGCAGTGGTGTTCGGACAGTGTAGGGGGTTGTGCAGGTGGTGGTGTTTAACGGTTTAGGGCAGTGCAGTGGTGTTCGGGCAGTGTAGGGGGTCTTGCTGTGGGTGGTGTTTCAGGGTTTAGGGCAGTGGTGCAGTGGTCTTCTGGCAGTGTAGTGGGTCTTGCATGGGGTGGTGTTTCAGGGTTTAGGGCAGTGGTATTCGGGCAGTGTAGGGGGTTTGCTGGGGGTGGTGTTTCAAAGTTTAGGACAGTGGTGTTTGGGCAGAGTAAAAGGGTCGTGCTGGGGGTGGTATTTCAGGGTTTAGGGCAGAGCAGTGGTGTTCGGGCAGTATAGGGGGTTGTGCTGGGGGTGGTGTTTCTGGGTTTAGGGCAGTGCAGTGGTGTTCGGGCAGTGTAGGGGGTCATGGAGGTGGAGGTGTTTCAGGGTTTAGGTATGTGCAGTGGTGTTCGGGCAGTGTAGTGGTTCGTGCGGGGGCTGGTATTTCAGGCTTTAGGGCAGTGCAGTGGTGTTCGGGCAGTGTAGGGGGTCTTGCTGTGGGTGGTGTTTCAGGGTTTAGGGCAGTGGTGCAGTGGTCTTCTGGCAGTGTAGTGGGTCTTGCATGGGGTGGTGTTTCAGGGTTCAGTGCAGTGGTGTTCGGGCAGTGTAGGGGGTCGTGCGGCGGGTGGTGTTTCAGGGTTTAGGGCAGTGCAGTAGTGTTCGGGCAGTGTAGTGGGTCATCCTGGGGGTAGTGTTTCAGGGTTTAGGGCAGTGCAGTGGTGTTCGGGCAGTGTAGGGGTTTGTGGTAGGGGGGGGTGTTTCAGGGTTTAGGGCAGTGTAGTGGTGTTCGAGCAATGTAGGGGGCATGCTGGGGGTGGAGTTTCAGGGTTTAGGGCAGTGCAGTGGTGTTCGGGCAGTGTGGGGGGTTGTGCGGTGGCTGATGTTTCAGGCTTTAGGGCAGTGCAGTGGTGTTCGGGCAGTGTAGGGGGTCGTGGAGGGGCTGGTGTTTCAGGGTTTAGGGCAGTGCAGTGGTGTTCGGGCAGTGTAGGGGGTCGTGCGGGGGCTAGTGTTTCAGGCTTTAGGGCATGGCAGTGGTGTTTGGGCAGTGTAGTGGGTAGTGCAGTAGTGTTCTTGCAGTGTAGGGGGTCGGGCTGGGGCTGGTGTTTCAGGGTTTAGGGCAGTGCAGTGGTGTTCGGGCAGTATAGGGGGTCGTGCTGGGGTTAGTGTTTCAGGGTTTTGGGCAGTGGAGTGGTGTTCGGGCAGTGTAGGGGGACGTGCTGGGGGTGGTGATTCAGGGTATAGGGCAGAGCAGTGGTGTTCGTGCAGAGTTGTGGATCGTGATGGGGTGGTGTTTCAGGGTTTAGGGCAGAGCAGTGGTGTTCGAGTAGTGTAGGGGGTTGTGCTGGGGGTGGTGTTTCAGGGTTTAGAGCAGTGCAGTGGTGTTCAGGCAGTGTAGGGGGTCGTGCCGGGGGTAGTGTTTCAGGGTTTAGGGAAGCGCTGTGGTGTTCGGGCAGTGTAGGGAGTCATGCAGGGGGTGGAGTTTCAGGGTTTGAGGCAGTGCAGTGGTGTTCGGGCAGAGTAGGGGGTCGTGCTGGGGCTGGACTTTCAGGGTTTAGGGCAGTGCAGTGGTGTACAGGAAGTGTAGGCGGTCGTGCTGGGGCTGGTGTTTCAGGGTTTAGGGCAGTGCAGTGGTGTTCGGGCAGTGTAGGGGGTCGTGGAGGGGCTGGTGTTTCAGGGTTTAGGGCAGTGCAGTGGTGTTCGGGCAGTGTAGGGGGTCGTGCGGGGGCTAGTGTTTCAGGCTTTAGGGCATGGCAGTGGTGTTTGGGCAGTGTAGTGGGTCGTGCAGTAGTGTTCTTGCAGTGTAGGGGGTCGGGCTGGGGCTGGTGTTTCAGGGTTTAGGGCAGTGCAGTTGTGTTCGAGTAGTGTAGGGGGTTGTGCTGGGGGTGGTGTTTCAGGGTTTAGGGCAGTGCAGTGGTGTTCAGGCAGTGTAGGGGGTCGTGCCGGGGGTAGTGTTTCAGGGTTTAGGGAAGCGCTGTGGTGTTCGGGCAGTGTAGGGGGTCTTGCTGTGGGTGGTGTTTCAGGGTTTAGGGCAGTGGTGCAGTGGTGTTCGGGCAGAGTAGGGGGTCGTGCTGGGGCTGGTCTTTCAGGGTTTAGGGCAGTGCAGTGGTGTACAGGAAGTGTAGGCGGTCGTGCTGGGCTGGTGTTTCAGGCTTTAGGGCAGTGCAGTGGTGTTTGGGAAGTGTAGTGGGTCGTGCAGTAGTGTTCTGGCAGTGTAGGGGGTTGTGCGGGGGCTGGTGTTTCAGGGTTTAGAGCAGTGCAGTGGTGTTCGGGCGGTGAAGGGGGTCGTGCGGGGGTTGGTGTTCCAGGGTTTAGGGCAGTGCAGTGGTGTTCGGGCAGTGTAGGGGGTCGTGCTGGGGCTGGTTTTTCAGGGTTTAGGGCAGTGCAGTGGTGTTCAGGCAGTGTAGGGGGTCGTGCTGGGGCTGGTGTTTCAGGGTTTAGGGCAGTGCAGTGGTGTTCAGGCAGTGTAGGGGGTCGTGCTGGGGCTGGTGTTTCAGGGTTTAGGACAGTGCAGTGGTGTTCGGACAGTGTAGGGGGTTGGGCAGGGGGAGGTGCTTCAGGGTTTAGGGCAGTGCAGTGGTGTTCAGGCAGTGTAGGGGGTCATGCTGGGGCTGGTGTTTCAGGGTTTAGGACAGTGCAGTGGTGTTCGGACAGTGTAGGGGGTCTTGCAGGGGGTGGTGTTTCAGGGTTTAGGGCTGTGGTGTTCGGGCAGTGTAGGGGGTCTTGCTGTGGGTGGTATTTCAGGGATTAGGGCAGTGGTGCAGTGGTGTTCAGGCAATGTAGGGGGTCTTGCAGGGGGTGGTGTTTCAGGGTTTAGGGCAGTGGTATTTGGGCAGAGTAGAGGGTCTTGCTGGGGGTGGTGTTTCAAGGTTTAGGGCAGTGGTGTTCGGGCAGTGTAGGGGGTCATGCTGGGGGTGGTATTTCGAGGTTCAGTTCTGTGGTGTTCGGGCAATGTAGGGGTCGTGCTGGGGGTGGTGTTTCAGGGTTTAGGGCAGTGCAGTGGTGTTCGGGCAGTGTAGGGGGTCATGCGGGGGCTGGTGTTTCAGGCTTTAGGGCAGTGCAGGGGTGTTAGGGCAGTGAAGGGGGTCGTGCGGGGTCTGAAGTTTCAGAGTTTAGGGCAGTGCACTAGTGTTCGGGCAGTGTAGGGTATCATGCTGGGGGTGGTGTTTTAGGGTTTAGGGCAGTGTAGTGGTGTTCGGACAGTGTAGGGGTTCATGCAGGGGGTGGTGTTTCAGGGTTTAGGGCAGTTCAGTGGTGTTCGGACAGTGTAGGGGGTCGTGCAGGTGGTGGTGTTTCACGGTTTAGGGCAGTGCAGTGGTGTTCGGGCAGTGTAGGGGGTCTTGCTGTGGGTGGTGTTTTAGGGTTTAGGGCAGTGGTGCAGTGGTCTTCTGGCAGTGTAGAGGGTCTTGCATGGGGTGGTGTTTCAGGGTTTAGGGCAGTGGTATTCGGGCAGTGTAGGGGGTTTGCTGGGGTGGTGTTTCAAAGTTTAGGACAGTGGTGTTTGGGCAGAGTAAAAGGGTCGTGCTGGGGGTGGTGTTTCAGCATTCAGTGCAGTGGTGTTCGGGCAGTGTAGGGGGTCGTGCTGGGGGTGGTGTTTTAGGGTTTAGGGCAGTGCAGTGGTGTTCGGGCAGTGTAGGGGTTTGTGGTGGGGGTGGTGTTTCAGGGTTTAGGGCAGTGTAATGGTGTTCGAGCAGTGTAGGGGGCGTGCTGGGGGTGGAGTTTCATGGTTTAGGGCAGTGCAGTGGTGTTCGGGCAGTGTGTGGGGTTGTGCGGTGGCTGATGTTTCAGGCTTTAGGGCAGTGCAGTGGTGTTCGGGCAGTGTAGGGGGTCGTGCAGGGGCTGGTGTTTCAGGGTTTAGGGCAGTGCAGTGGTGTTCGGGCAGTGTAGGGGGGTCGTGCGGGGGCTAGTGTTTCAGGCTTTAGGGCATGGCAGTGGTGTTTGGGCAGTGTAGTGGGTCGTGCAGTAGTGTTCTTGCAGTGTAGGGGGTCGGGCTGGGGCTGGTGTTTCAGGGTTTAGGGCAGTGCAGTGGTGTTCGGGCAGTATAGGGGGTCATGCTGGGGTTAGTGTTTCAGGGTTTTGGGCAGTGGAGTGGTGTTCGGGCAGTGTAGGGGGACGTGCTGGGGTGGTAATTCAGGGTTTAGGGCAGAGCAGTGGTGTTCGTGCAGAGTAGTGGATCGTGCCGGGGGTGGTGTTTCAGGGTTTATGGCAGAGCAGTTGTGTTAGAGTCGTGTAGGGGGTTGTGCTGGGGGTGGTGTTTCAGGGTTTAGGGCAGTGCAGTGGTGTTCAGGCAGTGTAGGGAGTCATGCCGGGGGTAGTGTTTCAGGGTTTAGGGAAGTGCAGTGGTGTTCGGGCAGTGTAGGGAGTCATGCAGGGGGTGGAGTTTCAGGGTTTGAGGCAGTGCAGTGGTGTTTAGGCATCGTAGTGGGTCGTACAGGGGGTGGAGTTTCAAGGTTTAGGGCAGTGCAGTGGTGTTCGGGCAGAGTAGAGGGTCATGCTGGGGCTGTTGTCTCAGTGTTTAGGGCAGTTCAGTGGTGTACAGGCATTGTAGGGGGTCGTGCTGGGGCTGGTGTTTCAGGGTTTAGGGCAGTGCAGTGGTGTATGGGCAGTGTAGGGGGTCATGCTGGGGCTGGTGTTTCAGGGTTTAGGGCAGTGCAGTGGTGTTCAGGCAGTGTAGAGGGTCGTGCTGGGGCTGGTGTCTCAGGGTTTAGGACAGTGCATTGGTATTCGTGCAGTGTAGGGGGTCGTGCTGGGGCTGGTGTTTCAGGGTTTAGGGCAGTGCAGTGGTGTTCAGGCAGTGTAGGGGATCGTGATGGGGCTGGTGTTTCAGGGTTTAGGACAGTGCAGTGGTGTTCGGACAGTGTAGGGGGTTGTGCACGGGAGGTGTTTCAGGGTTTAGGGCATTGAAATGGTGTTCGGCCAGTGTAGGGGGTCTTGCAGGGGGTGGTGTTTCAGGGTTTAGGGCTGTGTTGTTCGGGCAGTGTAGGGGGTCTTGCTGTGGGTGGTGTTTCAGGGATTAGGGCAGTGGTGCAGTGGTGTTCAGGTAATGTAGGGGTTCTTGCAGGGGGTGGTGTTTCAGGGTTTAGGGCAGTGGTATTTGGGCAGTGTAGAGGGTCTTGCTGAGGGTGGTGTTTCAAGGTTTAGGGCAGTGGTGTTCGGGCAGTGTAGGGGGTCATGCTGGGGGTGGTATTTCAGAGTTCAGTTCTGTGGTGTTCGGGCAATGTAGGGGTCGTGCTGGGGGTGGTGTTTCAGGGTTTAGGGCAGTGCAGTGGTGTTCGGGCAGTGTAGGGGGTCATGCGGGAGCTGGTGTTTCAGGCTTTAGGGCAGTGCAGGGGTGTTAGGGCAGTGAAGGGGGTGGTGCGGGGTCTGAAATTTCAGGGTTTAGGGCAGTGCACTAGTGTTCGGACAGTGTAGGGTATCATGCTGGGGGTGGTGTTTTAGAGTTTAGGGCAGTGCAGTGATGTTCGGACAGTGTAGGGGTTCATGCAGGGGGTGGTGTTTCAGGGTTTAGGGCAGTGCAGTGGTGTTCGGACAGTGTAGGGGTAGTGCAGGTGGTGGTGTTTAACGGTTTAGGGCAGTGCAGTGGTGTTCGGGCAGTGTAGGGGGTCTTGCTGTGGGTGGTGTTTCAGGGTTTAGGGCAGTGGTGAAGTGGTCTTCTGGCAGTGTAGTGGGTCTTGCATGGGGTGGTGTTTCAGGGTTTAGGGCAGTGGTATTCGGGCAGTGTAGGGGGTTTGCTGGGGGTGGTGTTTCAAAGTTTAGGACAGTGGTGTTTGGGCAGAGTAAAAGGGTTGTGCTGGGGAGGTGTTTCAGGGTTCAGTGCAGTGGTGTTCGGGCAGTGTAGGGGGTTGTGCTGGGGGTGGTGTTTCAGGGTTTAGGGCAGTGCAGTGGTGTTCAGGCAGTGTAGTGGGTCATCCTGGGGGTAGTGTTTCAGGGTTTAGGGCAGTGCAGTGGTGTTCGGGCAGTGTAGGGGTTTGTGGTGGGGTGGTGTTTAAGGGTTTAGGGCAGTGTAGTGGTGTTCGAGCAGTGTAGGGGGCGTGCTGGGGGTGGAGTTTCAGGGTTTAGGGCAGTGCAGTGGTGTTCGGGCAGTGTGGGGGGTTGTGCGGTGGCTGATGTTTCAGGCTTTAGGGCAGTGCAGTGGTGTTCGGGCAGTGTAGGGGGTCGTGGAGGGGCTGGTGTTTCAGGGTTTAGGGCTGTGCAGTGGTGTTCGGGCAGTGTAGGGGGTCGTGCGGGGGCTAGTGTTTCAGGCTTTAGGGCATGGCAGTGGTGTTTGGGCAGTGTAGTGGGTCGTGCAGTAGTGTTCTTGCAGTGTAGGGGGTCGGCTGGGGCTGGTGTTTCAGGGTTTAGGGCAGTGCAGTGGTGTTCGGGCAGTATAGGGGGTCGTGCTGGGGTTAGTGTTTCAGGGTTTTGGGCAGTGGAGTGGTGTTCGGGCAGTGTAGGGGGACGTGCTGGGGGTGGTGATTCAAGGTTTAGGGCAGAGCAGTGGTGTTCGTGCAGAGTAGTGGATCGTGCTGGGGGTGGTGTTTCAGGGTTTAGGGCAGAGCAGTGGTGTTCGAGTAGAGTAGGGGGTTGTGCTGGGGGTGGTGTTTCAGGGTTTAGGGCAGTGCAGTGGTGTTCAGACAGTGTAGGGGGTCATGCCGGGGGTAGTGTTTCAGGGTTTAGGGAAGCGCAGTGGTGTTCGGGCAGTGTAGGGAGTCATGCAGGGGGTGGAGTTTCAGGGTTTGAGGCAGTGCAGTGGTGTTCGGGCAGAGTAGGGGGTCGTGCTGGGGCTGGTCTTTCAGGGTTTTGGGCAGTGCAGTGGTGTACAGGAAGTGTAGGCGGTCGTGCTGGGGCTGGTGTTTCAGGGTTTAGGGCAGTGCAGTGGTGTACGGGCCGTGTAGGGGGTCGTGCTGGGGGTGGTGTTTCAGGGTTTAGGGCAGTGCAGTGGTGTTCTGGCAGTGTAGGGGTTCATGCGGGGGCTGGTGTTTCAGGGTTTAGGGCACTGCATTGGTGTTCGGGCAGTGTAGGGGATCATGCGGGGGCTCGTGTTTCACGCTTTAGGGCAGTGCAGTGGTGTTTGGGCAGTGAAGGGGGTCGTGCTGGGGCTGGTGTTTCAGTGTTTAGGGCAGTGCAGTGGTGGTCAGGCAGTGTAGGGGGTCGTGCTGGTCCTAGTGTTTCAGGGTTTAGGGCAGTGCAGGGGTTTTCGGTCAGTGTAGGGGGTCATGCTGGGGCTAGTGTTTCAGGGTTTATGGCAGTGCAGTGGTGTTCGGGCAGTGTAGGGGGTCGTGGTGGAGGTGGTGTTTCAGGGTTTAGGGCAGAGCAGTTTTGTTCGGGCAGAGCAGTGGGTCATGCTGGGGTGGTGTTTTACGGTTTAGGGCAGTGCAGTGGTGTTCGGACAGTGTAGGGGTCCATGCAGGGGGTGGTGTTTCAGGGTTTAGGGCAGTGCAGTGGTGTTTGGACAGTGTAGGGGGTGGTGCAGGTGGTGCAGGTGGTGGTGTTTCAGGATTTAGGGCAGTGCAGTGGTGTTCGGACAGTGTAGGGGTTGTGCTGGGGTTGGTGTTTCAGGGTTTAGGACAGTGCAGTGGTGTTCGGGCAGTGTAGGGGGTTGTGCAGGTGGTGGTGTTTCTGGGTTTAGGGCAGTGCAGTGGTTCTCAGGCAGTGTAGGGGGTCGTGCTGGTCCTAGTGTTTCAGGGTTTGGGGCAGTGCAGTGGTGTTCGGGCAGTGTAGGGTGTCATGCTGGGGCTAGTGTTTCAGGGTTTATGGCAGTGCAGTGGTGTTCGGGCAGAGTCGGGGGTCGTGCTGGGGCTGGTGTTTCAGGGTTTAGGGCAGTGCAGTTGTGTTCAGGCAGTGTAGGGGGTCGTGCTGGGGTTGGTATTTCAGGGTTTAGGACAGTGCAGTGGTGTTCAGACAGTGTAGGGGGTCGTGCAGGGGTGGTGTTTCAGGGTTTAGGGCAGTGCAGTGCTGTTTGTGCAGTGTAGGGGGTCTTGCAGGTGTTGGTGTTTCAGGGTTTAGGGCAGTGGTGTTTGGGCAGTGTAGGGGGTCATGCAGGGGGTGGTGTTTCAGGGTTTAGGGCAGTGCAGTTGTGTTCGGGCAATGTAGGGGCTCTTGCAGGGGATGGTGTTTCAGGTTTAGGGTAGTGGTATTTGGGCAGTGTAGAGGGTCTTGCTGGGGGTGGTGTTTCAAGGTTTAGGGCAGAGGTGTTTGGGCAGTGTAGGGGGTGATGCTGGAGGTGGTGTTTCAGGGTTCAGTGCAGTGGTGTTCGGGCAGTGTAGGGGTTGTGCTGGGGGTTGTGTTTCAGGGTTTAGGGCAGTGCAGTGGTGTTCGGGCAGTGTAGGGGGTCATGCAGGGGCTGGTGTTTCAGGGTTTAGGGCAGTGCTGTAGTGTTAGGGCAGTGCAGGGGGTCGTGCAGGGGCTGGTGTTTCAGGGTTTAGGGCAGTGCAGTGGTGTTCGGGCAGTGTAGGGGGTCATACGGGGGCTGGTGTTACAGGGTTTAGGGCAATGCAGTGGTGTTCGGGCAATGTAGGGGGTCATGCTGGGGCTGGTGTTTCAGGGTGTAGGGCAGTGCAGTGGTGGCCGGGCAGTGTAGGTGGTTGTGCTGGTCCTAGTGTTTGAGGGTTTAGGGCAGTGCAGTGGTGTTCAGGCAGTGTAGGGGGTTGTGCGGGGGTTAGTGTTTCACGGTTTTTGGCAGTGCTGTGGTGTTCGGGCAGTGTAGGGGTTCGTGCTGGGGGTGGTGTTTCAGGGTTTAGGGCTGTGTAGTGCGGTTCGGGCAGTGTAGGGGTCGTGCTGGAGGTGGTGTTTCAGGCTTTAGGGCAGTGTAGTTGTGTTTGGGCAGTGTAGGGGTTTGTGCTGGGGCTGGTGTTTCAGGGTTTAGGGCAGTACAGTGGTGGTCGGGCAGTGTAGGGGGTCATGCTGGTCCTAGTGTTTCAGGGCTTAGGGCAATGCTGTGGTGTTCGGGCAGTGTAGGGAGTGGTGCTGGGGCTAGTGTTTCAGGGTTTAGGGCAGTGCAGTGGTGTTCGGGCAGTATAGGGGGTCGTGCTGGGGTTAGTGTTTCAATGTTTTTGGCAGTGCAGTGGTGTTCAGGCAGTGTAGGGGACGTGCTGGAGGTGATGTTTCAGGGCTTAGGGCAGAGCAGTGGTGTTCAGGCAGAGTTGTGGGTCGTGCTGGGGGTGGTGTTTCAGGGTTTAGGGCAGAGCAGTGGTGTTCGGGCAGTATAGGGGGTTGTGCTGGGGGTGGTGTTTCTGGGTTTAGGGTAGTGCAGTGGTGTTCAGGCAGTGTAGGGGGTCATAAAGGGGGTGGTGTTTCAGGGTTTAGGGCAGTGCAGCGGTGTTCGGGCAGTGTAAGGGGTCATGCAGGGGGTGGAGTTTCAGGGTTTAGGGCAGTGCAGTGGTGTACAGGCAGTGTAGGGGTCATGCTGGGGCTGGTGTTTCAGGGTTTAGGGCAGTGGTGCAGTGGTGTTCGGGCAGTGTAGGGGGTCTTGCAGGGGGTGGTGTTTCAGGGTTTAGGGCAGTGGTATTCAGGCAGTGTGGGGGGTCTTGCTGGGGGTGCTGTTTCAAGGTTTAGGGCAGTGGTGTTCGGGCAGATTAAAGGGTCGTGCTGGGGGTGGTGTTTCAGGGTTCAGTGCAGGCGTGTTTGGGCAGTGTAGGGGGTCGTGCTGGGGGTGGTGTTTCAGGGTTTAGGACAGTGTAGTGGTGTTCGGGCAGTGTAGGGGTCGTGCTGGAGGTGGTGTTTCAGGCTTTAGGGCAGTGTAGTTGTGTTTGGGCAGTTTAGGGGGTCGTGCTGCGGCTGATGTTTCAGGGTTTAGGGCAGTACAGTGGTGGTCGGGCAGTGTAGGGGGTCATGCTGGTCCTAGTGTTTCAGGGCTTAGGGCAATGCTGTGGTGTTCGGGCAGTGTAGGGAGTCGTGCTGGGGCTAGTGTTTCAGGGTTTAGGGCAGTGCAGTGGTGTTCGGGCAGTATAGGGGGTCGTGCTGGGGTTAGTGTTTCAATGTTTTTGGCAGTGCAGTGGTGTTCAGGCAGTGTAGGGGACGTGCTGGAGGTGATGTTTCAGGGCTTAGGGCAGAGCAGTGGTGTTCAGGCAGAGTTGTGGGTCGTGCTGGGGGTGGTGTTTCAGGGTTTAGGGCAGAGCAGTGGTGTTCGGGCAGTATAGGGGGTTGTGCTTGGGGTGGTGTTTCTGGGTTTAGGGCAGTGCAGTGGTGTTCAGGCAGTGTAGGGGGTCGTAAAGAGGGTGGTGTTTCAGGGTTTAGGGCAGTGCAGTGGTGTTCGGGCAGTGTAGGGGGTCATGCAGGGGGTGGAGTTTCAGGGTTTAGGGCAGTGCAGTGGTGTACAGGCAGTGTAGGGGGTCATGCTGGGGCTGGTGTTTCAGGGTATAGGGCAGAGCAGTGGTTTACGGGCAGAGTAGTGGGTCGTGCAGAGGGTGGTGTTTCAGGGTTTAGGGAAGTGCAGTGGTGTTTGGGCATTGTAGTGGGTCATGCAGGGGTTGGAGTTTCAGGGGTTAGGGCAGTGCAGTGGTGTTCGGGCAGAGTAGAGGGTCTTGCTGGGGGTAGTGTTTCAGGGTTTAGGGCAGTGCAGTGGTGTTTGGGCAGTTTAGGGGGTTGTGCTGGGGGTGGTGTTTCAGGGTTTAGGGCAGTGCAGTGGTGTTTGGGCAGTGTAGGGGGTCATGCTGGGGCTGGTGTTTCAGGGTATAGGGCAGAGCAGTGGATTACGGGCAGTGTAGGGGGTCGTGCTGGGGCTAGTGTTTCAAGGTTTAGGACAGTGCAGGGTGTTCGTGCAGTGTAGGAGGTTGTGCTGGGGCTGGTGTTTCAGGGCTTAGGGCAGTGCAGTGGTGTTCGGGCAGAGTTGGGGGTCGTGCTGGGGCTGGTGTTTCAGGGTTTAGGGCAGTGCAGTTGTGTTCAGGCAGTGTAGGGGGTCGTGCTGGGGTTGGTATTTCAGGGTTTAGGACAGTGCAGTGGTGTTCAGACAGTGTAGGGGGTCGTGCAGGGGGTGGTGTTTCAGGGTTTAGGGCAGTGCAGTACTGTTTGTGCAGTGTAGGGGGTCTTGCAGGTGTCGGTGTTTCAGGGTTTAGGGCAGTGGTGTTTGGGCAGTGTAGGGGGTCATGCAGGGGGTGGTGTTTCAGGGTTTAGGGCAGTGCAGTTGTGTTCGGGCAATGTAGGGGCTCTTGCAGGGGATGGTGTTTCAGGTTTAGGGTAGTGGTATTTGGGCAGTGTAGAGGGTCTTGCTGGGGGTGGTGTTTCAAGGTTTAGGGCAGAGGTGTTAGGGCAGTGTAGGGGTGATGCTGGAGGTGGTGTTTCAGGGTTCAGTGCAGTGGTGTTCGGGCAGTGTAGGGGTTGTGCTGGGGGTGGTGTTTCAGGGTTTAGGGCAGTGCAGTGGTGTTCGGGCAGTGTAGTGGGTCATGCAGGGGCTGGTGTTTCAGGGTTTAGGGCAGTGATGTAGTGTTAGGGCAGTGTAGGGGGTCGTACAGGGGCTGGTGTTTCAGGGTTTAGGGCAGTGCAGTGGTGTTCGGGCAGTGTAGGGGGTCGTACGGGGGCTGGTGTTACAGGGTTTAGGGCAATGCAGTGGTGTTCGGGCAATGTAGGGGGTCATGCTGGGGCTGGTGTTTCAGGGTGTAGGGCAGTGCAGTGGTGGCCGGGCAGTGTAGGTGGTTGTGCTGGTCCTAGTGTTTGAGGGTTTAGGGCAGTGCAGTGGTGTTCAGGCAGTGTAGGGGGTTGTGCGGGGGTTAGTGTTTCACGGTTTTTGGCAGTGCTGTGGTGTTCGGGCAGTGTAGGGGTTCGTGCTGGGGGTGGTGTTTCAGGGTTTAGGGCTGTGTAGTGCGGTTTGGGCAGTGTAGGGGTCGTGCTGGAGGTGGTGTTTCAGGCTTTAGGGCAGTGTAGTTGTGTTTGGGCAGTGTAGGGGGTTGTGCTGGGGCTGGTGTTTCAGGGTTTAGGGCAGTACAGTGGTGGTCGGGCAGTGTAGGGGGTCATGCTGGTCCTAATGTTTCAGGGCTTAGGGCAATGCTGTGGTGTTCGGGCAGTGTAGGGAGTGGTGCTGGGGCTAGTGTTTCAGGGTTTAGGGCAGTGCAGTGGTGTTTGGGCAGTATAGGGGGTCGTGCTGGGGTTAGTGTTTCAATGTTTTTGGCAGTGCAGTGGTGTTCAGGCAGTGTAGGGGACGTGCTGGAGGTGATGTTTCAGGGCTTAGGGCAGAGCAGTGGTGTTCAGGCAGAGTTGTGGGTCGTGCTGGGGGTGGTGTTTCAGGGTTTAGGGCAGAGCAGTGGTGTTCGGGCAGTATAGGGGGTTGTGCTGGGGGTGGTGTTTCTGGGTTTAGGGTAGTGCAGTGGTGTTCAGGCAGTGTAGGGGGTCGTAAAGGGGGTGGTGTTTCAGGGTTTAGGGCAGTGCAGTGGTGTTCGGGCAGTGTAAGGGGTCATGCAGGGGGTGGAGTTTCAGGGTTTAGGGCAGTGCAGTGGTGTACAGGCAGTGTAGGGGTCATGCTGGGGCTGGTGTTTCAGGGTTTAGGGCAGTGGTGCAGTGGTGTTCGGGCAGTGTAGGGGGTCTTGCAGGGGGTGGTGTTTCAGGATTTAGGGCAGTGGTATTCAGGCAGTGTGGGGGGTCTTGCTGGGGGTGCTGTTTCAAGGTTTAGGGCAGTGGTGTTCGGGCAGATTAAAGGGTCGTGCTGGGGGTGGTGTTTCAGGGTTCAGTGCAGGCGTGTTTGGGCAGTGTAAGGGGTCGTGCTGGGGGTGGTGTTTCAGGGTTTAGGACAGTGTAGTGGTGTTCGGGCAGTGTAGGGGTCGTGCTGGAGGTGGTGTTTCAGGCTTTAGGGCAGTGTAGTTGTGTTTGGGCAGTTTAGGGGGTCGTGCTGCGGCTGATGTTTCAGGGTTTAGGGCAGTACAGTGGTGGTCGGGCAGTGTAGGGGGTCATGCTGGTCCTAGTGTTTCAGGGCTTAGGGCAATGCTGTGGTGTTCGGGCAGTGTAGGGAGTCGTGCTGGGGCTAGTGTTTCTGGGTTTAGGGCAGTGCAGTGGTGTTCGGGCAGTATAGGGGGTCGTGCTGGGGTTAGTGTTTCAATGTTTTTGGCAGAGCAGTGGTGTCCAGGCAGTGTAGGGGACGTGCTGGAGGTGATGTTTCAGGGCTTAGGGCAGAGCAGTGGTGTTCAGGCAGAGTTGTGGGTCGTGCTGGGGGTGGTGTTTCAGGGATTAGGGCAGAGCAGTGGTGTTCGGGCAGTATAGGGGGTTGTGCTTGGGGTGGTGTTTCTGGGTTTAGGGCAGTGCAGTGGTGTTCAGGCAGTGTAGGGGGTCGTAAAGAGGGTGGTGTTTCAGGGTTTAGGGCAGTGCAGTGGTGTTCGGGCAGTGTAGGGGGTCATGCTGGGGCTGGTGTTTCAGGGTATAGGGCAGAGCAGTGGTTTACGGGCAGTGTAGGGGGTCATGCTGGGGCTGGTGTTTCAGGGTTTAGGGCAGTGCAGTGGTGTTCAGGCAGTGTAGGGGGTCGTGCTGGGGCTGGTGTTTCAGGGTTTAGGACAGTGCAGGGTGTTCGTGCAGTGTAGGAGGTTGTGCTGGGGCTGGTGTTTCAGGGCTTAGGGCAGTGCAGTGGTGTTCGGGCAGAGTCGGGGGTCGTGCTGGGGCTGGTGTTTCAGGGTTTAGGGCAGTGCAGTGGTGTTCAGGCAGTGTAGGGGGTCGTGCTGGGGTTGGTATTTCAGGGTTTAGGACAGTGCAGTGGTGTTCAGACAGTGTAGGGGGTTGTGCAGGGGGTGGTGTTTCAGGGTTTAGGGCAGTGCAGTGGTGTTTGTGCAGTGTAGGGGGTCTTGCAGGTGTTGGTGTTTCAGGTTTAAGGGCAGTGGTGTTTGGGCAGTGTAGGGGGTCATGCAGGGGGCGGTGTTTCAGGGTTTAGGGCAGTGCAGTGGTGTTCGGGCAATGTAGGGGCACTTGCAGGGGATGGTGTTTCAGGGTTTAGGGTACTGGTATTCGGGCAGTGTAGAGGGTCTTGCTGGGGGTGGTGTTTCAAGGTTTAGGGCAGAGGTGTTTGGGCAGTGTAGGGGGTGATGCTGGGGGTGGTGTTTCAGGGTTCAGTGCAGTGGTGTTCGGGCAGTGTAGGGGTTGTGCTGGGGGTGGTGTTTCAGGGTTTAGGGCAGTGCAGTGGTGTTCGGGCAGTGTAGGGGGTCATGCAGGGGCTGGTGTTTCAGGGTTTAGGGCAGTGCAGTGTTGTTCGGGTAGTGTAGGGGGTCGTACGGGGGCTGGTGTTACAGGGTTTAGGGCAATGCAGTGGTGTTCGGGCAATGTAGGGGGTCATGCTGGGGCTGGTGTTTCATGGTGTAGGGCAGTGCATTGATGGCCGGGCAGTGTAGGTGGTTGTGCTGGTCCTAGTGTTTGAGGGTTTAGGGCAATGCAGTGGTGTTCGGGCAATGTAGGGGGTCATGCTGGGGCTGGTGTTTCATGGTGTAGGGCAGTGCATTGATGGCCGGGCAGTGTAGGTGGTTGTGCTGGTCCTAGTGTTTGAGGGTTTAGGGCAGTGCAGTGGTGTTCAGGCAGTGTAGGGGGTTGTGCGGGGGTTAGTGTTTCACGGTTTTTGGCAGTGCTGTGGTGTTCGGGCAGTGTAGGGGTTCGTGCTGGGGGTGGTGTTTCAGGGTTTAGGGCAGTGTAGTGCTGTTCCGGCAGTGTAGGGGTCGTGCTGGAGGTGGTGGTCAGGCTTTAGGGCAGTGTAGTTGTGTTTGGGCAGTGTAGGGGGTCGTGCTGGGGCTGATGTTTCAGGGTTTAGGGCAGTACAGTGTTGGTCGGGCAGTGTAGGGGGTCATGCTGGTCCTAGTGTTTCAGGGCTTAGGGCAATGCTGTGGTGTTCGGGCAGTGTAGGGAGTCGTGCTGGGGCTAGTGTTTCAGGGTTTAGGGCAGTGCAGTGGTGTTCAGGCAGTATAGGGGGTCGTGCTGGGGTTAGTGTTTCAATATTTTTGGCAGTGCAGTGGTGTTCAGGCAGTGTAGGGGATGTGCTGGAGGTGATGTTTCAGGGCTTAGGGCAGAGCAGTGGTGTTCAGGCAGAGTTGTGGGTCGTGCTGGGGGTGGTGTTTCAGGGTTTAGGGCAGAGCAGTGGTGTTCGGGCAGTATAGGGGGTTGTGCTGGGGGTGGTGTTTCTGGGTTTAGGGTAGTGCAGTGGTGTTCAGGCAGTGTAGGTGGTTGTAAAGGGGGTGGTGTTTCAGGGTTTAGGGCAGTGCAGTGGTGTTCGGGCAGTGTAGGGGGTCATGCAGGGGTTGGAGTTTCAGGGTTTAGGGTAGTGCAGTGGTGTTCAGGCAGTGTAGGTGGTTGTAAAGGGGGTGGTGTTTCAGGGTTTAGGGCAGTGCAGTGGTGTTCGGGCAGTGTAGGGGGTCATGCTGGGGCTGGTGTTTCAGGGTATAGGGCAGATCAGTGGTTTACGGGCAGTGTAAGGGGTTGTGCTGGGGCTGGTGTTTCAGGGTTTAGGGCTGTGCAGTGTTGTTCAGGCAGTGTAGGGAGTCGTGCTGGGGCTGGTGTTTCAGGGTTTAGGACAGTGCAGGGTGTTCGTGCAGTGTAGGAGGTTGTGCTGGGGCTGGTGTTTCAGGGCTTAGGGCAGTGCAGTGGTGTTCGGGCAGAGTCAGGGGTCGTGCTGGGGCTGTTGTTTCAGGGTTTAGGGCAGTGCAGTGGTGTTCAGGCAGTGTAGGGGGTCGTGCTGGGGTTGGTATTTCAGGGTTTAGGACAGTGCAGTGGTGTTCAGACAGTGTAGGAGGTCGTGCAGGGGGTGGTGTTTCAGGGTTTAGGGCAGTGCAGTGGTGTTTGTGCAGTGTAGGGGGTCTTTCAGGTGTTGGTGTTTCAGGGTTTAGGGCAGTGGTGTTTGGGCAGTGTAGGGGGTCGTGCAGGGGTGGTGTTTCAGGGTTTAAGGCAGTGCAGTGGTGTTCGGGCAATGTAGGGGCTCTTGCAGGGGATGGTGTTTCAGGGTTTAGGGTAGTGGTATTTGGGTGGTGTAGAGGGTCTTGCTGGGGGTGGTGTTTCAAGGTTTAGGGCAGAGGTGTTTGGGCAGTGTAGGGGGTGATGCTGGGGGTGGTGTTTCAGGGTTCAGTGCAGTGGTGTTCGGGCAGTGTAGGGGTTGTGCTGGGGGTGGTGTTTCAGGGTTTAGGGCAGTGCAGTGGTGTTCGGGCAGTGTAGGGGGTCATGCAGGGGCTGGTGTTTCAGGGTTAAGGGCAGTGCTGTAGTGTTAGGGCAGTGTAGGGGGTCGTGTAGGGGCTGGTGTTTCAGGGTTTAGGGCAGTGCAGGGGTGTTCGGGCAGTGTAGGGGTTCGTACGGGGGCTGGTGTTACAGGGTTTAGGGCAATGCAGTGGTGTTCGGGCAATGTAGGGGGTCATGCTGGGCCTGGTGTTTCTGGGTGTAGGGCAGTGCAGTGGTGGCCGGGCAGTGTAGGTGGTTGTGCTGGTCCTAGTGTTTGAGGGTTTAGGGCAGTGCAGTGGTGTTCAGGCAGTGTAGGGGGTTGTGCTGGGGTTAGTGTTTCACGGTTTTTGGCAGTGCTGTGGTGTTCGGGCAGTGTAGGGGTTCGTACGGGGGCTGGTGTTACAGGGTTTAGGGCAATGCAGTGGTGTTCGGGCAATGTAGGGGGTCATGCTGGGCCTGGTGTTTCTGGGTGTAGGGCAGTGCAGTGGTGGCCGGGCAGTGTAGGTGGTTGTGCTGGTCCTAGTGTTTGAGGGTTTAGGGCAGTGCAGTGGTGTTCAGGCAGTGTAGGGGGTTGTGCTGGGGTTAGTGTTTCACGGTTTTTGGCAGTGCTGTGGTGTTCGGGCAGTGTAGGGGTTCGTGCTGGGGGTGGTGTTTCAGGGTTTAGGGCAGTGTAGTGCTGTTCGGGCAGTGTACAGGGTCATGCTGGGGGTGGAGTTTCAGGGTTAAGGGCAGTGCAGTGGTGTTTGGCAGTGTGGGGGGTTGTGCTGGGGCTGGTGTTTCAGGCTTTAGGGCAGTGCAGTTGTGTTCGGGCAGTGTAGGGGGTCGTGCATGAGCTGGTGTTTCAGGGTTTAGGGCAGTGCAGTGGTGTTCGGGCAGTGTAGGGGGTCATGCGAGGGCTAGTGTTTCAGGCTTTAGGGCAGTGCAGTGGTGTTTGGGCAGTGTAGTGGGTCGTGCAGTAGTGTTCTGGCAGTGTAGGGGTTTGTGCGGGGCTGGTGTTTCAGGGTTTAGAGCAGTGAAGTGGTGTTCGGGCGGTGAAGGGGGTCGTGCGGGGGCTGGTGTTTCAGGGTTTAGGGCAGTGCAGTGGTCTTCAGGCAGTGTAGGGGGTCGTGCAGGGGCTGGTGATTCAGGGTTTTGGGCAGTGCAGTGGTGTTCGGGCAGAGTAGGGGGTCGTGCGGGGGCTGATTGTTCAGGGTTTAGGGCAGTGCAGTGGTGTTCAGGCAGTGTAGCGGGTCGTGCTGGGGCTGGTGTTTCATAGTTTAGGGCAGTGCAGTGGTGGTCGGGCAGTGTAGGGGGTCGTGCTGGGCCTAGTTTTTCAGGGTTTAGGGCATGGCAGTGGTGTTCGGGCTGTATAGGGGGTCATGTGGGGGTTAGTGTTTCAGGGTTTTGGTCAGTGTAGTGGTGTTTGGGCAGTGTAGGGGGATGAGCTGGAGGTGGTGTTTCAGGGTTTAGGGCAGAGCAGTGGTGTTTGGGCAGAGTAGTGGGTCATGCTGGGGGTGGTGTTTCAGGGTTTAGGGCAGAGCAGTGGTGTTCGGCCAGTTTAGGGGGTCGTGCTGGGAGTCGTGTTTTAGGGTTTAGGGCAGTGCAGTGGTGTTCGGGCAGTAAAGAGGGTCATGCTGGCTGGTGTTTCAGGGTTTAGGGCAATGCAGTGGTGTTCGGGCAGTGTAGGGGTCATGCTGGGGCTGTTGTTTCAGGGTTTTGGGCAGAGCAGTGGTGTTCGGGCAGTGTAGGGGGTCGTGTAGGGGCTGGTGTTTCAGGGTTTAGGGCAGTGCAGGGGTGTTCGGGCAGTGTAGGGGTTCGTACGGGGGCTGGTGTTACAGGGTTTAGGGCAATGCAGTGGTGTTCGGGCAATGTAGGGGGTCATGCTGGGCCTGGTGTTTCTGGGTGTAGGGCAGTGCAGTGGTGGCCGGGCAGTGTAGGTGGTTGTGCTGGTCCTAGTGTTTGAGGGTTTAGGGCAGTGCAGTGGTGTTCAGGCAGTGTAGGGGGTTGTGCTGGGGTTAGTGTTTCACGGTTTTTGGCAGTGCTGTGGTGTTCGGGCAGTGTAGGGGTTCGTACGGGGGCTGGTGTTACAGGGTTTAGGGCAATGCAGTGGTGTTCGGGCAATGTAGGGGGTCATGCTGGGCCTGGTGTTTCTGGGTGTAGGGCAGTGCAGTGGTGGCCGGGCAGTGTAGGTGGTTGTGCTGGTCCTAGTGTTTGAGGGTTTAGGGCAGTGCAGTGGTGTTCAGGCAGTGTAGGGGGTTGTGCTGGGGTTAGTGTTTCACGGTTTTTGGCAGTGCTGTGGTGTTCGGGCAGTGTAGGGGTTCGTGCTGGGGGTGGTGTTTCAGGGTTTAGGGCAGTGTAGTGCTGTTCGGGCAGTGTACAGGGTCATGCTGGGGGTGGAGTTTCAGGGTTAAGGGCAGTGCAGTGGTGTTTGGCAGTGTGGGGGGTTGTGCTGGGGCTGGTGTTTCAGGCTTTAGGGCAGTGCAGTTGTGTTCGGGCAGTGTAGGGGGTCGTGCATGAGCTGGTGTTTCAGGGTTTAGGGCAGTGCAGTGGTGTTCGGGCAGTGTAGGGGGTCATGCGAGGGCTAGTGTTTCAGGCTTTAGGGCAGTGCAGTGGTGTTTGGGCAGTGTAGTGGGTCGTGCAGTAGTGTTCTGGCAGTGTAGGGGTTTGTGCGGGGCTGGTGTTTCAGGGTTTAGAGCAGTGAAGTGGTGTTCGGGCGGTGAAGGGGGTCGTGCGGGGGCTGGTGTTTCAGGGTTTAGGGCAGTGCAGTGGTCTTCAGGCAGTGTAGGGGGTCGTGCAGGGGCTGGTGATTCAGGGTTTTGGGCAGTGCAGTGGTGTTCGGGCAGAGTAGGGGGTCGTGCGGGGGCTGATTGTTCAGGGTTTAGGGCAGTGCAGTGGTGTTCAGGCAGTGTAGCGGGTCGTGCTGGGGCTGGTGTTTCATAGTTTAGGGCAGTGCAGTGGTGGTCGGGCAGTGTAGGGGGTCGTGCTGGGCCTAGTTTTTCAGGGTTTAGGGCATGGCAGTGGTGTTCGGGCTGTATAGGGGGTCATGTGGGGGTTAGTGTTTCAGGGTTTTGGTCAGTGTAGTGGTGTTTGGGCAGTGTAGGGGGATGAGCTGGAGGTGGTGTTTCAGGGTTTAGGGCAGAGCAGTGGTGTTTGGGCAGAGTAGTGGGTCATGCTGGGGGTGGTGTTTCAGGGTTTAGGGCAGAGCAGTGGTGTTCGGCCAGTTTAGGGGGTCGTGCTGGGAGTCGTGTTTTAGGGTTTAGGGCAGTGCAGTGGTGTTCGGGCAGTAAAGAGGGTCATGCTGGCTGGTGTTTCAGGGTTTAGGGCAATGCAGTGGTGTTCGGGCAGTGTAGGGGTCATGCTGGGGCTGTTGTTTCAGGGTTTTGGGCAGAGCAGTGGTGTTCGGGCAGTGTAGGGGTTCTTCCTGGGGGTGGTGTTTCAGGGTTCAGGGCAGTGCAGTGGTGTTCGGGCAGTGTAGGGGGTCTTTCTGGGGGTGGTGTTTCAGGGTTTAGGGCAGTGCAGTGGTGTTCGGGCAGTGTAGGGGATCTTGCTGGGGTGGTGTTTCAGGGTTTAGGGCAGTGCAGTTCTGTTTTGCCAGTGTAGGGGGTTGTGCTGGGATGGTGTTTCAGGGTTTATGGCAGTGCAGTGGTGGTCGGGCAGTATAGGGGGTCATCGGGGTAGTGTTTCAGGTTTTAGGGCAGTGCAGTGGTGTTCAGTCAGAGTAGGGGGTCATGCTGGGGATGGTGCTTCAGGGTAATGGCAGTGCAGTGGTGTTCGGATAGTGTAGGGGGCCGTGCAGGGGGTGGTGTTTCAGGGTTTAGGGCAGTGCAGAGGTAGTCGGGCAGTGTAGGGGTATGTCCTGGGGGTAGTGTTTCAGGTTTAAGGGCAGTGCACTGGTGTTCGGGCAGTGTAGGGGGTCATGCTGGGGCTGGTGTTTCAGGGTTTAGGGCAGTGCAGTGGTGTTCGGGCAGTGTAGGGGGTCTTTCTGGGGGTGGTGTTTCTGGGTTTAGGGCAGTGGTGTTCAGGCAGTGTAGGGGATCTTGCTGGAGGTGATGTTTCAGGGCTTAGGGCAGTACAGTAGTGTTCGAGCAGTGAAGGGGGTCTTGAAAGGGGTGGTGTTTCAGGGTTTAGGGCAGTGGTATTCGGGCAGTGTAGGAGGTCTTGTTGGGGGTGGTGTTTCAAGGTTTAGGGCAGTGGTGTTTGGGCAGAGTAAGGTGTTGTGCTGGGGGTGGTGTTTCAGGGTTCAGTGCAGTGGTGTTCGGGCAGTGTAGGGGGTCATGCTGGGGGTGGTGTTTCAGGATTTAGGGCAGTGCAGTGGTGTTTGTGTAGGGGGTATTTCTGGAGGTAGTGTTTCAGGGTTTAGGGCAGTTGTATTCGGGCAGTGTAGGGGGTCGTGCATGAGCTGGTGTTTCAGGGTTTAGGGCAGTGCAGTGGTGTTCGGGCAGTGTAGGGGGTCATGCGGGGGCTAGTGTTTCAGGCTTTAGGGCAGTGCAGTGGTGTTTGGGCAGTGTAGTGGGTCGTGCAGTAGTGTTCTGGCAGTGTAGGGGTTTGTGCGGGGCTGGTGTTTCAGGGTTTAGAGCAGTGCAGTGGTGTTTGGGCGGTGAAGGGGGTCGTGTGGGGGCTGGTGTTTCAGGGTTTAGGGCAGTGCAGTGGTCTTCAGGCAGTGTAGGGGGTCGTGCAGGGGCTGGTGATTCAGGGTTTTGGGCAGTGCAGTGGTGTTCGGGCAGAGTAGGGGGTCGTGCGGGGGCTGGTTGTTCAGGGTTTAGGGCAGTGCAGTGGTGTTTGGGCAGTGTAGCGGGTCGTGCTGGGGCTGGTGTTTCATGGTTTAGGGCAGTGCAGTGGTGGTTGGGCAGTGTAGGGGGTCGTGCTGGGCCTAGTTTTTCAGGGTTTAGGGCATGGCAGTGGTGTTCGGGCTGTATAGGGGGTCATGTGGGGGTTAGTGTTTCAGGGTTTTGGTCAGTGTAGTGGTGTTTGGGCAGTGTAGGGGGATGAGCTGGAGGTGGTGTTTCAGGGTTTAGGGCAGAGCAGTGGTGTTTGGGCAGAGTAGTGGGTCATGCTGGGGGTGGTGTTTCAGGGTTTAGGGCAGAGCAGTGGTGTTCGGCCAGTTTAGGGGGTCGTGCTGGGAGTCGTGTTTTAGGGTTTAGGGCAGTGCAGTGGTGTTCGGGCAGTAAAGAGGGTCATGCTGGCTGGTGTTTCAGGGTTTAGGGCAATGCAGTGGTGTTCGGGCAGTGTAGGGGTCATGCTGGGGCTGTTGTTTCAGGGTTTTGGGCAGAGCAGTGGTGTTCGGGCAGTGTAGGGGTTCTTCCTGGGGGTGGTGTTTCAGGGTTCAGGGCAGTGCAGTGGTGTTCGGGCAGTGTAGGGGGTCTTTCTGGGGGTGGTGTTTTAGGGTTTAGGGCAGTGCAGTGGTGTTCGGGCAGTGTAGGGGATCGTGCTGGGGTGGTGTTTCAGGGTTTAGGGCAGTGCAGTTCTGTTTTGGCAGTGTAGGGGGTTGTGCTGGGATGGTGTTTCAGGGTTTGTGGCAGTGCAGTGGTGGTCGGGCAGTGTAGGGGGTCGTCGGGGTAGTGTTTCAGGTTTTAGGGCAGTGCAGTGGTGTTCAGTCAGAGTAGGGGGTCATGCTGGGGATGGTGCTTCAGGGTAATGGCAGTGCAGTGGTGTTCGGATAGTGTAGGGGGCCGTGCAGGGGGTGGTGTTTCAGGGTTTAGGGCAGTGCTGTGGTGTTCGGGCAGTGTAGGGGGTCATGCGGGGGCTGGTGTTTCAGGGTTTAGGACAGTGCAGTGGTGTTCGTGCAGTGTAGGGGGTCATGCTGGTGCTGGTGTTTCTGGGTTTTGGGCAGAGCAGTGGTGTTTTGGCAGTGTAGGGGGTTGTGCTGGGGGTGGTGTTTCAGGGTTTAGGGCAGTGCAGTGGAGTTCGGGCAGTGTAGGTGGTCTTTCTGGGGGTGGTGTTTCAGGGTTTAGGGCAGTGGTGTTCAGGCAGTGTAGGGGATCTTGCTGGAGGTGATGTTTCAGGGCTTAGGGCAGTGCAGTAGTGTTCGAGCAGTGAAGTGGGTCTTGCTGGGGGTAGTGTTTCAGGGTTTAGGGCAGTGCAGTGGTGGTCGGGCAGTGTAGGGGGTCGTCCTGGGGGTAGTGTTTTAGATTTTAGGGCAGTGCAGTGGTGTTCGGTCAGAGTAGGGGGTCATGCTGGGGATGGTGCTTCAGGGTTTAGTGCAGTGCAGTGGTGTTCGGAGTGTGGTGGGGGTCGTGCAGGGGTGGTGTTTCAGGGTTTAGGGCAGTGCTGTGGTGTTCGGGCAGTGTAGGGGGTCGTGCGGGGGCTGGTGTTTCAGGGTTTAGGACAGTGCAGTGGTGTTCGTGCAGTGTAGGGGGTCATGCTGGGGCTGGTGTTTCAGGGTTTTGGGCAGAGCAGTGGTGTTCGGGCAGTGTAGTGGGTCATGCTGGGGGTGGTGTTTCAGGGTTTAGGGCAGTGGTGTTCAGGCAGTGTAGGGGATCTTGCTGGAGGTGATGTTTCAGGGCTTAGGGCAGTACAGTAGTGTTCGAGCAGTGAAGGGGGTCTTGAAAGGGGTGGTGTTTCAAGGTTTAGGGCAGTGGTGTTTGGGCAGAGTAAGGTGTTGTGCTGGGGGTGGTGTTTCAGGGTTCAGTGCAGTGGTGTTCGGGCAGTGTAGGGGGTCATGCTGGGGGTCATGCTGGGGGTGGTGTTTCAGGGTTTAGGGCAGTGCAGTGGTGTTTGTGGAGGGGGTATTTCTGGAGGTAGTGTTTCAGGGTTTAGGGCAGTGGTGTTTGGGCAGTGTAGGGGATCTTGCTGGAGGTGATGTTTCAGTGCTTAGGGCAGTGAAGTATTGTTCGAGCAGTGTAGGGGGTGTTGCTGGGGGTAGTGTTTCAGGGATTAGGGCAGTGCAGTGGTGTTTGGGCAGTGTAGGGGATCGTGCTGGCGTGGTGTTTCAGGGTTTAGGGCAGTGCAGTGGTGTTTGGGCAGTATAAGGGGTTGTGCTGGGGTGGTGTTTCAGGGTTTAGGGCAGTGCTTTGATGTTCAGGCAGTGTAGGGGGTCGTGCAGGGGTGTGTTTTCAGGGTTTAGGGAAGTGCAGTGGTGTTCGGGCAGTGTAGGGGGTCATGCAGGGGGTGGAGCTTCAGGGTTTAGGGCAGTGCAGTGGTGTTCGGGAAGAGTAGGGGGTTGTGCTGGGGTGGTGTTTCAGGGTTTAGGGCAGTGGTGTTCGGGCAGTGTAGGGGGTCTTGGTGGGGGTGGTGTTTCAGGGTTTAAGGCGGTGGTGTTAGGGCAGTGTAGGGGGTCGTGCTGGGGCTGGTGTTTTAGGGTTTAGGGCAGTGCAGTGGTGTTCAGGCAGTGTAGGGGGGCGTGCTGGGGCTGGTGTTTCAGGGTTTAGGGCAGTGCAGTGGTGTACAGGCAGTGTAGGGGTCGTGCTGGGGCTGGTGTTTCAGGGTTTAGGGCCGTGCAGTGGTGTATGGGCAGTGTAGGGGGTCGTGCTGGGGCTGGTGTTTCAGGGTTTAGGGCAGTGCAGTGGTGTTCGGGCAGTGTAGGGTGTCGTGCTGACTGGTGTTTCAGGGTTTAGGACAATGCAGTGGTGTTCGGGCAGTGTAGGGCATCATGCTGGGGCTGGTGTTTCAGGGTTTTGGGCAGAGCAGTTGTGTTCGGGCAATGTACGGGGTCGTGCTGGGGATGGTGTTTCAGGGTTTAGGGCAGGGCAGTGGTGTTCGGGCAGTGTAGGGGGTCTTTCTGGGGGTGGTGTTTCAGGGTTTAGGGCAGTGTTGTTCAGGCAGTGTAGGGGTTCTTGCTGGAGGTGATGTTTCAGGGCTTAGAGCGGTGCAGTAGTGTTTGAGCAGTGTAGGGGTCTAGCTGGGGGTAGTGTTTCAGGGTTTAGGGCAGTGCAGTGGTGTTTGGGCAGTGTAGGGGATCGTGCTGGGGTGGTGTTTCAGGGTTTAGGGCAGTGCAGTCATGTTTGGGCAGTGTAGGTGGTAATGCTAGGGGTGGTGTTTCAGGGTTTAGGGCAGTGCAGTGGTGTTCCGTCAGTGTAGGGGGTCATCCTGGGGGTAGTGTTTCAGGTTTTAGGGCAGTGCAGTGGTGTTCGGATAGTGTAGGGGTCGTGCAGGGGGTGGTGTTTCAGGGTTTAGGACAGTGCTGTGGTGTTCGGGCAGTGTATGGGGTCGTGCGGGGGCTGGTGTTTCAGGGTTTAGGACAGTGCAGTGGTGTTTGTGCAGTGTAGGGGGTCGTGCTGGGGCTGGTGTTTCTGGGTGTAGGGCAGTGCAGTGGTGTTCGGGCAATGTAGGTGGTCATGCTGGCTGGTGTTTCAGGGTTTAGTGCAATGCAGTTGTGTTCGGGCCGTGTATTGGTTCATGCTGGGGATGGTGTTTCAGGGTTTAGGGCAGTGGTGTTCGGGCAGTGTAGGGGTCTTGATGGAGGTGATGTTTCAGGGCTTAGGGCAGTGCTGTAGTGTTCGAGCAGTGTATGGGGTCTTGCTGGGGGTGGTGTTTCAGGGTTTAGGCAGTGGTGTTCGGGCAGTGTAGGGGATCTTGCTGGAGGTGATGTTTCAGGGCTTAGGGCAGTGCAGTAGTGTTCGAGCAGTGTAGGGTGTCTTGCTGGGGGTAGTGTTTCAGGGTTTAGGGCAGTGTGGTGGTGTTCGGGCAGTGTAGGGGATCGTGCTGGGGTGGTGTTTCTGGGTTTAGGGCAGTGCAATGGTGCTTGGGCAGTGTCGGGGGTTGTGCTGGGGGTGGTGTTTCAGGGTTTAGGGCAGTACAGTGGTGGTTGGGTAGTGTAGGGGGTCGTCCTGGGGGTGGTGTTTCATGGTTTAGGACAGTGCATTGGTGTTCGTGCAGTGTAGGGGGTCGTGCTGGGGCTGGTGTTTCAGGGTTTAGGGCAGTGCAGGGGTGTTCGGGCAGTGTAGAGGGTCGTGCTGGCTGGAGTTTCAGGTTTTAGGGCAATGCATTGGTGTTCGGGCAGTGTAGGGAGTCATGCTGGGGCTGGTGTTTCAGGGTATTGGGCAGAGCAGTGGTGTTCGGGCAGTGTAGGGGTTCGTGCTGGGGGTGGTGTTTCAGGGTTTAGGGCAGTGCAGTGGTGTTCAGGCAGTGTAGGGGGTCTTTCTGGGGGTGGTGTTTCAGGGTTTAGGGCAGTGGTGTTCGGGCAGTGTAGGGTTCTTGCTGGAGGTGAAGTTTTAGGGCTTAGGGCAGTGCAGTAGTATTCAAACAGTGTAGGGGGTCTTGCTGGGGTTAGTGTTTCAGGGTTTAGGGCAGTGCAGTGGTGTTCGGGCAGTGTAGGGGATCGTGCTGGGGTGGTGTTTCAGGGTTTAGGGCAGTGAAGTGGTGTTTGTGCCATGTAGGGGGTTGTGCTGGGGTGGTGTTTCAGGGTTTAGGGCAGTTCAGTGGTGTTCAGGCAGTGTAGGGGGTCTTTCTGGGGGTGGTGTTTCAGGGTTTAGGGCAGTGGTGTTCGGGCAGTGTAGGGTTCTTGCTGGAGGTGAAGTTTTAGGGCTTAGGGCAGTGCAGTAGTATTCGAACAGTGTAGGGGGTCTTGCTGGGGTTAGTGTTTCAGGTTTTAGGGCAGTGCAGTGGTGTTCGGTCAGAGTAGGGGGCCATACTGGGGGTGGTGCTTCAGGGTTTAGGGCAGTGCAGTGGTGTTCGGATAGTGTAGGGGGTCGTGCAGGGGGTGGTGTTTCAGGGTTTAGGGCAGTGTTGTAGTGTTCAGGCAGTGTAGGGGGTCGTGCGGGGGCTTGTGTTCCAGGGTTTAGGACAGTGCAGTGTTGTTTGTGCTGTGTAGGGGGTCGTGCTTGGGCTGGTGATTCAGGGTTTAGGGTAGTGCAGTGGTGTTCGGACAGTGTAGGGGGTCGTGCTGGCTGGTGTTTCAGGGTTTAGGGCAATGCAGTGGTGTTCGAGCAGTGTAGGGGGTCATGCTGAGGCTGGTGTTTCAGGGTTTTGGGCAGAGCAGTGGTGTTCGGGCAGTGTAGGGGGTCATGCTGGGTGTGGTGTTTCAGGGTTTAGGGCAGTGCAGTGGTGTTCAGGCAGTGTAGGGGGTCGTGCGGGGGCTTGTGTTCCAGGGTTTAGGACAGTGCAGTGTTGTTTGTGCAGTGTAGGGGGTCGTGCTTGGGCTGGTGTTTCAGGGTTTAGGGCAATGCAGTGGTGTTCGGGCAGTGTAGGGGGTCATGCTGAGGCTGGTGTTTCAGGGTTTTGGGCAGAGCAGTGGTGTTCGGGCAGTGTAGGGGGTCGTGCTGGGTGTGGTGTTTCAGGGTTTTGGGCAGAGCAGTGGTGTTCGGGCAGTGTAGGGGGTCGTGCTGGGTGTGGTGTTTCAGGGTTTAGGGCAGTGCAGTGGTGTTCAGGCAGTGTAGGGGCTCATTCTGGGGGTGGTGTTTCAGGGTTTAGGGCAGTGGTGTTCGGGCAGTGTAGGGGATTTTGCTGGAGGTGATGTCTTAGGGCAGTGCAGTAGTGTTCGAGCAGTGTAGGGGGTCTTGCTGGGGGTGGTGTTTCAGGGTTTAGGGCAGTGATGTTTGGGCAGTGTAGGGGATCTTGCTGGAGGTGAGGTTTCAGGGCTTAGGGGAGTGCAGTAGTGTTCGAGCAGTGTAGGGGGTCTTGCTGGGGGTAGTGTTTCAGGGTTTAGGGCAGTGAAGTGGTGTTCGGGTTGTGTAGGGGATCGTGCTGGAGGTGGTGTTTCAGGGTTTAGGGCAGTGCAGTGGTGTTTGGGCAGTGTAGGGGGTTGTGATGGGGGTGGTGTATCAGGTTTTAGGGCAGTGCAGTGGTGTTCGGATAGTGTAGGGGGTCGTGCATGGGCTGTTGTTTCAGGGTTTTCGGTAGTGCTGTGGTGTTCGGGCAGTGTAGGAGGTCGTGTGGGGCTGGTGTTTCAGGGTTTAGGACAGTGCAGTGGTGTTTGTGCAGTGTAGGGGGTCGTGCTGGTGCTGGTGTTTCAGGGTTTGGGCAGTGCAGTGGTGTTCGGGCAGTGTAGGGGGTCGTGCTGGCTGGTTTTTCAGGGTTTAGGGCAATTCAGTGGTGTTCGGGCAGTGTAGGGGTCATGCTGGGGCTGGGGTTTCAGGGTTTTGGGCAGAGCATGGTGTTCGGGCAATGCAGGGGGTCGTGCTGGGGGTGGTGTTTCAGGGTTTAGGGCAGTGCAGTGGTGTTCGGGCAGTGTAGGGGGTCTTTCTGGAGGTGGTGTTTCAGGGTTTAGGGCAGTGGTGTTTGGGCAGTGTAGGGGATCTTGCTGGAGGTGATGTTTCAGGGCTTAGGGCAGTGCAGCAGTGTTCCAGCAGTGTAGGGGGTGTTGCTGGGGGTAGTGTTTCAGGGTTTAGGGCAGTGCAGTGGTGTTTGGGCAGTGTAGGGGATCGTGCTGGGGTGGTGTTTCTGGGTTTAGGGCAGTGCAGTGGTGTTAGAATCCTGGTTCTCTGGTTGGCACAGGTAGGTACGTGTGTCAAGCAGGGAACCTTTCCTCTAGTCAGGGTAGGGGGCTACACTCCAACAATAACCCCTGCTCACCCTCTAGGTAGCTTGGTGCGAGCAGACAAGGCCTATCTCAGAGCGTTTAGGTTAAGCATTTGTGAACACACACACAGTAACTCAGTGACAACCCCACAAATGGACTCCACACTGGGATATATAGAAAAATAACACTTTATATATATAGTTTAGGCTTAGCACAACACCAGATAACGTTTAAACGGCCCACAATACTTATTAGACAAAGAGTTCTTGATTTTAGCGTAGTTTTAAAGTTCTGTGCGCTTCGTTCCTGTCCGTACGCTTCGTACGCTGTAAAAACTGCTTGGGAACGGGTCTCAAACGCACTCTAGGCGCTTCGGGATGAAGCGTACACCCTACGGTGCGAACAGGCACAGTACCTTTACTTGGTGAGTTCGTCACGGATGCTGCGCTGACATGAAGCGCGATGTATGGGGCGTTGTCCTCCTTGTGCGATGCGTACTACGGTACTTTAGACCTTGGGCGTGCAGGGCTTCAGGGGACGGTGCGTAGGTACGGTGCGTTCAAAGTTCGTCGCTGCGTTCGTGCCGTACCATGAGATCGGCAATCTTGATTCGAAGCGCTGGATACAAGCGAACAGTATGCTCCGCACAGGGGAGACGTACGCAACTACCGTATGCACTGCAGCCTTTCCAAAGCAGGGGAAAGGAGCGTACGCTGGCAGTACGGTTCGTAGGGGATAGTAGCAAGTACGGTTCGCAGTCCTTCCGTTACGGTGCGAGCTACGGCTCGTAGGAGCCTGTTAGTCGCGTTGCTCAGGCCGGACGATACCTTCCATTGCGGTGTGAGCTACGGCTCGTAGAGGGGCCTTAGTCACGTTGCTCGGGCCGGACAGAGAGATACCAGCTTTCAGGAGGTACGCTGCGATCAGCGAGACGTACGCAACAGTTCGAGTCAAAGATGCGGGGAAAACGGTCTGTTTTCCAAGGCGATCTCACGGCGGTGAAGTCCACTGGTCCTGGGACTTCCTTCAGGGGGCAAGCTCACTCACAAGCCCTTGGAGATCTCTCAGCACAAGTCAAATAAAAGTTCCTTGAGTCTTTTCTTCCTCTTCTTCAGCAGCAAGGCAACCACTGCAGGCCAATCCCCTAGGTCAGGGACAGTACTCCTCCATGCAGCTTTTCCAGTTCCTTCAGGTCGGACAGAGGTTTCTTCTTGGCAGGACAGGATCTACTTTCTTAGGAGCAGGGCTCCTACATTTATACCACAAATCCTTTGTTCTCTCAGGCCAGGGGGGCCCTTGCCTAGTTCAGACCAGTTCTGGAGTACTTTGCTGATGCGATGCAGGCTTCTTCTTTTAGGGTGCATGGCAGAGCCATCAGACGCTCCACAGGGGGCAGAGCCAGCATTGTGGTGACAGAGCACAGCCCTATTCAGAGTCCAGGTGTACTCCTCCCACCCATCTACAGGTCAATCTTTCTATTCACCACCAGGCTACCTAGCCCTGCCCATCTGGGTTTCCCCAGCCCTGTCACTCACACAAGCCAGACAGCAGATACACATCACGCAGAGGCGGGCTGAAATGGTTAGGCAAGCAAAGGCCAACTTTCTAAAAGTGGCATTTGCAAACGCAGAATATTAAAATAAACCTTACTAAAATATGTACCTTATTATTCTCCTCTGTGGCGCCAGGGAGCGGGGGCAGTAGACCCAGGTGCTTGGCAACCTTTGTCCATTCTCCCTCCTGTCAGGTACCCCCTTCCAGAATTGCCAGGGCACCTGTGGCAGGTGTCCTGCGCAATTCGCCCACCAGTTCAGGGGTTCTATCCTGCAACTGGGTGTCCAGGTCAGGGGGGACACCCTGAACCTGGCCCTCCAACCTAGTGTCTAAACCCTAAGGCTGCACCGGGGTCAGAGGCGAGGACTCTCTCCCTCTGCACCCCCTTCCAGAGTACTGCACACTCCCAACTGGAGTGGTACCCCTAGAAGCAACATGGGTCAGGACACTTATTACAGTTGTCCCACCCTCCAGGTCAGACAACACCTGAACCTGGCTTCCCAACCCTGGGACCAACCCATGCGGTTGAACGCTCGCCTGGCGCACCAGGACTTCCCAGGGAGCACGCATGCCCCCCCTGAGGGTGACACATAACTCATGTGTCGTGTGACAGTCTGCCTGGCGCAGATATCCTCACCCCTGTCCATCTGACAGTACGCGAAGATCCCCCAGGACAGAAGTGGTGTCACCATGGTCATTCACTGGGGACGCAGCCCTTCTGGCTGGCCCCTGACCCACTGGTTCTTCCACTGGGGACTCTTTCCCCCTCTCACCCCTCACTCTGGACTTCTGCACCCTCTCAACTGGAGCGGTACTGCCAGACACCAGAACTGATGGAGACCTACTTACAGGCACTCCCCGTTCACCAGACACTGGGGGATCCCGCACAACGGGCAGCCCCTCAGGACAGACTAGGCTCCCCACCTGGTGTTCCCTTAAAGAACCATCCAGGCTCTGAGACTGAGGTTGGGCATAACCCATTCTCACTCCTACCCCTTACAGACATGACGTGAGGCCCTACACCCCTCTCACTACTACAGGACCTAGTTGGGCTAATCTGAGCCACTTCCACCACACTGGGTTTGAAGATACCTGAACCACTCCTCTTGGGATCACTCCTCAATGCCTTTCCAGACCCTCTGGACTCCACCAAAACGTCTGCCTCCAATGTGAGCTCCCTGCGGTCAGAGAACTCACTCTCCCACAGGTGTTGGCATAGCTCTGGAAAACAGGGACTTACAATATGCTCTCCCACAATTGGATCACACAGCCCCCTAGCAGGGTTAACCAAACTATCCTTCACCTCACCATCCAGTGCCTCACACACGTACTCCACACCACTCTCCTGAAACTGGCAAGACAGTATCTGACTGTCTCTGTCACACAACCCACACTCTTCTGGGCGGTCTTCACACTCACATACCAGGACTTAAATTTTGGGGGAACCCCTCTCCCTGCACCTCTCATCTAGAGTCAGTAGAGTGTCCCTCCCACCACTAGGACCATGAACCCCTGCGCCAGTTACCCTATTCCTCTCAGGGACACTGCGCACTACTGGAGCTACCTCATGTCCTTGAACCTCCTGGTGTATTTTAACCTCCTCCTTCAAGTCAGGTGCCATGTCTCTGGGTGTGTGTACTACTCTCGCAGCACTAGAAAATTCAATATTGCTGCCACCATCTGAGCTGGATTCCTCCTTCCACTCAGCAAAGCTCAATCTCTGAGCTACACACATTTCTTGTTGCTGGACTGAGACACTCATGGTCTCAAGCCTCTCGATCTCTAAGTTAAGCTTCCACATTATCAAGTCATGCTCCATTTGCATTTTCTTTTCTTCCAGAGCCAGCTTTTTGCTTTCCAGCTCCAGTTGCCCATTTAGTTTCGCCATCTCTATCTCATGAGCTCTGGTTTCCTTCCTGTCGGCCAACTCCTCTGGCGACAGGCCTCTGCCCCAGCTAGCGATGCTCTCTGCCTGCTCAATTTCCTCCACCTCCTCAGAGTCTTTTCTTGACTCCATCCAGGCTCTCAGCGCCTTGCAAAGATCTACTTTGAGCTTACATCCAACAGTGGGGACTTTGAATTTTCTGCAGAAGCCCTTCAGCTGGGCCTTGGTGTAGCTCTCTAATCTCTCTTCTTCCCATTCCACGTCTTCAGTTTCAGAGATGAGGGATGCTGCCCTTTCCACAACAACTGAACCAGGCATGCTTTCTATAACAACTGGCGATTTTCCCAAAAAAATGCGAATTAGAAGTAAGTGGTTGCGCTATTGGTCTGCCTTCACTATGTGGCGTTCACCAATCACTGTGTATGTATCACAAATGCAAATTCGTAATCCTCACCGCTGACCACTAATGTTAGAATCCGGGTTCTCTGGTTGGCACAGGTAGGTACTTGTGTCACGCAGGGAACCTTTCCTCTAGTCAGGGTAGGGGGGTACACTCCAACAATAACCCCTGCTCACCCTCTAGGTAGCTTGGCGCGAGCAGACAAGGCCTATCTCAGAGCGTTTAGGTTAAGCATTTGTGAACACACACACAGTAACTCAGTGACAACCCCACAAATGGACTCCACACTGGGATATATAGAAAAATAATACTTTATATATATAGTTTAGGCTTAGCACAAGACCAGATAACGTTTAAACGGCACACAATACTTATTAAACAAAGAGTTCTTGATTTTAGCGTAGTTTTAAAGTTCTGTGCGCTTCGTTCCTGTCCGTACGCTTCGTACGCTGTAAAAAATGCTTTCAGGGTTTAGGGCAGTGCTGTGGTATTCGGGCAGTGTAGCGGGTCGTGCGGGGGCTGGTGTTTCAGGTTTTAGGGCAGTGGAGTGGTGTTAGGGCAGTGAAGGGGTCTAGGAGAGTAGGATCTGCACTTGTGTTGCCCCCACTTTTTTTCTGATGTATACACTGGTTTCTGGCTATAGTCTGGCTGGGTCCCTGCTAATCAGGGCCCCAGTCTAACTGATCTCTCTAAACAACTTGGTGTGCATATCAGATGCACTAGTGATTGGATACTGTGGTACCTTATGAGCCCCTAGTAAATGGTACCTTAGGTACCTAGGGCATTGGTACTTCACAGGCCTGCCAGGGGCTGCAGCATGTATTATGCCACCCCTGGGAAGCACTCACAATCTGACACCACAGGCCTGCTACTGCAGCCTGTGTGAGGTAGTGTTAGCACTCCTCACTGAGGTATAGGTTCCTATATCTCACCATACACACACATATAAACCTATCAGTCACCCCTATGGTAGGCCCTATCAATCCCAAGGGCAGGGTGCATGGTTTACTATGTGAGGGGGTGCTTCTGCCTGAGCAGGACCCCTATGCAGCTGGCAGAGTCTATTCTCTGCTGCTGTTTGTGGATGCGGTTAAACCATATACTCTTAAGTGCATTATAACCTCGCGGTAAATGCTAACTTTGGAATGACTGCATCAAAACATGCCGTGTTTGTTGTCAAACAACTTGGAATCCTACCCCCACACCAGTAACTGGTGTGGGAGTAGGATCCCACCCTTCTAGAGGGGACGACATGTACCCACTGTACTACACGGTAGAAATCATCTAGAGCCCTGGCATCACAAAATGGATGCCACCAGCACAGACACCGGGCTGCCCTCCTGCTGCTGACCGAAACTCGCAGTGGAGGGAGCCGAACAAAGGGTTTCCTGTCACAGGGAGGTGTCACCACCTCCCAGACAGGATTTAGTGTATTGGAGCTGGGTGGGTGCACTCTTACAGTGCTTTGAAGTCCTGCACTGGGGGAGCAGTAGGCTCCTCTGTGCATATGCCAGCTCAAACCGGTTCAGGGGCTACCTGCCCCTGCTCTGGTGCGAAACTGGACAAAGGGAAGTGGGTGTAAGCACCCACTACCCTGGCCCTCCTAGAGGAGTGGTCATAGAGCTAGTCCCTCCCATCTTTTTACTATAAGATACCAAAGCTTGCCAATGCAACTTAGATTACACCTGGACGACGCTCTACAAAGAAGAATCCTGGCCCTTCGATGTTCCACTATCTCTGAAAGACTGAAGAATCTCCCTTGTAGTTCTCTTCTACAATGGTTGCAAACTGTACCGCTCCCGCCGGAGCCCGAAGTCCCTGCATCCCCTGAAGTGGATTTCCTGACCTCTCGAGGGCCATTTTGAGTCCCCAGCGAAGCTGTGGCATCTGGACCCCACGAGCGACGAGGAACAGCAATACCAGGGAACCGTGCACTGATTTCGAGAGCAACCCCTAATCTACATCCAATGAAGTTGTGCTTTGGACCACTTGTTGTCTAAGTCCCTAGCAGGTCTAGTACCGAAATTCAGCGGCCTACCCCATCCCGAGTGACCGTGGGCTGTTGTTAAACTTTTCCTGCAAAGGCGTCTTTTCGGTTGCTTGCCTGTTGGCTAGTAACTCACCTGAAGACTTTCACATCAACTTCAAGGGCTCGGCAGGTTGCTCTGGGCCTGCCCTCACTTACACTTGATAGTCTCGGTGCGGGAAGTAAGCGTCCTGAGGCGGAAGCCGGGACATTTAGAACTGATAATTAATGCGATCTATGCTTTCTTGTAAAAATTGTTTTTAATTTCACACGCTATTTAGTAAAGCACACTGGTGTTTGCGTGTGCCTTTTTAAACTGTGTACTTTGTGTTCTGGGCACTCGAACCCCTGTCAGGAGGCGATCCGCTCCGGAGGGTACCGCCATTTTGGGTTGGGAGCCGGCAGAGCAGTGCAGTGCTCCGCCCCTCCCGCCCTTTCTCCTTTATATGGCCCCCCTCACGAGGAAGCGCAGCGGACGAGCGCAGCAGGCGCGCTGAAGGCTCGCCAAAGGCGAGCCCGTCTGCGCCCGTCCGCCCAGGGCCAGCCCCCCTGTCGCTCCCGCGCCTTACCTTTTACCCAGGCTTGTCTACAATAGAGACACGCTTCTAGCACTAAACATCGTACCTCCTGGTAAGGACTGCAACATCTGGGAACCCGGGACCAATCTCCCTCCTACACTTTCCCACTGCCCCAAGTGCTCGTCACTTTTGCGTAAACCTCTCTGGTCACCAATTGCGCAACTAAGAGATCAGCCCACCTGCCAAACAACCAACTACCCCCTGGCTAAATGCCTCCTCCTCAATACGAGGTCTCTAGTTAAGCATAGCTCAGAAGTTGCCGAGTACATTCAGGATGCAGGCATAAAAATTGCTTTCATCACGGAAGCCTGGACCGACGCAGCATCAGGTCCAGATATAGTTAAAGCCACCCCACAGGACTTTATCTGCTACACCCAAAATAGGGACAAAAGGAGAGGGGGCGGCCTAGCCATTATATATCACAAAGACACCAGAGGCTCCTTTCAATCCGGTCCCTCTGACCTAGGTGAATCTCTGCAGTTCAATTTTACCCTCTCTAATCACCAGTCCTTTACAGGAGGCCTTGTTTATAGGCCCCCGGGCGAGAAAACTAGATTTCTAGCAGCCCTGAGTAAATTACTAGAAGCAGCAGCCTGCTCCCAAAGATTCACTCTTCTGGGTGATTTTAATTTCCATCTGGAATGCAAAACATCTCCCGACACCCAGGAACTTATCGACCTACTGGCTGGGATCGACATGCTACAGCTAGTAATGGATCCTACTCACAGAGCAGGACACACCCTAGACGGGATTTTCTCTAATCAGCTCAATTTGAAAGTCTCCTCGGTCCTACCAGTCTTCTGGTCTGACCATTCAGCAATCCACTTCTCTATTCCTCTCACCACTTATGAAAAACCAGTTAACAAGAGAAACACCCCGAAACAAGTGAGAAAATGGAAAAACATCACTGGGGACTCGCTAGATAACACATTAAACACTACATTACCCCCCCTTCCGAACAATGTGGAGGAAGCAGCTAAGACCTATACTACCTGGCTGGACCGGGCTTGTTTACTCTTAGCCCCCCCTAAAACCATCCACTCCACTCGGGCCAAGCCTGCCGCCCCATGGTTCACAGATCAAATAAGGGAACACAAAATAAGGTGCAAAAAACTTGAAAAAATCTGGCGCACGCACTATAGAGAAGCAGACAAAAAAACGCTTAATTCGGAACAAAGGCGCTACAAAGAATCCATCTTTCAAGCGAAAAAAGCCTTTCTCACGAGACAGATAGAAGATGCTACCAAAACCCCTAAAGAACTCATCCTCACGGTCGCTTCCCTAGCAAACCCCAAACCCATTGAAATTCCAGCAAGCCTCTCACTCTGCGAAAGTTTGGCAACCTTCTTTCGTGAAAAGGTGGAAAACATCTTTCTCCCCTTAGATAGGATAGTGATGACTTCTTCACTGAGGGGGGCCCCCGATCCCGCCAGACCTGAACCCACGCTTCAATATTTCCCGCCCATCACGGAAAAAGAAGTGAGAAGTCGCCTACTAAAAATTAAATCAGGCTCCCCTCATGACCCCTGCCCCACAACAATAACTAAACTTGCACCAGACGCAATTGCCAGGGGTCTCACTCCCCTCTTCAATCAGATGTTGGAGAAAGGGGAATATCCCTCTAGCTGGAAGCAAGCCTCCATCTTACCCCTGCTCAAAAAACCCAATCTTGACATCACGGAGATGAACAATTATCGCCCGATTGCCAGACTCCCCCTCCCGGCCAAAATAATAGAAGGTTACCTGAACGCACAACTTAGCGCCTTCCTAAAATCTGCGGATGTACTGGATTCCTCCCAACACGGCTTTCGAGAGGGGCACAGCACGGAATCCGCCCTGATTAAATCTATGGAAGATATCAGGCAGGTGATGGATACAGGGGGCAGAGCAGCTCTGATCCTATTGGATCTCTCTGCGGCCTTCGATACGGTCCACCATAAGCTACTGGTGAACCGGTTGAGGGCCTGTGGAATTCAGGGAAAGGCCTTAAAAATCTTACAAGCCTTCCTGTCTGACAGATCCCAGACAGTGGCGCTGGGCAGCCACGAATCTCACTCCTTTGTGCTTCCTTGCGGAGTCCCCCAGGGGTCTTCGCTAAGCCCAACCCTTTTTAATGTATATGTGTCCACCCTCGCCCCGGTGATCCGATCGTTCGGCTTTCAACTCACGGCCTACGCCGACGACACACAGATTGTGGTGTCCCTCCTTCCCGGCAACACAGAAAACACTGCCGATAGATTCAGAAACTGCATGCTTGAAGTTGGCCGCTGGATGGCACAAAGCTGCCTTAAGCTGAACTCCTCAAAAACCGAGGTTCTGCTCTTTGGTGACAGAGACAACTTTTGGTCCCCGAGATGGTGGCCAGACGAAATGGGACCTCTCCCAGATCCGGTGGACAAAGTGAAAAATCTCGGTATTCTGATGGATACCTCCCTGACCTTTAAATCCCAGGTGAGTGCCCTTTCCTCCTCCCTCCACTTCATACTCAAAACCATCAGGAAAATATTACCTTATCTTGAGAAGAAACACAGGAAAACAATAGTTACGGGTCTAGTGCTCTCACGCCTAGACTACTGCAACAGCCTGATGCTAAACGCCCAGCAGAGCGTATTAAGAAAACTCCAACTTCTGCAAAATGCAGCCGCTCGCCTAATCACTGACACACCCAAATTTGCCTCGATATCTCAGGAGCTGGTCAAGCTTCATTGGCTGCCGGTCCGTAAAAGAATCATTTTCAAGGCAGTTTGCATGGTCTTTAAGGCCCTCCACGATTCGGGACCTAGGCACTTGAAATCTCTTTTCTGCTGGCATAAACCAGCAAGAACTTTGAGGTCAGGACAACTGGCTCTGGTCACGGTCCCCAGAATTAAAAGAGCTCGCTGGGGAGGCAGGAGTTTTTCTCTTGGGGCCGCAGAGGCCTGGAATAAACTTCCACCTGCGCTCAGACAAATCCAGAATCTGATGGCCTTTAGAAGAGGTCTAAAAACATGGCCATTCACTCAGTAAGCACGCTTCAACACACCAGTCTATCTTTCTAGCGCCAGGACACCTCCGGGTATTAGAGCGCTCTATAAATGTGCAAATAAATAAATAAATAAATAAATAAATAAATAAATACCCTTTCTGGGTAAGTCCATCAGACCTTGCTGGTCTGCACCATTGCCAATCTTCACTCTACACGAGACTTGCAGTTGCCAAGGCTTGTTGGCTCTAATCTGGGTGCCGACACCGTCATCAGCTGCAGACGTTGTGGTAACCTCTGAAGCCAGCTGCTGGTCATCTTCGCTCCCTCCTGGTCCTCGTGAGCTAAGAGACAAAACACCATCATCGACCTGAAGAGACGCGACAGCTGTGGTCATCCATCTTGCTGGCCACCGGTCACTGGCAAGTGACTCTGAACTCTGTCCCCTCAATTTCTAGGTCTTCTGCAACTCCAATCCATCGTCAGATTTGAACGGACACCTCTCCAGTCATCACAAGCAGCAAGTCTTCAAGGATCTCCTTTGAAAACAGCATCGCGACCCGACACCAAAGAACACCTATGCACCCGGCTTCCCTGGGTGAGGTAACTCGTGCACTCCGGTGCCCAAGTGTGTGTTGGCTCTCAAAATACTTACCCTGTAAGTTGCTTGCCTGTTGACTTTTGCGAAGTGCCCTAGAACTGTAAAATACAAACCGCGACATTTCCCATTGAAACGCATTGAAAACCCGCGTGTGTGTTTAGACACTGCACGCGTCTCCTGTGGGCTGATTACTTACCTGCTAACACTGCAGAAGTGAAGCCCCAGCGATTCCCAAGGCCCTAGGCCTCTTCATTTTGCAAGTCGAGTTTGTTAACCCATTATTTTAGTATATGGTCTGGTACGCCCCTAGGGCTACAGCCATATTTGTGCTTAATTTATTGAGAACTGTTGATCTTTTGAATGTTTCTAATCTCATAAAGAGATTAGTAGAGTATATTTAGAAATAAATACATATATATTTGATATATATACCTGTGTGGTGTCTTTTAATTTGGTAATTCAAGAGATTATAAGGTAAAACAAGCTGCTTTACATTCCTCAGAGACTTAGCCTGAAGGCTGCTCTCCACAGCTACCACTAGGATAGCTTTCTTTAAAAGGTTGTCTTTAAACCTATCTACCAAGAGTCGAATTGGACTGGTGCAAGGTGGCTACTATAACTAGTGACCAGCATATGCCAGGCCAACTTCTCACATTGGTGGGCAGCGTGTGGTATTCCAGCTTGCCATTGTTTTACCAGAAAATCTCTATTTGAATTACTAACTGAAAACCACTTAAGGTACTCAAGGTACATATAAAGTCAAGCTAGTATCAATAAGTTCTACTGAACTTAGAGCTGTGTGTGAAGGGACAAGCACACCCTTGCTACAGCTCAAGCTAGGTCCAGTTGGCCTAAACTAGTGTAGGTAATACAACACTGCACAACACCAGTATGTCTCACCATGGTGGTGCCAGTGGGTCCACCCCAACTCAGTACAAAGATATAGCCTACACTGAACTGAAGGCCTTATGATTTGAAAGACAACTGCGGGTGGGCAGGAGTCCCTCATCACAACATCTGATAGATCTGTTAGTAGCAGTTGACCTGAGACAAGCTCTAGGAGCAAGTGGGTCTGCATCAGGGGGTGGTTCAAACATAGTCTCTGGGTCTGATGATGAAAATCTAGATGACCTGGAGTCTGTGGTTGAAGGGCCAGACCCAGAAGGGTCTGAAAGGAACAGAGGAATTCTCCCTAAGAGAACTGACAGAGTGGGAGAAAGGAGCAGGTCCCCTTCAAGGGAATCTGACCATTCATACCACTCTGGAAGAGAATCTGTTCACCAGAGGAACTCCAACTTTCACAGGGAGTCCTCCTCTGAAACAAGGTTCAAGATGCTCCAGTATGAGGAAGCTAGGCTTGCCCTCAGAACCAAGCAATTTGCCTTAGATAGGGAAGCCTTCGAGCTCCAAAGAGCTTCTAAGAAGGAGGGGTTAGATACCCCTGGTGGCAGCAACAGTGTCCCTAGAGGCAGAGATTACATGCCAGATCATAGGAACCTGTCCAAGGTTGTTCCTCCCTACCAGAGTGGGGATGATATCCACAAATGGATAACTGATATGGAGAGGGCCTGTAAAGTTCATCAGGTCCCCCAGAAACAGTGGGCAGCAATCTTGTGGCTCTCCTTTTCAGACAAAGGGAGAGACAAGCTCCTCACTGTTAGAGAAGAGGATGCCAATGATTATGAAGCCCTGAAGAGTGCTTTGATAGATGGGTTTGGCTTAACCACTGAACAGTACAGGTTGAAGTTCAGAGACACCCAGAAAGCACAGACTCAGGATTGGACTGACTTTGTTGATTGTGCAACCAAGGCTCTAGAAGGTTGGCTGGTGGGTAGTAGAGTAACTGACTTTAAGGGTTTGTATAATCATATAATGAGAGAACAGATCCTTAATAATTGCCAGAACCAGTTGTTGCATCAGTACCTGGTGGACTCTGATCTGACCTCTCCCCAAGAATTGGGAAAGAAGGCAGACAAATGGGTCAGAACCAGTGTGAGGCAGAAAAACCAGAACCAAGGTGGTGACACTAAGAAGCAAGATCCTAAAGGCTCAGATAAGGGTGGGCATAAATTTAAAGATCAGAAGTCTTCACAAGGGCCCCAAAAATCTGCATCTGGTGGGGAGTCACAATCTGCAAAGGGAAAAGGCCAAAAGAAGCCCTGGTGCAAATTCTGTAAACAGAAAGGGCACTGGACTTCTGACTGTACAAAGTCCAAAGACCAAACCACCACCACTCCAGCCCCTAAGGCAACTGTTCCCCCTAGTGCAGCAAGTGGTGGAGGTAATACTCAGAATAAGGGTGTAGTAGGATTGACCCTGGGTTCTGATGTGGACTCTGGCCTAGTCATAGTACCAACACAGGCAATGCTAGTTTGTGAGGGAGACCTTGATATGTCCTTCCTAGTGAGCCCCAGTAATCTGGGCAAATACAAACAGCAGCCTATCATAAATGGCAAACAGGCTTTGACATTTAGGGACACAGGTGCTAGTGTCACCATGGTGGCAGAGGACCTAGTGGACCCTACACAGATCATCCTGGGTGAAATGTACCAGGTAACCAATGCAAGCAACACCCGGACCAACCATAGCCTGGCAGTTGTGAATTTCTCCTGGGGAGGGGTAACTGGCCTCAAAAAGGTAGTAGTCAGTGCAGACCTCCCTGTCGAATGTTTGTTGGGCAATGATCTAGAGACTTCAGCCTGGTCTGAAGTAGAATTATGGACTCATGCTGAGATGTTGGGCATACCTGCAGAGGTATTTGCTGTGACCAGGTCACAAGCCAAAATGCATAAAGCTGAACCAGCTCTGGATCCTGAAACTATGGACCAGGTGCTACCCAAGAGGAAGAGCAGTAGGGTTAAGGCTGGGCCTTCCCCTCTGTCTCAGATCTCAGATTCCCCTCCTGAGGGAGGAGAAGCAGAGCCTGTAGAAGGAACTGCCCCAGAGGAACTTGAGCCTGGTCAGGTTGAGTTCTTGGGGGCAGGGGGCCCTTCCAGGGAAGATCTGAGCAAAGAGCAACAGTGCTGCTCCACTCTTGAACCCCTCAGACAGCTGGCTGCTGCTGAGGCTGCTGGGAGTGCTAGTGGGTCCCATAAGGTTTATTGGGATGAGGGGCTCCTATATTCTGAGGCTAGAGATCCTACCCCTGGAGCCACCAGGAGGCTGGTAATTCCTCAGAAGTTTAGGGGGTTCCTCTTGACCCTAGCACATGATATCCCATTAGCAGGACACTTGGGCCAAAACAAGACCTGGGACAGGCTTGTACCACATTTTCATTGGCCACACATGTCTGAAGACACAAAGGAGTTTTGTCGCTCCTGTGTCACTTGTCAAGCCAGTGGCAAGACAGGTGGCACCACAAAGGCCCCCCTGATACCACTACCTGTGGTGGGGGTTCCCTTTGAAAGCGTAGGGATTGACATTGTTGGTCCCCTTGATCCACCAACAGCATCTGGGCACAGATTTATACTGGTGGTAGTGGATCATGCCACCAGGTATCCAGAAGCTACACCCCTAAGGACTACCACAGCTCCTGTGGTAGCAAGAGCCCTCATTGGAGTTTTCTCCAGAGTGGGTTTCCCAAAGGAGGTCATCTCTGACAGAGGTTCTAACTTTATGTCAGGATATCTAACTGCAATGTGGAAGGAGTGTGGTGTAAACTACAAATTCACTACTCCCTATCACCCACAATGCAATGGGTTAGTTGAGAGATTCAACAAGACGCTAAAGGGAATGAATAAAGGACGCCCAGAGAAGCTTAGGCGAAAATGGGACCCTTTACTTCTCTGCCTTCTGTTTGCATACAGGGAGGTTCCTCAGAAGGGGGTTGGCTACAGCCCTTTTGAACTTCTGTTTGGGCACCCTGTTAGAGGACCATTATGTCTGGTGAAGGAGGGATGGGAGTTACCTCTCAAACCTCCTAAACAAGATGTAGTGGACTATGTACTTGGTCTCCGCTCCAGGATGGCTGAGTACATGAAGAAGGCCAGTAAAAACCTTGAGGCAAGCCAAGAACTCCAAAAAGCTTGGCATGACCAAAAGGCTGTCTTGACTGTTTACCAGCCAGGCCAGAAAGTGTGGGTGTTGGAGCCTGTGGCCCCAGCAGCTCTCCAGGACAAATGGAGTGGCCCCCATACAATTGTTGAAAAGAAGGGAGAGGTCACCTACTTGGTAGATCTTGGCACTCCCAGGAGCCCCCTTAGGGTGCTCCATGTCAACAGACTTAAAGCATATGTGGACAGGGCTGACATGAGTTTGCTCATGGCAACTGATGAGGACCAGGAGGAGGAGAGTGACCCTCTCCCTGACCTGCTCTCACAGAACCCTGAAGATGGGTCAGTTGATGGTGTTGCTTTGGCAAGCAGCCTCACTGAACATCAACAAACTGATTGTAGACAAGTGCTACAGCAGTATAGACATATGTTTAGCCTGACTCCAAGTCAGACTTCCTGGTGCACCCATGAGGTGGACACTGGAGACAGTCTGCCTGTAAAGAGTAAAATCTACAGGCAACCTGACCATGTCAGGGACTGTATCAGGACTGAAGTCCAGAAAATGTTGGAGCTAGGTGTTATTGAGCCCTCAGATAGCCCTTGGGCTAGCCCAGTAGTCCTTGTCCCAAAACCTCACACCCAGGGCGGTAAGAAAGAGATGAGGTTTTGTGTTGACTACAGGGGCCTCAATGCAGTCACCAGGACTAATGCCTACCCAATACCAAGGGCAGATGAACTAATAGACACTTTGGCCTCAGCCAAGTATCTCAGTACATTTGACCTTACAGCAGGCTATTGGCAAATCAAGTTAGCTGATGATGCCAAGGCTAAAACAGCATTTTCGACCCCTGGTGGGCACTATCACTTTGTGGTAATGCCCTTTGGTTTGAAGAATGCACCTGCCACATTTCAGAGGTTGGTGAATAATGTTCTGACTGGTATGGAAACCTATTGCTCAGCATATCTTGATGATATTGCTGTCTATAGTTCCACCTCGCAGGATCATCTGGTCCACCTCAGGAATGTGCTGGAGGCCCTGCAGCAAGCAGGCCTCACTATCAAGGCCACTAAGTGCCAGATAGGTCAGAGTCAGGTTGTGTACCTGGGCCACCTTGTAGGTGGAGGCCAGGTTCAACCTTTGCAGAGCAAGATCCAGACCATAATGGACTGGGTAGCTCCAACCACCCAGACACAGGTGAGAGCCTTCTTGGGCCTGACTGGGTATTACAGGAGGTTTGTTAAGGGATATGGATCTATAGTGACCCCCTTAAATGATCTAACCTCCAAGAAAATGCCAAAGGTTCAGTGGACAGATAGCTGTCAAAAGGCATTTGATGACCTCAAGCAGGCAATGTGCACTGCCCCCATCTTACAGAGTCCAGATTACAAAAAGAAGTTCATTGTCCAAACAGATGCTTCAGAGCTGGGTGTGGGAGCTGTACTGTCTCAACTTAATAATGAAGGTCAAGACCAGCCAGTAGCTTTTATAAGCATAAGGCTGACCCCTAGAGAGAAACGTTGGTCAGCTATTGAGAGGGAGGCCTTTGCTGTGGTTTGGGCCCTGAAGAAGCTGAGGCCATACTTGTTTGGCACTCACTTCATGTGTTATTCGGGCAGTGTAGCGGGTCGTGCGGGGGCTGGTGTTTCAGGTTTTAGGGCAGTGGAGTGGTGTTAGGGCAGTGAAGGGGTGTAGGAGAGTAGGATCTGCACTTGTGTTGCCCCCACTTTTTTTCTGATGTATACACTGGTTTCTGGCTATAGTCTGGCTGGGTCCCTGCTAATCAGGGCCCCAGTCTAACTGATCTCTCTAAACAACTTGGTGTGCATATTAGATGCACTAGTGATTGGATACTGTGGTACCTTATGAGCCCCTAGTAAATGGTACCTTAGGTACCTAGGGCATTGGTACTTCACAGGCCTACCAGGGGCTGCAACATGTATTATGCCACCCCTGGGAAGCACTCACAATCTGACACCACAGGCCTGCTACTGCAGCCTGTGTGAGGTAGTGTTAACACTCCTCACTGAGGTATGGGTTCCTATATCTCACCATACACACACATATGAACCTATCAGTCACCCCTATGGTAAGCCCTATCAATCCCAAGGGCAGGGTACATGGTTTACTATGTGAGGGGGTGCTTCTGCCTGAGCAGGACCCCTCTGCAGCTGGCAGAGTCTATTCTCTGCTGCTGTTTGTGGATGTGGTTAAACCATATACTCTTAAGTGCATTATAACCTCGCGGTAAATGCTAACTTTGGAATGACTGCATCAAAACATGTCGTGTTTGGTGTAAAAAAACTTGGAATCCTACCCCCACACCAGTAACTGGTGTGGGAGTAGGATCCCACCCTTCTAGAGGGGATGACATGTACCCACTGTACTACACGGTAGAAATCATCTAGATCCCTGACATCACAAAATGGATGCCACCAGCACAGACACCGGGCTGCCCTCCTGCTGCTGACCGAAACTCGCAGTGGAGGGAGCCCAACAATGGGTTTCCTGTCACAGGGAGGTGTCACCACCTCCCAGACAGGATTTAGTGTATTGGAGCTGGGTGGGTGCACTCTTAGAGTGCTTTGTAGTCCTGCACTGGGGGAGCAGTAGGCTCCTCTGTGCATATGCCAGCTCAAACCGGTTCAGGGGCTACCTGCCCCTGATCTGGCGCGAAACTGGACAAAGGGAAGTGGGTGTAACCACCCACTACCCTGACCCTCCTAGAGGAGTGGTCATAGAGCTAGTCCCTCCCATCTTTTTACTATAAGATACCAAAGCTTGCCAATGCAACTTAGATTACACCTGGACGATGCTCTAAAAAGAAGAATCCTGGCCCTTCGACGTTTCACTATCTCTGGAAGACTGAAGAATCTCCCTTGGAGTCAAGGAGTGACTCCCCTGCTTGGCAGGCACCAAAACTCTTCTACAAGGGTTGCAAACTTTACCGCTCCCGCCGGAGCCCGAAGTCCCTGCGTCCACTGAAGTGGATTTCCTGACCTCTCGACAGCCATTTTGACTCCCCAGTGAAGCTGTGGCATCTGGACTCCACGAGTGACGAGGAACAGCAATACCAGGGAACCGTGCACTGATTTTGAGTGCAAGCCCTAATCTACGTCCAACGAAGTTGTGCTTTGGACCACTTTTTGTCCAAGTCCCTAGCAGGTCTAGTACCGAAATTCAGCGGCCTACCCCGTCCCAAGTGACCGTGGGCTGTTGTAAACTTTTCCTGCAAAGGCATCTTTGTAGTTGCTTGCCCGTTGGCTAGTAACTCACCTGAAGACTTCCACATCAACTTCAAGGGCTCGCCTGGTTTCTCTGGGCGTGCCCTCACTTGACCTTGCTGGGTAAGTCCATCAGACCTTGCTGGTCTGCACCATTGCCAATCATCACTCTACACGAGACTTGCAGTTGCCAAGGCTTGTTGGCTCCAATCCGGGTGCCGACACCGTCATCAGCTGTAGACGGCATGGAAACCTCCAAATCCAGCTGCTGGTCATCTTCGATCCCTCCTGGTCCTCGTGAGCGAAGAGACAAAACACCATCATTGACCTGAAGAGACGCAACAGCTGTGGTCATCCATCTTGCTGGCCACCGGTCACTGGCAAGTGACTCTGAACTCTGTCCCCTCAATTTCTAGGTCTTCTGCAACTCCAATCCATCGTCGGATTCGTACGGACACCTCTCCAGTCGTCACAAGCAGCAAGTGTTCAAGGATCTCCATTGAAAACAGCATCGCGACCCGACACCAAAGGACACCTATGCACCCGGCTTCCCTGGTTGAGGTAACTCGTGCACTCCGGTGCCCAAGTGTGTGTTGGCTCTCGAAATACTTACCCTGTAAGTTGCTTGCCTGTTGACTTTTGCGAAGTGCCCTAGAACTGTAAAATACAAACCGCAACATTTGCCATTGAAACGCATTGAAAACCCGCGTGTGTGTTTAGACACTGCACGCGTCTCCTGTGGGCTGATTACTTACCTGCTAACACTACAGAAGTGAAGCCCCAGCGATTCCCAAGGCCCTAGGCCTCTTCATTTTGCAAGTCGAGTTTGTTAACCCATTATTTTAGTATATGGTCAGGTACGCCCCTAGGGCTACAGCCATATTTGTGCTTAATTTATTGAGAACTGTTGATCTTTTGAATGTTTACCTGGCTCTAATCTCATAAAGAGATTAGTAGAGTATATTTAGAAATAAATACATATATATTTGATATATATACCTGTGTGGTGTCTTTTCATTTGGTAATTCAAAAGATTATAAGGTAAAACAAGCTGCTTTACATTCCTCAGAGACTTAGCCTGAAGGCTGCTCTCCACAGCTACCACTAGGATAGCTTTCTTTAAAAGGTTGTCTTTAAACCTATCTACCAAGAGTCGAATTGGACTGGTGCAAGGTGGCCACTATAACTAGTGACCAGCATATGCCAGGCCAACTTCTCACAAGGGGGTTGTGCCGGGGTTGATGTTTCAGGGTTTAGGGCAGTGCACTGGTGTTCTGGCAGTGTAGGGGGTCATGCGGGGGCTGGTGTTTCAGGGTTTAGGGCATTGCAGTGGTGTTCGGGCGGTGTAGTGGGTTGTGCTGGGGGTGGTGTTTTATGGTTTAGGGCAGTGCAGTGGTGTTCGGACAGTGTAGGGGTTCATGCAGGGGGTGGTGTTTCAGGGTTTAGGGCAGTGCAGTGGTGTTCGGACAGTGTAGGGGGTCGTGCAGGTGGTGGTGTTTCAGGGTTTAGGGCAGTGCAGTGGTGTTCGGGCAGTGTAAGGGGTCTTGCAGGGGGTGGTGTTTCAGAGTTTAGGGCAGTGGTGTTCGGGCAGTGTAGGGGGTCTTGCTGTGGGTGGTGTTTTAGGGTTTAGGGCAGTGGTGCAGTGGTGTTCGGGCAGTGTAGGGTGTCTTGCAGGGGGTGGTGTTTCAGGGTTTAGGGCAGTGGTATTCGGGCAGTGTAGGGGGTCTTGCTGGGGTGGTGTTTCAAGGTTTAGGGCAGTGGTGTTCGGGCAGAGTAAGGGGTCGTGCTGGGGGTGGTGTTTCAGGGTTCAGTGCAGTGGTGTTCGGGCAGTGTAGGGGTCATGCTGGGGGTGGTGTTTCAGGGTTTAGGGCAGTGCAGTGGTGTTCGGGCAGTGTTGGGGGTCGTGCGGGGGCTGGTGTTTCAGGCTTTAGGGCAGTGCAGTGGTGTTTGGGCAGTGTAGGGGGTCATGCTGGGGCTGGTGTTTCAGGGTTTAGGGCAGTGCAGTGGTGGTCGGGCAGTGTAGGGGGTAGTGCTGGTCCTAGCGTTTCAGGGTTTAGGGCAGTGCAGTGGTGTTCGGGCAGTGTAGGGGGTCGTGCTGGGGCTAGTGTTTCAGGGTTTTGGGGAGTGCAGTGGTGTTTGGGCAGTGTAGGGGGTCATGCTGGGGCTGGTGTTTCAGGGTTTAGGGCAGTGCAGTGGTGGTCGGGCAGTGTAGGGGGTAGTGCTGGTCCTAGCGTTTCAGGGTTTAGGGCAGTGCAGTGGTGTTTGGGCAGTATAGGGGGTCGTGCTGGGGTTAGTGTTTCAGGGTTTTGGGGAGTGCAGTGGTGTTCGGGCAGTGTAGGGGGATGTGCTGGGGTTGGTGTTTCAGGGTTTAGGGCAGAGCAGTGGTGGTCGGGCAGAGTAGTGGGTCGAGCTGGGGGTGGTGTTTCAGGGTTTAGGGCAGAGCAGTGGTGGTCAGGCAGTGTAGGGGTTCATGCTGGTCCTAGTGTTTCAGGGTTTAGGGCAGTGCAGTGGTGTTCGGGCAGTGTATGGGGTCATGTTGGGGCTTGTGTTTCAGGGTTTAGGCCAGTGCAGTGGTGTTTGGGCAGTATAGGGGGTCATGCTGGGATTAGTGTTTCAGGGTTTTGGGCAGTGGAGTGGTGTTCGGGCAGTGTAGGGGGACGTGCTGGGGGTGGTGTTTCAGAATTTAGGGCAGAGCAGTGGTGTTCGGGCAGATTAGAGGGTCGTTCTGGGGGTGGTGTTTCAGGGTTTTGGTCAGTACAGTGGTGTTCGGGCAGTGTAGGGGGACGTACTGGGGGTGGTGTTTCAGGGTTTAGGGCAGAGCAGTGGTGTTTGAGCAGCGTAGTGGGTCGTGCTGGATTGGTGTTTTAGGGTTTAGGGCAGAGCAGTGGTGTTCGGGCAGTGTAGGGGGTCGTGCTGGGGGTGGTGTTTCAGGGTTTAGGGCAGTGCAGTGGTGTTCGGACAGTGTAGGGGGTCTTTCTGGAGGTGGTGTTTCATGGTTTAGGGCAGTGGTGTTCGGGCAGTGTAGGGGATCTTGCTGGAGGTGATGTTTCAGGGTTTAGAGCAGTGCAGTAGTGTTCGAGCAGTGTAGGGGCTGCTGCTGGGGGTAGTGTTTCAGGGTTTAGGGCAGAGCAGTGGTGTTTGGGCAGTGTAGGGGATCGTGCTGGGGTGGTGTTTCAGGGTTTAGGGTACTGCAGTGGTGTTTGGGCAGTGTAGGGGGTTGTGCTGGGGGTGGTGTTTCAGGGTTTAGGGCAGTGCAGTGGTGTTCGGCCACTCTAGGGGGTCGTCCTGGGGGAAGTGTTTCAGGTTTTAGGGCAGTACAGTGGTGTTCGGGCATTGTAGGGGGTCGTGCTGGGGGTGGTGTTTCAGGGTTTAGGGCAGAGCACTGGTGTTCGGACAGTGTAGAGGTTCATGCAGTGGGTGGTGTTTCAGGGTTTAGGGCAGTGCTGTGGTGTTCGGGCAGTGTAGCGGGTCGTGCAGGGGCTGGTGTTTCAGGTTTTAGGGCAGTGGAGTGGTGTTAGGGCAGTGAAGGGGGTTGTGCGGGGGTTGATGTTTCAGGGATTAGGGCAGTGCACTGGTGTTCTGACAGTGTAGGGGGTCATGCGGGGGCTGGTGTTTCAGGGTTTAGGGCAGTGCAGTGGTGTTCGGGCGGTGCAGTGGGTTGTGCTGGGGGTGGTGTTTTATGGTTTAGGCGAGTGCAGTGGTGTTTGGACAGTGTAGGGGTTCATGCAGGGTGTGGTGTTTCAGGGTTTAGGGCAGTGCAGTGGTGTTCGGGCAGTGTAGGGGGTCTTGCAGGTGGTGGTGTTTCAGGGTTTAGGGCAGTGGTGTTCGGGCAGTGTAGGGGGTCATGCTGGGGGTGGTGTTTCAGGGTTTAGGGCAGTGCAGTGCTGTTCGGGCAGTGTAGGGGGTCTTGCAGGGGGTGGTGTTTCAGGGTTTAGGGCAGTGGTGTTCGGGCAGTGTAGGGGGTCTTGCTGTGGGTGGTGTTTCAGGGTTTAGGGCACTGGTGCAGGGGTGTTCGGGCAGTGCAGGGGGTGGTGTTTCAGGGTTTAGGGCAGTGGTATTCAGGCAGTGTAGGGGGTCTTGTTGGGGGTGGTGTTTCAAGGTTTAGGGCAGTGGTGTTCGGGCAGAGTAAGGGGTCGTGCTGGGGGTGGTGTTTCAGGGTTCAGCGCAGTGGTGTTCGGGCAGTGTAGAGGATCATGCTGGGGTGGTGTTTCAGGGTTTAGGGCAGTGTAGTGGTGTTCAGGCAGTGTAGGGGGTCGTGCGGGGGCTGGTGTTTTTCCGGCTTTAGGGCAGTGCAGTGGTGTTTGGGCAGGGTAGGGGGTTATGCTGGGGCTGGTGTTTCAGGGTTTAGGGCAGTGAAGTGGTGGTCGGGCAGTGTAGGGAGTAGTGCTGGTCCTAGTGTTTCAGGGTTTAGGGCTGTGCAGTGGTGTTCGGGCAGTGTAGGGGGTCATGCTAGGGCTAGTGTTTCAGGATTTAGGCCAGTGCAGTGGTGTTCGGGCAGTATAGGGGGTCGTGCTGGGGTTAGTGTTTCAGGGTTTAGGGCAGAGCAGTGGTGGTCGGGCAGAGTAGTGGGTCATGCTGGGGGTGGTGTTTCAGGGTTGAGGGCAGTGCAGTGGTGTTCGGGCAGTGTAGGGGGTTGTGCATGGGTGGTGTTTCAGTGTTTAGGGCAGGTATATTCGGGCAGTGTAGAGGGTCTTGCTGGGGGTGGTGTTTCAAGGTTTAGGGCAGTGGTGTTTGGGCAGTGTAGGGGGTCATGCTAGGGGTGGTGTTTCAGGGTTTAGTGCAGTGGTGTTCGGGAAGTGTAGGGGTCGTGCTGGGGGTGGTGTTTCAGGGTTTAGGGCAGTGCAGTGGTGTTCGGGCAGTGTAGGGGTTCGTGCTGGGTGTGGGGTTTCAGGGTTTAGGGCAGTGCAGTGGTGTTCGGGCAATGTAGGGGGTCGTGGTGGGGTGAAGTTTCAGGGTTTAGGGCAGTGCAGTGGTGTTCGGGCAGTGTAGGGGGTTGTGCGGGGGCTGGTGTTTCAGGGTGTCGCGCAGTGCAGTGGTGTTTGGGCAGTGTAGGGGGTCATTCGGGGCTGATGTTTCTGGGTTTAGGGCAGTGCTGTAGTGTTCGGGCAGTGTAGGGTGTCGTGTGGGGGCTGGTTTTTCAGGCTTTATGGCAGTGCAGTGGTGTTAGAGCAGTGAGGCGGGTCGTGCGATGGCTGGTGTTTCAGGGTTTAGGGCAGTGCACTGGTATTCTGGCAGTTTAGGGGATTGTGCAGGGGCTGGTGTTTCAGGGTTTAGGGCAGTCGTGTTCGGGCAGAGTAAGGGGTCGTGCTGGGGGTGGTGTTTCAGGGTTCAGTGCAGTGGTGTTTGGGCAGTGTAGGGGGTCGTGCTGGGGTGGTGTTTCAGGGTTTAGGGCAGTGCAGTGGTGTTCAGGCAGGGTAGGGGATCGTGCTGGGGTGGTGTTTCAGGGTTTAGGGCAGTGCAGTGGTGTTTGGGCAGTGTAGGGGGCTGTGCCTGGGGTTGTGTGTTAGGGTTTAGGGCAGTGCAGTAGTGGTCGGGCAGTGTAGGGGGTCATCCTGGGGGTAGTGTTTCAGGTTTAAGGGCAGTGCACTGGTGTTCGGGCAGTGTAGGGGGTCGTGCTGGGGGTGGTGTTTCAGGGTTTAGGGCAGTGCAGTGGTGTTCGGATAGTGTAGGGGGTCGTGCAGGGGTGGTGTTTAAGGGTTTAAGGCAGTGCTATGGTGTTCAGGCAGTATAGGGGGTCGTGCGGGGGCTGGTGTTTCAGGGTTTAGGACAGTGCAGTGGTGTTCGTACAGTGCAGGGGGCTGTGCTGGGGGTGGTGTTTCAGGGTTCAGGGCAGTGCAGAGGTAGTCGGGCAGTGTAGGGGGTCGTCCTGGGGGTAGTGTTTCAGGTTTAAGGGCAGTGCACTGGTGTTCGGACAGTGTATGGGGTCATGCTGGGGGTGGTGTTCCAGGGTTTAGGGCAGTGCAGTGGTGTTCGGATAGTGTAGGGGGTCGTGCAGGGGGTGGTGTTTCAAGGTTTAGGGTAGTGCTGTGGTGTTCGGGCAGTGTAGGGGGTCGTGCGGGGGCTGGTGTTTCAGGGTTTAGGACAGTGCAGTGTTGTTCGTGCAGTGTAGGGGGTTGTGCTGGGGCTGGAGTTTCAGGGTTTAGGGCAGTGCAGTGGTGTTCGTGCAGTGTAGAGGGTTATGCTGGGGCTGGTGTTTCAGGGTTTAGGGCAGTGCAGTGCAGTGCAGTTGTGTTCGGGCATTGTAGGGGGTCGTGCTGGCTGGTGTTTCAGGGTTTAGGGCAATGCAGTTGTGTTTGGGCACAGTAGGGAGTCATGCTGGGGCTGGTGTTTCAGGGTTTTCGGCAGTGCTGTGGTGTTCGGGCAGTGTAGGGGGTTGTGCGGGGGCTGGTGTTTCAGCCTTTAGGGTAGTGCAGTGGTGTTAGGGCAGTGAAGGAGGTCGTGCGTGGGTGGTGTTTCAGGGTTTAGGGCAGTGGTGCAGTGGTGTTCGGGCAGGGTAGGGGCTCGGCAGGGGGTGATGTTTCAGGGTTTAGGGCAGTGGTATTCAGGCAATGTAGGGGGTCTTGCTGGGGGTGGTGTTTCAGGATTTAGGGCAGTGGTGTTCAGGCAGTGTGGGGGTCTTGCTGTGGGTAGTGTTTCAGGGTTTAGGGCAGTAGTACAGTGGTGTTCGGGCATTGTAGAGGGTCTTGCAGGGGGTGATGTTTCAGGGTATAGGGCAGTGGTATTCGGGTATTGTAGAGGGTCTTGCTGGGGTGGTGTTTCAAGGTTTAGGGCAGTGGTGTTTGGATAGAGTAAGGGGTCATGCTGGGGTGGTGTTTCAGGGTTCAGTGCAGTGGTGTTCGGGCAGTGTAGGGGTTCATGCTGGGGTGTTGTTTCAGGGTTTAGGGCAGAGCAGTGGTGTTCGTGCAGAGTAGTGGGTCATGCTGGGGGTGGTGTTTTAGGGTTTACGGCAGAGCAGTGGTGTTCGGGTAGTGTAGGGGGTTGTGCTCGGAGGTTTTCAGGGTTTAGGGCAGTGCAGTGGTGTTCGGGCAGTGTAGGGGGTCGTGCAGGGGGTAGTGTTTCAGGGTTTAGGGAAGTGCAGTGGTGTTCGGGCAGTGTAGGGAGTCATGCAGGGGGTGGAGTTTCAGGGTTTAGGGCAGTGCAGTGGTGTTCGGGCAGAGTAGGGGGTCGTGCTGGGGGTGGTGGTTCAGGGTTTAGGGCAGTGCTGTAGTGTTCGGGCAGTGTAGGGGATCGTGCAGTGGGTGGTGTTTCAGGGTTTAGGGCAGAGCAGTGGTGTTCGGGTAGTGTAGGGGGTTGTGCTGGGAGGGTTTCAGGGTTTAGGGCAGTGCAGTGGTGTTCGGGCAGTGTAGGGGGTCGTGCAGGGGGTAGTGTTTCAGGGTTTAGGGAAGTGCAGTGGTGTTCGGGCAGTGTAGGGAGACATGCAGGGGGTGGAGTTGCAGGGTTTAGGGCAGTGCAGTGGTGTTCGGGCAGAGTAGGAGGTCGTGCTGGGGCTGGTATTTCAGGGTTTAGGGCAGTGCAGTGGTGTACAGGAAGTGTAGGGGCTCATGCTGGGGCTGGTGTTTCAGGGTTTAGGGCAGTGCAGTGGTGTACGGGCAGTGTAGGGGGTTGTGCTGGGGTTGGTGTTTCAGGGTTTAGGGCAGTGCAGTGGTGTTTGGGTAGTTTAGGGGGTCATGCGGGAGATGGTGTTTCAGGGTTTAGGGCAGTGCAGTGGAGTTCGGGCAGTGTAAGGGGTAATGCTGGCACTAGTGTTTCAGGGTTTAGGGCAGTGCAGTGGTGGTCGGGCAGTTTAGGGGGTCGTGCTGGAGGTGCTGTTTCAGGGATTAGGGCAGAGCAGTGGTGTTCGGGCCGGGTAGTGGGTCGTGCTGGGGGTGGTGTTTCAGCCTTTAGGGTAGTGCAGTGGTGTTAGGGCAGTGAAGGGGGTCGTGCGTGGGTGGTGTTTCAGGGTTTAGGGCAGTGGTGCAGTGGTGTTCGGGTAGGGTAGGGGGTCTTGCAGGGGGTGATGTTTCAGGGTTTAGGGCAGTGGTATTCGGGCAATGTAGGGGGTCTTGCTGGGAGTGGTGTTTCAGGATTTAGGGCAGTGGTGTTCAGGCAGTGCGGGGGTCTTGCTGTGGGTGGTGTTTCAGGGTTTAGGGCAGTAGTACAGTGGTGTTCGGGCATTGTAGGGGGTCTTGCATGGGGTGATGTTTCAGGGTATAGGGCAGTGGTATTCGGGTATTGTGGAGGGTCTTGCTGTGGTGGTGTTTCAAGGTTTAGGGCAGTGGTGTTCGGATAGAGTAAGGGGTCATGCTGGGGTGGTGTTTCAGGGTTCAGTGCAGTGGTGTTCAGGCAGTGTAGGGGTTCATGCTGGGGTGTTGTTTCAGGGTTTAGGGCAGAGCAGTGGTGTTCGTGCAGAGTAGTGGGTCGTGCTGGGGGTGGTGTTTCAGGGTTTAGGGCAGAGCAGTGGTGTTTGGGTAGTGTAGGGGGTTGTGCTGGGAGGGTTTCAGGGTTTAGGGCAGTGCAGTGGTGTTCGGGCAGTGTAGGGGGTCGTACAGGGGGTGGTGTTTCAGGGTTTAGGGAAGTGCAGTGGTGTTCGGGCAGTGTAGGGAGTCATGCAGGGGGTGGAGTTTCAGGGTTTAGGGCAGTGCAGTGGTGTTCGGGCAGAGTAGGGGGTCGTGCTGGGGCTGGTATTTCAGGGTTTAGGGCAGTGCAGTGGTGTACAGGAAGTGTAGGGGCTCATGCTGGGGCTGGTGTTTCAGGGTTTAGGGCAGTGCAGTGGTGTACGGGCAGTGTAGGGGGTTGTGCTGGGGTTGGTGTTTCAGGGTTTAGGGCAATGCAGTGGTGTTCGGGTAGTTTAGGGGGTCATGCGGGGGATGGTGTTTCAGGCTATAGGGCAGTGCAGTGGTGTTTGGGCAGTGTAGGGGGTCATGCTGGGGCTGGTGTTTCAGGGTTTAGGGCAGTGCAGTGGTGGTCAGGCAGTGTAGGGGGTCGTGCTGGTCCTAGTGTTTCAGGGTTTAGGGCAGTGCAGTGGAGTTCGGGCAATGTAAGGGGTAATGCTGGCGCTAGTGTTTCAGGGTTTAGTGCAGTGCAGTGGTGGTCGGGCAGTTTAGGGGGTCGTGCTGGAGGTGCTGTTTCAGGGATTAGGGCAGAGAAGTGGTGTTCGGGCAGGGTAGTGGGTCATGCTGGGGGTGGTGTTTTACGGTTTAGGGCAGTGCAGTGGTGTTCGGACAGTGTAGGGGTTCATGCAGGGGTGGTGTTTCAGGTTTTTGGGCAGTGCAGTGGTGTTCAGACACTGTAGGGGGTCATGCAGGTGGTAGTGTTTCAGGGTTTATAGCAGTGCAGTGGTGTTAGGACAGTGAAGGGGGTTGTGCGGGGGCTGGAGTTTCAGGGTTTAGGGCAGTGCACTGGTGTTCTGGCAGTGTAGGCGGTCGTGCAGGGGCTGGTGTTTCAGGGTTTAGGGCAGTGCAGTGGTGTTCAGGCAGTGTAGGGGGTCGTGCTGGGGGTGGTGTTTTAGGGTTTAGGGCAGTGCAGTGGTGTTCGGACAGTGTAGGGGGTCGTGCAGGTGGTGGTGTTTCAGGGTTTAGGGCAGTGGTGTTCGGGCAGTGTAGAGGGTATTGCAGGGGGTGGTGTTTCAGGGTTTAGGGCAGTGGTATTTGGGCAGTGTAGAGGGTCTTGCTAGGGGTGGTGTTTCAAGGTTTAGGGCAGTGGAGTTTGGGCAGTGTAGGGGGTCATGCTGGGGGTGGTATTTCAGGGTTTAGGGCAGTGCAGTGGTGTTAGGGCAGTGAAGAGGGTCGTGCGGGGGCTGGAGTATCAGCGTTTAGGGCAGTGCACTAGTGTTCGGGCAGTGTAGGGGGTCATGCAGGAGCTGGTTTTTCAGGGTTTAGGGCAGTGCTGTAGTGTTCGGGCAGTGTAGGGGGTGGTGCTGGGGCTGGTGCTTCAGGCTTTAGGGCAGGGCAGTGGTGTTAGGGCAGTGAAGAGGGTCGTGCGGGGGCTGGAGTATCAGGGTTTAGGGCAGTGGTGTTCGGGCAGTGTAGGGGCTCTTGCTGTGGGTGGTGTTTCAGGGTTTAGGGCAGTGGTGCAGTGGTGTTCGGGCAGTGTAATGGGTCTTGCAGGGGGTGGTGTTTCATGGTTTAGGGCAGTGGTATTCGGGCAGTGTAGGGGGACTTGCTGGGGGTGGTGTTTCAAGGTTTAGGGCAGTGGTGTTCGGGCAGAGTAAGGGGTCGGGCTGGAGATGGTGTTTCAGGGTTCAGTGCAGAGGTGTTTGGGCAGTGAAGGGGTCTTGCTGGGGGTGGTATTTAAGGGTTTAGTGCAGTGCAGTGGTGTTCGGGCAGTGTAGGGGTTTGTGCGGGGTGCTGTTTCAGGGTTTAGGGCAGTGTAGTGGTGTTTGGGCAGTGTAGGGGGTCGTGCTGGGGGTGGAGATTCAGGGTTTAGGGCAGTGCAGTGGTGTTCAGGCAGTGTGGGGGATTGTGCGGGGGCTGGTGTTGCAGGCTTTAGGGCAGTGCAGTGGTGTTCGAGCAGTGTGGGGGGTTGTGCAGGGGCTGGTGTTTCAGGCTTTAGGGCAGTGCAGTGGTGTTCGGGCAGTGTATGGGGTCTTTCTGGGGGTGGTGTTTCTGGGTTTAGGGTAGTGGTGTTCGGGCAGGGTAGAGGATCTTGCTGGAGGTGATGTTTCAGGGCTTGTGGTAGTGCAGTAGTGTTCGAGCAGTGTAGGGCGTCTTGCTGGGGGTAGTGTTTCAGGGTTTAGGGCAGTGCAGTGGTGTTCGGGCAGTGTAGGGGATCGTGCTGGGGTGGTGTTTTAGGGTTTAGGGCAGTGCAGTGGTGTTTGGGCAGTGTAGGGGGTTGTGCTGGGGGTGGTGTTTCAGGGTATAGGGCAGTGCAGTGGTGTTCGGGCAGTGTACGGGGTCTTCCTGGGGGTAGTGATTCAGGTTTTAGGGCAGTGCAGTGGTGTTCGGGCAGTGTAGGGGGTCGTACTGGGGGTGGTGTTTCAGGGTTAATGGCAGAGCAGTCGTGTTCGGACAGTGTAGGGGTCGTGCAGTGGGTGGTGTTTCAGGGTTTAGGACAATGCTGTGGTGTTCGTGCAGTGTAGGGGGTTGTGCTGGGATGGTGTTTCAGGCTTTAGGGCAGTGCAGAGGTGTTAGGGCAGTGAAGGGGGTTGTGCAGGGCTGGTGTTTCAGGGTTTAGGGCAGTACACTGGTGTTCTGGCAGTGTAGGGGGTCGTGCGGCGACTGGTGTTTCAGGGGTTAGGGCAGTGCAGTGGTTTTCAGGCGGTGTACGGGGTTGTGCTGGGGGTGGTGTTTCAGGGATTAGGGCAGTGCAGTGGTTTTTGGACAGTGTAGGGGTCGTGCAGGTGGTGGTATTTCAGGGTTTAGGGCAGTGCAGTGGTGTTCGGGCAGTGTTGGGGGTCTTGCAGGGGGTGGTGTTTCAGGGTTTAGGGCAGTGGTGTTCGGGCAGTGTAAAGGGTCTTGCTGTGGGTGGTGTTTCAGGGTTTAGGACAGTGGTGCAGTGGTGTGCAGGCAGTGTAGGGGGTCTTGCAGGGGGTGCTGTTTCAAGGTTTAGGGCAGTGGTGTTCGGGCAGAGTAAGGGGTCGTGCTGGGGGTGGTGTTTCAGGGTTCAGTGCAGTGGTATTTGGGCAGTGCAGGGGGTCGTGCTGTGGGTGGTGTTTCAGGGTTTAGGGCAGTGTAGTGGTGTTCGGGCAGTGTAGGGGGTCGTGCTGGGGGTGGTGTTTAAAGGTTTAGGGCAGTGCAGTGGTGTTCGGGCAGTGTAGGGGGTCGTGAGGGGGCTGGTGTTTCAGGCTTTAGGGCAGTGCAGTGGTGTTTGGGCAGTGTAGGGTGTCGTGCTGGGGCTGGTGTTTCAGGGTTTCGGGCAGTGCAGTGGTGGTCGGGCAGTGTAGGGGGTCGTGCTGGTCCTAGTGTTTCAGGGTTTAGGGCAGTGCAGTGGTGTTCGGGCAGTGTGGGGGTTGTGTGGGGGCTGGTGTTTCAGGCTTTAGGGCAGTGCAGTGGTGTTCGGGCAGTGTAGGGGGTCGTGCGGGGCTGGTGTTTCAGGGTTTAGGGCAGTGCAGTGGTGTTCGGGCAGTGTAGGGGGTCTTTCTGGGGGGGGTGTTTCTGGGTTTAGGGCAGTGGTGTTCGGGCAGTGTAGAGGATCTTGCTGGAGGTGAAGTTTCAGGGCTTAGGGCAGTGCAGTAGTGTTCGAGCAGTGTAGGGGGTCTTACTGGGGGTAGTGTTTCAGGGTTTAGGGCAGTGCAATGGTGTTCGGGCAGTGTAGGGGATCCTGCTGGGGTGGTGTTTCAGGGTTTAGGGCAGTGCAGTGGTGTTTGGGCAGTGTAGGGGGTTGTGCTGGGGGTGGTGTTTCAGGGCTTAGGGCAGTGCAGTGGTGTTCGGGCAGTGTAGGGGGTCATCCTGGGGGTAGTGTTTCAGGTTTTAGGGCAGTGCAGTGCTGTTTGGGCAGTGTAGGGGGTCGTGCTGGGGGTGGTGTTTCAGGGTTTAGGGCAGTGCAGTGGTGTTCGGGCAGTGTGGGGGGTCTTGCAGGGGATGGTGTTTCAGGGTTTAGGGCAGGAGTGTTCGGGCAGTGTAGGGGGTCATGCAGAGGGTAGTGTTTCAGGGTTTAGGGCAGAGCAGTGGTGTTCAGGCAGAGTTTTGGGTCGTGCTGGGGGTGGTGTTTCAGGGTTTAGGGCACAGCAGTGGTGTTCGGACAGTGTAGGGGGTCGTGCTGTGGGTGGTGTTTAAGGGTTTAGGGCAGTGCTGTGGTGTTTGTGCAGTGTAGGGGGTCGTGCGGGGACTGGTGTTTCAGGGTTTAGGGCAGTGCAGTGGTGTTCGGGCAGTGTACGAGGTTCTGCTGGGGGTGGTGTTTTACGGTTTAGGGCAGAGCAGTGGTGTTCGGACAGTGTAGGGGGTCATCCTGGGGGTAGTGTTTCAGGTTTTAGGGCAGTGCAGTGGTGTTCGGGCAGTGTAGGGGGTCGTGCTGGGGGTGGTGTTTCAGGGTTTAGGGCAGAGCAGTGGTGTCCGGACAGTGTAGGGGGTCGTGCCGTGGGTGGTGTTTCAGGGTTTGGGGCAGTGCTGTGGTGTTCGTGCAGTGTAGGGGGTCGTGCGGGGACTGGTGTTTCAGGGTTTAGGGCAGTGCAGTGGTGGACGGACAGTGTAGGGGGTCTTGCAGGGGGTGATGTTTCAGGGTTTAGTGCAGTGGTGTTCAGGCAGTGTAAAGGGTCTTGCTGTGGGTGGTGTTTCAGGGTTTAGGGCAGTGGAGCAGTGGTGTTCGGGCAGTGTAGGGGGTCTTGCAGGGGGTGCTGTTTCAAGGTTTAGGGCAGTGGTGTTCGGGCAGAGTAAGGGGTCGTGCTGAGGGTGGTGTTTCAGGGTTCAATGCAGTGCTGTGGTGTTCAGGCAGTGTAGGGGGTCGTGCGGGGCTGGTGTTTCAGGGTTTAGGACAGTGCAGTGGTGTTCGTACAGTGCAGGGGGCTGTGCTGGGGGTAATGTTTCAGGGTTTAGGGCAGTGCAGAGGTAGTCGGGCAGTGTAGGGGGTCGTCCTGGGGGCAGTGTTTCAGGTTTAAGGGCAGTGCACTGGTGTTCGGGCAGTGTAGGGGGTCATGCTGGGGGTGGTGTTCCAGGGTTTAGGGCAGTGCAGTGGTGTTCGGATAGTGTAGGGGGTCGTGCAGGGGGTGGTGTTTCAGGGTTTAGGGTAGTGCTGTGGTGTTCGGGCAGTGTAGGGGGTCGTGCGGGGCTGGTGTTTCAGGCTTTAGGACAGTGCAGTGGTGTTCGTACAGTGCAGGGGACTGTGCTGGGGGTGGTGTTTCAGGGTTTAGGGCAGTGCAGAGGTAGTCGGGCAGTGTAGGGGGTCGTCCTGGGGGTAGTGTTTCAGGTTTAAGGGCAGTGCAGTGGTGTTCGGGCAGTGTAGGGGGTCATGCTGGGGCTGGTGTTTCTGGGTTTAGGGCAGTGGTGTTCGGGCAGTGTAGAGGATCTTGCTGGAGGTGAAGTTTCAGGGCTTAGGGCAGTGCAGTAGTGTTCGAGCAGTGTAGGGGGTCTTACTGGGGGTAGTGTTTCAGGGTTTAGGGCAGTGCAATGGTGTTCGGGCAGTGTAGGGGATCCTGCTGGGGTGGTGTTTCAGGGTTTAGGGCAGAGCAGTGGTGTTTGGGCAGTGTAGGGGGTTGTGCTGGGGGTGGTGTTTCAGGGCTTAGGGCAGTGCAGTGGTGTTCGGGCAGTGTAGGGGGTCATCCTGGGGTTAGTGTTTCAGGTTTTAGGGCAGTGCAGTGGTGTTTGGGCAGTGTAGGGGGTCGTGCTGGGGGTGGTGTTTCAGGGTTTAGGGCAGTGCAGTGGTGTTCGGGCAGTGTGGGGGTCTTGCAGGGGATGGTGTTTCAGGGTTTAGGGCAGGAGTGTTTGGGCAGTGTAGGGGGTCATGCAGAGGGTGGTGTTTCAGGGTTTAGGGCAGAGCAGTGGTGTTCAGGCAGAGTTTTGGGTCATGCTGGGGGTGGTCTTTAAGGGTTTAGGGCACAGCAGTGGTGTTCGGACAGTGTAGGGGGTCGTGCCGTGGGTGGTGTTTCAGGGTTTAGGGCAGTGCTGTGGTGTTCGTGCAGTGTAGGGGGTCCTGCGGGGACTGGTGTTTCAGGGTTTAGGGCAGTGCAGTGGTGTTCGGGCAGTGTACAAGGTTTTGCTGGGGGTGGTGTTTTACGGTTTAGGGCAGTGCAGTGGTGTTCGGACAGTGTAGGGGGTCATCCTGGGGGTAGTGTTTCAGGTTTTAGGGCAGTGCAGTGGTGTTCGGGCAGTGTAGGGGGTCGTGCTGTGGGTGGTGTTTCAGGGTTTAGGGCAGAGCAGTGGTGTCCGGACAGTGTAGGGGGTCGTGCCATGGGTGGTGTTTCAGGGTTTAGGGCAGTGCTGTGGTGTTCGTGCAGTGTAGGGGGTCATGCGGGGACTGGTGTTTCAGGGTTTAGGGCAGTGCAGTGGTGGACGGACAGTGTAGGGGGTCTTGCAGGGGGTGATGTTTCAGGGTTTAGTGCAGTGGTGTTCAGGCAGTGTAAAGGGTCTTGCTGTGGGTGGTGTTTCAGGGTTTAGGGCAGTGGAGCAGTGGTGTTCGGGCAGTGTAGGGGGTCTTGCAGGGGGTGCTGTTTCAAGGTTTAGGGCAGTGGTGTTCGGGCAGAGTAAGGGGTCTTGCTGAGGGTGGTGTTTCAGGGTTCAATGCAGTGCTGTGGTGTTCAGGCAGTGTAGGGGGTCATGCGGGGCTGGTGTTTCAGGGTTTAGGACAGTGCAGTGGTGTTCGTACAGTGCAGGGGGCTGTGCTGGTGGTGGTGTTTCAGGGTTTAGGGCAGTGCAGAGGTAGTCGGGCAGTGTAGGGGGTCATCCTGGGGGTAGTGTTTCAGGTTTAAGGGCAGTGCACTGGTGTTCGGGCAGTGTAGGGGGTCATGCTGGGGGTGGTGTTCCAGGGTTTAGGGCAGTGCAGTGGTGTTCGGATAGTGTAGGGGGTCGTGCAGGGGGTGGTGTTTCAGGGTTTAGGGTAGTGCTGTGGTGTTCGGGCAGTGTAGGGGGTCGTGCGGGGCTGGTGTTTCAGGGTTTAGGACAGTGCAGTGGTGTTCGTACAGTGCAGGGGGCTGTGCTGGGGGTGGTGTTTCAGGGTTTAGGGCAGTGCAGAGGTAGTCGGGCAGTGTAGGGGTATGTCCTGGGGGTAGTGTTTCAGGTTTAAGGGCAGTGCACTGGTGTTCGGGCAGTGTAGGGGGTCATGCTGGGGCTGGTGTTTCAGGGTTTAGGGCAGTGCAGTGGTGTTCGGGCAGTGTAGGGGGTCTTTCTGGGGGTGGTGTTTCTGGGTTTAGGGCAGTGGTGTTCGGGCAGTGTAGAGGATCTTGCTGGAGGTGAAGTTTCTGGGCTTAGGGCAGTGCAGTAGTGTTCGAGCAGTGTAGGGGGTCTTACTGGGGGTAGTGTTTCAGGGTTTAGGGCAGTGCAATGGTGTTCGGGCAGTGTAGGGGATCCTGCTGGGGTGGTGTTTCAGGGTTTAGGGCAGTGCAGTGGTGTTTGGGCAGTGTAGGGGGTTGTGCTGGGGGTGGTGTTTCAGGGCTTAGGGCAGTGCAGTGGTGTTCGGGCAGTGTAGGGGGTTATCCTGGGGGTAGTGTTTCAGGTTTTAGGGCAGTGCAGTGGTGTTAGGGCAGTGTAGGGGGTCGTGCTGGGGGTGGTGTTTCAGGGTTTAGGGCAGTGCAGTGGTGTTTGGGCAGTGTGGGGGGTCTTGCAGGGGATGGTGTTTCAGGGTTCAGGGCAGGAGTGTTCGGGCAGTGTAGGGGGTCATGCAGAGGGTGGTGTTTCAGGGTTTAGGGCAGAGCAGTGGTGTTCAGGCAGAGTTTTGGGTCGTGCTGGGGGTGGTGTTTCAGGGTTTAGGGCACAGCAGTGGTGTTCGGACAGTGTAGGGGGTCGTGCCATGGGTGGTGTTTCAGAGTTTAGGGCAGTGCTGTGGTGTTCGTGCAGTGTAGGGGGTCGTGCGGGGACTGGTGTTTCAGGGTTTAGGGCAGTGCAGTGGTGTTCGGGCAGTGTATGAGGTTTTGCTGGGGGTGGTGTTTTACGGTTTAGGGCAGTGCAGTGGTGTTCGGACAGTGTAGGGGGTCATCCTGGGGGTAGTGTTTCAGGCTTTAGGGCAGTGCAGTGGTGTTCGGGCAGTGTAGGGGGTGGTGCTGGGGGTGGTGTTTCAGGGTTTAGGGCAGAGCAGTGGTGTCCGGACAGTGTAAGGGGTCGTGCCGTGGGTGGTGTTTCAGGGTTTAGGGCAGTGCTGTCGTGTTCGTACAGTGTAGGGGGTCGTGCGGGGACTGGTGTTTCAGGGTTTAGGGCAGTGCAGTGGTGGACGGACAGTGTAGGGGGTCCTGTAGGGGGTGATGTTTCAGGGTTTAGTGCAGTGGTGTTCAGGCAGTGTAAAGGGTCTTGCTGTGGGTGGTGTTTCAGGGTTTAGGGCAGTGTAGCAGTGGTGTTCGGGCAGTGTAGGGGGTCTTGCAGGGGGTGCTGTTTCAAGGTTTAGGGCAGTGGTGTTCGGGCAGAGTAAGGGGTCGTGCTGAGGGTGGTGTTTCAGGGTTCAATGCAGTGCTGTGGTGTTCAGGCAGTGTAGGGGGTTGTGCGGGGCTGGTGTTTCAGGGTTTAGGACAGTGCAGTGGTGTTCGTACAGTGCAGGGGGCTGTGCTGGGGGTAATGTTTCAGGGTTTAGGGCAGTGCAGAGGTAGTCGGGCAGTGTAGGGGGTCGTCCTGGGGGCAGTGTTTCAGGTTTAAGGGCAGTGCACTGGTGTTCGGGCAGTGTAGGGGGTCATGCTGGGGGTGGTGTTCCAGGGTTTAGGGCAGTGCAGTGGTGTTCGGATAGTGTAGGGGGTCGTGCAGGGGGTGGTGATTCAGGGTTTAGGGTAGTGCTGTGGTGTTCGGGCAGTGTAGGGGGTCGTGCGGGGCTGGTGTTTCAGGCTTTAGGACAGTGCAGTGGTGTTCGTACAGTGCAGGGAACTGTGCTGGGGGTGGTGTTTCAGGGTTTAGGGCAGTGCAGAGGTAGTCGGGCAGTGTAGGGGGTCGTCCTGGGGGTAGTGTTTCAGGTTTAAGGGCAGTGCAGTGGTGTTCGGGCAGTGTAGGGGGTCATGCTGGGGCTGGTGTTTCTGGGTTTAGGGCAGTGGTGTTCGGGCAGTGTAGAGGATCTTGCTGGAGGTGAAGTTTCAGGGCTTAGGGCAGTGCAGTAGTGTTCGAGCAGTGTAGGGGGTCTTACTGGGGGTAGTGTTTCAGGGTTTAGGGCAGTGCAATGGTGTTCGGGCAGTGTAGGGGATCCTGCTGGGGTGGTGTTTCAGGGTTTAGGGCAGTGCAGTGGTGTTTGGGCAGTGTAGGGGGTTGTGCTGGGGGTGGTGTTTCAGGGCTTAGGGCAGTGCAGTGGTGTTCGGGCAGTGTAGGGGGTCATCCTGGGGTTAGTGTTTCAGGTTTTAGGGCAGTGCAGTGGTGTTTGGGCAGTGTAGGGGGTCGTGCTGGGGGTGGTGTTTCAGGGTTTAGGGCAGTGCAGTGGTGTTCGGGCAGTGTGGGGGTCTTGCAGGGGATGGTGTTTCAGGGTTTAGGGCAGGAGTGTTTGGGCAGTGTAGGGGGTCATGCAGAGGGTGGTGTTTCAGGGTTTAGGGCAGAGCAGTGGTGTTCAGGCAGAGTTTTGGGTCATGCTGGGGTGGTCTTTAAGGGTTTAGGGCACAGCAGTGGTGTTCGGACAGTGTAGGGGGTCGTGCCGTGGGTGGAGTTTCAGGGTTTAGGGCAGTGCTGTGGTGTTCGTGCAGTGTAGGGGGTCGTGCGGGGACTGGTGTTTCAGGGTTTAGGGCAGTGCAGTGGTGTTCGGGCAGTGTACAAGGTTTTGCTGGGGGTGGTGTTTTACGGTTTAGGGCAGTGCAGTGGTGTTCGGACAGTGTAGGGGGTCATCCTGGGGGTAGTGTTTCAGGTTTTAGGGCAGTGCAGTGGTGTTCGGGCAGTGTAGGGGGTCGTGCTGTGGGTGGTGTTTCAGGGTTTAGGGCAGAGCAGTGGTGTCCGGACAGTGTGGGGGGTCGTGCCATGGGTGGTGTTTCAGGGTTTAGGGCAGTGCTGTGGTGTTCGTGCAGTGTAGGGGGTCATGCGGGGACTGGTGTTTCAGGGTTTAGGGCAGTGCAGTGGTGGACGGACAGTGTAGGGGGTCTTGCAGGGGGTGATGTTTCAGGGTTTAGTGCAGTGGTGTTCAGGCAGTGTAAAGGGTCTTGCTGTGGGTGGTGTTTCAGGGTTTAGGGCAGTGGAGCAGTGGTGTTCGGGCAGTGTAGGGGGTCTTGCAGGGGGTGCTGTTTCAAGGTTTAGGGCAGTGGTGTTCGGGCAGAGTAAGGGGTCTTGCTGAGGGTGATGTTTCAGGGTTTAGTGCAGTGGTGTTCAGGCAGTGTAAAGGGTCTTGCTGTGGGTGGTGTTTCAGGGTTTAGGGCAGTGGAGCAGTGGTGTCCGGACAGTGTGGGGGGTCGTGCCATGGGTGGTGTTTCAGGGTTTAGGGCAGTGCTGTGGTGTTCGTGCAGTGTAGGGGGTCATGCGGGGACTGGTGTTTCAGGGTTTAGGGCAGTGCAGTGGTGGACGGACAGTGTAGGGGGTCTTGCAGGGGGTGATGTTTCAGGGTTTAGTGCAGTGGTGTTCAGGCAGTGTAAAGGGTCTTGCTGTGGGTGGTGTTTCAGGGTTCAATGCAGTGCTGTGGTGTTCAGGCAGTGTAGGGGGTCGTGCGGGGCTGGTGTTTCAGGGTTTAGGACAGTGCAGTGGTGTTCGTACAGTGCAGGGGGCTGTGCTGGGGGTGGTGTTTCAGGGTTTAGGGCAGTGCAGAGGTAGTCGGGCAGTGTAGGGGGTCATCCTGGCGGTAGTGTTTCAGGTTTAAGGGCAGTGCACTGGTGTTCGGGCAGTGTAGGGGGTCATGCTGGGGGTGGTGTTCCAGGGTTTAGGGCAGTGCAGTGGTGTTTGGATAGTGTAGGGGGTCGTGCAGGGGGTGGTGTTTCAGGGTTTAGGGTAGTGCTGTGGTGTTCGGGCAGTGTAGGGGGTCGTGCGGGGCTGGTGTTTCAGGGTTTAGGACAGTGCAGTGGTGTTCGTACAGTGCAGGGGGCTGTGCTGGGGGTGGTGTTTCAGGGTTTAGGGCAGTGCAGAGGTAGTCGGGCAGTGTAGGGGTATGTCCTGGGGGTAGTGTTTCAGGTTTAAGGGCAGTGCACTGGTGTTCGGGCAGTGTAGGGGGTCATGCTGGGGCTGGTGTTTAAGGGTTTAGGGCAGTGCAGTGGTGTTCGGGCAGTGTAGGGGGTCTTTCTGGGGGTGGTGTTTCTGGGTTTAGGGCAGTGGTGTTCGGGCAGTGTAGAGGATCTTGCTGGAGGTGAAGTTTCTGGGCTTAGGGCAGTGCAGTAGTGTTCGAGCAGTGTAGGGGGTCTTACTGGGGGTAGTGTTTCAGGGTTTAGGGCAGTGCAATGGTGTTCGGGCAGTGTAGGGGATCCTGCTGGGGTGGTGTTTCAGGGTTTAGGGCAGTGCAGTGGTGTTTGGGCAGTGTAGGGGGTTGTGCTGGGGGTGGTGTTTCAGGGCTTAGGGCAGTGCAGTGGTGTTCGGGCAGTGTAGGGGGTTATCCTGGGGGTAGTGTTTCAGGTTTTAGGGCAGTGCAGTGGTGTTAGGGCAGTGTAGGGGGTCGTGCTGGGGGTGGTGTTTCAGGGTTTAGGGCAGTGCAGTGGTGTTTGGGCAGTGTGGGGGGTCTTGCAGGGGATGGTGTTTCAGGGTTCAGGGCAGGAGTGTTCGGGCAGTGTAGGGGGTCATGCAGAGGGTGGTGTTTCAGGGTTTAGGGCAGAGCAGTGGTGTTCAGGCAGAGTTTTGGGTCGTGCTGGGGGTGGTGTTTCAGGGTTTAGGGCACAGCAGTGGTGTTCGGACAGTGTAGGGGGTCGTGCCATGGGTGGTGTTTCAGAGTTTAGGGCAGTGCTGTGGTGTTCGTGCAGTGTAGGGGGTCGTGCGGGGACTGGTGTTTCAGGGTTTAGGGCAGTGCAGTGGTGTTCGGGCAGTGTATGAGGTTTTGCTGGGGGTGGTGTTTTACGGTTTAGGGCAGTGCAGTGGTGTTCGGACAGTGTAGGGGGTCATCCTGGGGGTAGTGTTTCAGGCTTTAGGGCAGTGCAGTGGTGTTCGGGCAGTGTAGGGGGTGGTGCTGGGGGTGGTGTTTCAGGGTTTAGGGCAGAGCAGTGGTGTCCGGACAGTGTAGGGGGTCGTGCCGTGGGTGGTGTTTCAGGGTTTAGGGCAGTGCTGTGGTGTTCGTACAGTGTAGGGGGTCGTGCGGGGACTGGTGTTTCAGGGTTTAGGGCAGTGCAGTGGTGGACGGACAGTGTAGGGGGTCTTGTAGGGGGTGATGTTTCAGGGTTTAGTGCAGTGGTGTTCAGGCAGTGTAAAGGGTCTTGCTGTGGGTGGTGTTTCAGGGTTTAGGGCAGTGTAGCAGTGGTGTTCGGGCAGTGTAGGGGGTCTTGCAGGGGGTGCTGTTTCAAGGTTTAGGGCAGTGGTGTTCGGGCAGAGTAAGGGGTCGTGCTGAGGGTGGTGTATCAGAGTTCAATGCAGTGCTGTGGTGTTCATGCAGTGTAGGGGGTCGTGCGGGGCTGGTGTTTCAGGGTTTAGGACAGTGCAGTGGTGTTCGTACAGTGCAGGGGGCTGTGCTGGGGGTGGTGTTTCAAGGTTTAGGGCAGTGCAAAGGTAGTCGGGCAGTGTAGGGGGTCATCCTGGGGGTAGTGTTTCAGGTTTAAGGGCAGTGCACTGGTGTTCGGGCAGTTTAGGGGGTCATGCTGGAGGTGGTGTTCCAGGGAATAAGGGCAGTGCAGTGGTGTTTGGATAGTGTAGGGGTCGTGCACGGGGTGGTGTTTCAGGGTTTAGGGTAGTGCTGTGGTGTTCAGGCAGTGTAGGGGGTCGTGCGGGGTCGGTGTTTCAGGGTTTAGGACAGTGCAGTGGTGTTCGTACAGTGCAGGGGGCTGTGCTGGGGGTGGTGTTTCAGGGTTTAGGGCAGTGCAGACGTAGTCGGGCAGTGTAGGGGGTCGTCCTGGGGGTAGTGTTTCAGGTTTAAGGGCAGTGCACTGGTGTTCGGGCAGTGTAGGGGGTCATGCTGGGGGTGGTGTTCCAGGGTTTAGGGCAGTGCAGTGGTGTTCGGATAGTATAGGGGGTCGTGCAGGGGGTGGTGTTTCAGGGTTTAGGGTAGTGCTGTGGTGTTAGGGCAGTGTAGGGGGTCGTGCGGGGGCTGGTGTTTCAGGGTTTAGGACAGTGCAGTGGTGTTCGTGCAGTGTAGGGGGTTGTGCTGGGCCTGGAGTTTCAGGGTTTAGGGCAGTGCAGTGCAGTTGTGTTCGGGCATTGTAGGGGGTCGTGCTGGCTGGTGTTTCAGGGTTTAGGGCAATGCAGTTGTGTTTGGGCACAGTAGGGAGTCATGCTGGGGCTGGTGTTTCAGGGTTTTCAGCAGAGCAGTGGTGTTCGGGCAGTGTAGGGGATCATGCTGGGGTGGTGTTTCATTGTTTAGGGCAGTGCAGTGGTGTTTGGGCAGTGTAGGGGGTTGTGCTGGGGGTGGTGTTTCAGAGTTTAGGGCAGTGCAGTGGTGTTTGGGCAGTGTAGGGGGTCGTGTTTCAGGGTTTATGGCAGAGCAGTGGTGTTCGGACAGTGTAGGGGATCGTGCAGTGGGTGGTGTTTCAGGGTTTACGCAGTGCTGTGGTGTTCGGGCAGTGTAGGGGCTTGTGCGGGGGCTGGTGTTTCAGCCTTTAGGGCAGTGCAGTGGTGTTAGGGCAGTGAAGGGGGTCGTGCGCGGGTGGTGTTTCAGGGTTTAGGGCAGTGGTGCAGTGGTGTTCGGGCAGGGTAGGGGGTCTTGCAGGGGGTGATGTTTCAGGGTTTAGAGCAGTGGTATTCGGGCAATGTAGGGGGTCTTGCTGGGGGTGGTGTTTCAGGATTTAGGGCAGTGGTGTTCAGGCAGTGTGGGGGTCTTGCTGTGGGTGGTGTTTCAGGGTTTAGGGCAGTAGTACAGTGGTGTTCGGGCATTGTAGGGGGTCTTGCAGGGGGTGATGTTTCAGGGTATAGGGCAGTGGTATTCAGGTATTGTAGAGGGTCTTGCTGGGGTGGTGTTTCAAGGTTTAGGGCAGTGGTGTTTGGATAGAGTAAGGGGTCATGCTGGGGTGGTGTTTCAGGGTTCAGTGCAGTGGTGTTCGGGCAGTGTAGGGGTTCATGCTGGGGTGTTGTTTCAGGGTTTAGGGCAGAGCAGTGGTGTTCGTGCAGAGTAGTGGGTCATGCTGGGGGTGGTGTTTTAGGGTTTACGGCAGAGCAGTGGTGTTTGGGTAGTGTAGGGGGTTGTGCTCGGAGGTTTTCAGGGTTTAGGGCAGTGCAGTGGTGTTCGGGCAGTGTAGGGGGTCGTGCAGGGGGTAGTGTTTCAGGGTTTAGGGAAGTGCAGTGGTGTTCGGGCAGTGTAGGGAGTCATGCAGGGGGTGGAGTTTCAGGGTTTAGGGCAGTGCAGTGGTGTTCGGGCAGAGTACGGGGTCGTGCTGGGGGTGGTGGTTCAGGGTTTAGGGCAGTGCTGTAGTGTTCGGGCAGTGTAGGGGATCGTGCAGTGGGTGGTGTTTCAGGGTTTAGCGCAGTGCTGTGGTGTTCGGGCAGTGTAGGGGGTTGTGCGGGGGCTGGTGTTTCAGCCTTTAGGGCAGTGCAGTGGTGTTAGGGCAGTGAAGGGGGTCGTGCGTGGGTGGTGTTTCAGGGTTTAGGGCAGTGGTGTTCGGGCAGGGTAGGGGGTCTTGCAGGGGGTGGTGTTTCAGGATTTAGGGCAATCGTGTTCAGGCAGTGTGGGGGTCTTGCTGTGGGTGGTGTTTCAGGGTTTAGGGCAGTAGTACAGTGGTGTTCGGGCATTGTAGGGGGTCTTGCAGGGGGTGATGTTTCAGGGTATAGGGCAGTGGTATTCGGGTATTGTAGAGGGTCTTGCTGGGGTGGTGTTTCAAGGATTAGGGCAGTGGTGTTTGGATAGAGTAAGGGGTCATGCTGGGGTGGTGTTTCAGGGTTCAGTGCAGTGGTGTTCGGGCAGTGTAGGGGTTCATGCTGGGGTGTTGTTTCAGGGTTTAGGGCAGAGCAGTGGTGTTCGTGCAGAGTAGTGGGTCGTGCTGGGGGTGGTGTTTCAGGGTTTAGGGCAGAGCAGTGGTGTTCGGGTAGTGTAGGGGGTTGTGCTGGGAGGGTTTCAGGGTTTAGGGCAGTGCAGTGGTGTTCGGGCAGTGTAGGGGGTCGTGCAGGGGGTAGTGTTTCAGGGTTTAGGGAAGTGCAGTGGTGTTCGGGCAGTGTAGAGAGTCATGCAGGGGGTGGAGTTTCAGGGTTTAGGGCAGTGCAGTGGTGTTCGGGTAGTTAAGGGGGTCATGCGGGGGATGGTGTTTCAGGCTTTAGGGCAGTGCAGTGGTGTTTGGGCAGTGTAGGGGGTCATGCTGGGGCTGGTGTTTCAGGGTTTAGGGCAGTGCAGTGGTGGTCAGGCAGTGTAGGGGGTCGTGCTGGTCCTAGTGTTTCAGGGTTTAGGGCAGTGCAGTGGTGTTCGGGCAGTGTAAGGGGTAATGCTGGTGCTAGTGTTTCAGGGTTTAGGGCAGTGCAGTGGTGGTCGGGCAGTTTAGGGGTCGTGCTGGAGGTGCTGTTTCAGGGATTAGGGCAGAGCAGTGGTGTTCGGGCAGGGTAGTGGGTCGTGCTGGGGGTGGTGTTTTACGGTTTAGGGCAGTGCAGTGGTGTTCGGACAGTGTAGGGGTTCATGCAGGGGTGGTGTTTCAGGGTTTAGGGCAGTGCAGTGGTGTTCGGACACTGTAGGGGGTCATGCAGGTGGTAGTGTTTCAGGGTTTATGGCAGTGCAGTGGTGTTAGGACAGTGAAGGGGGTTGTGCGGGGGCTGGAGTTTCAGGGTTTAGGGCAGTGCACTGGTGTTCTGGCAGTGTAGGGGGTCGTGCAGGGGCTGGTGTTTCAGGGTTTAGGGCAGTGCAGTGGTGTTCGGGCAGTGTAGGGGGTCGTGCTGGGGGTGGTGTTTTAGGGTTTAGGGCAGTGCAATGGTGTTTGGACAGTGTAGGGGTTAGTGCAGGGGGTGGTGTTTCAGGGTTTAGTGCAGTGCAGTGGTGTTCGGACAGTGTAGGGGGTCGTGCAGGTGGTGGTGTTTCAGGGTTTAGGGCAGTGGTGTTCGGGCAGTGTAGGGGGTATTGCAGGGGGTGGTGTTTCAGGGTTTAGGGCAGTAGTATTTGGGCAGAGTAGAGGGTCGTGCTGGGGGTGGTGTTTCAAGGTTTAGGGCAGTGGAGTTCGGGCAGTGTAGGGGGTCATGCTGGGGGTGGTGTTTCAGGGTTCAGTGAAGTGGTGTATGGGCAGTGTAGGGGTCATGTGGGGGTGGTGTTTCAGGGTTTAGGGCAGTGCAGTGGTGTTCGGGCAGTGTAGGGGGTCATGCAGGGGCTGGTTTTTCAGGGTTTAGGGCAGTGCTGTAGTGTTCGGGCAGTGTAGGGGGTGGTGCTGGGGCTGGTGTTTCAGGCTTTAGGGCAGTGCAGTGGTGTTAGGGCAGTGAAGAGGGTCGTGCGGGGGCTGGAGTATCAGGGTTTAGGGCAGTGCACTAGTGTTCTGGCAGTGTAGGGGGTCATGCGGGGTCTGGTGTTTCAAGGTTTAGGGCAGTGCATTGGTGTTCGGGCAGTGTAGGGGGTTGTGCTGGGGGGTGGTTTTTTAGGGTTTAGGGCAGTGCAGTGGTGTTAGGACAGTGTAGGGGGTCTTGCAGGTGGTGTCATTTCAGGGTTTAGGGCAGTGCAGTGGTGTTCGGGCAGTGTAGGGGGTCTAGCTGGGGGTGGTGTTTCAGGGTTTAGGGCAGTGGTGTTTGGGCAGTGTAGGGGTCGTGCTGGGGATGGTGTTTCAGTGTTCAGTGCATTGGTGTTCGGGCAGTGTAGGGGGTTGTGCTGGGGGTGGTGTTTCAGGGTTTAGGGCAGTGGTGCATTGGTGTTCGGGCAGTGTAATGGGTCTTGTAGGGGGTGGTGTTTCAGGGTTTAGGGCAGTGGTATTCGGGCAGTGTAGGGGGACTTGCTGGGGGTGGTGTTTCAAGGTTTAGGGCAGTGGTGTTCGGGCAGAGTAAGGGGTCGTGCTGGGGATGGTGTTTCAGTGTTCAGTGCATTGGTGTTCGGGCAGTGTAGGGGGTTGTGCTGGGGGTGGTATTTAAGGGTTTAGTGCAGTGCAGTGGTGTTCGGGCGGTTTAGGGGTTTGTGCGGGGTGCTGTTTCAGGGTTTAGGGCAGTGTAGTGGTGTTTGGGCAGTGTAGGGGGTCGTGCTGGGGGTGGAGATTCAGGGTTTAGGGCAGTGCCGTGGTGTTCGAGCAGTGTGGGGGATTGTGCGGGGGCTGGTGTTTCAGGCTTTAGGGCAGTGCAGTGGTGTTCGAGCAGTGTGGGGGGTTGTGCGGGGGCTGGTGTTTTAGGATTTAGGGCAGTGCAGTGGTGTTCGGGCAGTGTATGGGGTCTTTCTGGGGGTGGTGTTTCTGGGTTTAGGGTAGTGGTGTTCGGGCAGGGTAGAGGATTTTGCTGGAGGTGATGTTTCAGGGCTTGGGGCAGTGTAGTAGTGTTCGAGCAGTGTAGGGCGTCGTGCTGGGGGTAGTGTTTCAGGGTTTAGGGCAGTGCAATGGTGTTCGGGCAGTGTAGGGGATCGTGCTGGGGTGGTGTTTTAGGGTTTCTGGCAGTGCAGTGGTGTTTGGGCAGTGTAGGGGTTTGTGCTGGGGGTGGTGTTTCAGGGTATAGGGCCGTGCAGTGGTGTTCGGGCAGTGTAGGGGGTCTTCCTGGGGTAGTGATTCAGGGTTAAGGGCAGAGCAGTCGTGTTCGGACAGTGTAGGGGGTCGTGCAGTGGGTGGTGTTTCAGGGTTTAGGACAGTGCTGTGGTGTTCGTGCAGTGTAGGGGGTTGTGCAGGGATGGTGTTTCAGGCTTTAGGGCAGTGCAGAGGTGTTAGGGCAGTGAAGGGGGTTGTGCAGGGCTGGTGTTTTAGGGTTTAGGGCAGTACACTGGTGTTCTGGCAGTGTAGGGGTTCGTGCGGCAACTGGTGTTTCAGGGGTTAGGGCAGTGCAGTGGTTTTCGGGAGGTGTACGGGGTTGTGCTGGGGGTGGTGTTTTATGGTTTAGGGCAGTGCAGTGGTGTTCGGACAGTGTAGGGGTTCATGCAGGGGGTGGTGTTTCAGGGATTAGGGCAGTGCAGTGGTTTTCAGACAGTGTAGGGGTCGTGCAGGTGGTGGTGTTTCAGGGTTTAGGGCAGTGCAGTGGTGTTCGGGCAGTGTAGGGGGTCTTGCAGGGGGTGGTGTTTCAATGTTTAGGGCAGTGTTGTTCGGGCAGTGTAAAGGGTCTTGCTGTGTGTGGTGTTTCAGGGTTTAGGACAGTGGTGCAGTGGTGTGCGGGCAGTGTAGGGGGTCTTGCAGAGGGTGCTGTTTCAAGGTTTAGGGCAGTGGTGTTCGGGCAGAGTAAGGGGTCGTGCTGGGGGTGGTGCTTCAGGGTTCAGTGCAGTGGTATTCGGGCAGTGTAGGGGGTCGTGCTGTAGGTGGTGTTTCAGGGTTTAGGGCAGTGTAGTGGTGTTTGGGCAATGTAGGGGGTCGTGCTGGGGGTGGTGTTTAAAGGTTTAGGGCAGTGCAGTGCTGTTCGGGCAGTGTAGGGGGTCGTGAGGGGGCTGGTGTTTCAGGCTTTAGGGCAGTGTAGGGTGTCGTGCTGGGGCTGGTGTTTCAGGGTTTCGGGCAGTGCAGTGGTGGTCGGGCAGTGTAGGGGGTCGTGCTGGTCCTAGTGTTTCAGGGTTTAGGGCAGTGCAGTGGTGTTTGGGCAGTGTGGGGGGTTGTGTGGGGGCTGGTGTTTCAGGCTTTAGGGCAGTGCAGTGGTGTTCAGGCAGTGTAGGGGGTCGTGCGGGGCTGGTGTTTCACGGTTTAAGGCAGTGCAGTGGTGTTCGGGCAGTGTAGGGGGTCTTTATGGGGGTGGTGTTTCTGGGTTTAGGGCAGTGGTGTTCGGGCAGTGTAGAGGATCTTGCTGGAGGTGATGTTTCAGGGCTTAGGGCAGAGCAGTGGTGTTCAGGCAGAGTTGTGGGTCGTGCTGGGGGTGGTGTTTCAGGGTTTAGGGCAGAGCAGTGGTGTTCGGGCAGTATAGGGGGTTGTGCTGGGGGTGGTGTTTCTGGGTTTAGGGTAGTGCAGTGGTGTTCAGGCAGTGTAGGGGGTCATAAAGGGGGTGGTGTTTCAGGGTTTAGGGAAGTGCAGTGGTGTTGGGGCAGTGTAGGGGGTCATGCAGGGGGTGGAGTTTCAGGGTTTAGGGCAGTGCAGTGGTTTTCGGGAAGAGTAGCGGGTCGTGCTGGGGGTGGTGTTTCATGGTTTAGGACAGTGGTGTTTGGGCAGTGTATGGGGTCTTGCTGGGGGTGTTTTTCAGGGCTTAGGGCAGTGGTGTTAAGGCAGAGTAGGGGGTCATGCAGGGGCTGGTGTTTCAGGGTTTAGGGCAGTGCAGTGGTGTTCGGGTAATGTAGGGGGTCGTGCTGGGGCTGGTATTTCAGGGTTTAGGGCAGTGCAGTGGTGTACTGGCAATGTAGGGGGTCGTGCTGGGCTGGTATTTCAGGGTTTAGGGCCGTGCAGTGGTGTACGGGCAGTGTAGGGGGTCATGCTGGCTGGTGTTTCAGGGTTTAGGGCAGAGCAGTGGTGTTCGGGCAGTGTAGGCAGTTCATGCTGGGGTGGTGTTTCAGGGTTTATGGCAGTGCAGTGGTGTTCTGGGAGTATAGGGGGTCTTTCTGGGGGTGGTGTTTCAGGGTTTAGGGCAGTGGTGTTCCGGCTTTGTAGGGGTTCTTGCTGGAGGTGATGTTTCAGGGCTTAGGGCAGTGCAGTAGTGTTCGAGCAGAGTAGGGAGTCTTACTGGGGGTAGTGTTTCAGGGTTTAGGGCAGTGCAATGGTGTTCGGGCAGAGTAGGGGATCCTGCTGGGGTGGTGTTTCAGGGTTTAGGGCAGTGCAGTGGTGTTTGGGCAGTGTAGGGGGTTGTGCTGGGGGTGGTGTTTCAGGGTTTAGGGCAGTGCAGTGGTGTTCGGGCAGTGTAGGTGGTCATACTGGGGGTAGTGTTTCAGGTTTTAGGGCAGTGCAGTGGTGTTCGGGCAGTGTAGGGGGTCGTGCTGGGGGTGGTGTTACAGGGTTTAGGGCAGAGCAGTGGTGTTCGGACAGTGTAGGGGGTCGTGCCGTGGGTGGTGTTTCAGGGTTTAGGGCAGTGCAGTGGTGTTCGGGCAGTGTACGAGGTTTTGCTGGGGGTGGTGTTGTACGGTTTAGGGCAGTGCAGTGGTGTTCAGACAGTGCAGGGGTTCATGCAGGGGGTGGTGTTTCAGGGTTTAGGGCAGTGCAGTGGTGGACGGACAGTGTAGGGGGTCTTGCAGGGGGTGATGTTTCAGGGTTTAGTGCAGTGGTGTTCAGGCAGTGTAAAGGGTCTTGCTGTGGGTGGTGTTTCAGGGTTTAGGGCAGTGGAGCAGTAGTGTTCGGGCAGTGTAGGGGGTCTTGCAGGGGGTGCTGTTTCAAGGTTTAGGGCAGTGGTGTTCAGGCAGAGTAAGGGGTAGTGCTGGGGTGGTGTTTCAGGGTTCAGTGCAGTGGTATTCGGGCAGTGTAGGGGGTCGTGCTGGGAGTGGTGTTTAAGGGTTTAGGGCAGTGCAGTGGTGTTCAGGCAGTGTAGGGGGTCGTGAGGGGCTGGTGTTTCAGGCTTTAGGGCAGTGCAGTGGTGTTTGGGCAGTGTAGGGGGTCGTGCTGGGGCTGGTGTTTCAGGGTTTAGGGCAGTGCAGTGGTGGTCTGGCAGTGTAGGGGGTCGTGCAGGTCCTAGTGTTTCAGGGTTTAGGGCAGTGGTGTTCGAGCAGTATAGGGGGTCATGCGTGGGTTAGTGTTTCAGGGTTTTGGTCAGTGCAGTGGTTTTCGGGCGTTGTAGGGGGACGTGCTGGGGGTGGTGTTTCAGGGTTTAGGGCAGAGCAGTAATGTTTGGGCAGAGTAGTGGGTCATGCTGGGGGTGGTGTTTCAGGGTTTAGGGCAGAGCAGTGGTGTTCGGGCAGTGTAGGGGGTTATGCTGGGGGTGGTGTTTCATGGTTTTGGGCAGTGCAGTGGTGTTCGGGTAGTTTAGGGTGTCATGCAGGGGGTGTGTTTCAGGGTTTAGGGAAGTGCAGTTGTTTTCGGGCAGAGTAGCGGTTCGTGCTGGGGGTGGTGTTTCAGGGTTTAGGGCAGTGGTGTTTGGGCAGTGTAGGGGGTCTTGCTGGGGGTGGTGTTTCAGGGTTTAGGTCAGTGGTGTTAGGGCAGAGTAGGGGGTCGTGCAGGGGCTGGTGTTTCAGGGTTTAGGGCAGTGCAGTGGTGTTCAGGCAGTGTAGGGGGTCGTGCTGGGGCTGGTGTTTCAGGGTTTAGGGCAGTGCAGTGGTGTACTGGCAATGTAGGGGGTTGTGCTGGGGCTGGTATTTCAGGGTTTAGGGCCGTGCAGTGGTGTACGGGAAGTGTAGGGGGTCATGCTGGCTGGTGTTTCAGGGTTTAGGGCAATGCAGTGGTGTTCAGGCATTGTAGGGGGTCATGCTGGGGCTGGTTTTATAGGGTTTTGGGCAGAGCAGTGGTGTCCGTGCATTGTAGGGGGTCGTGCTGGGGGTGGTGTTTCAGGGTTTAGGGAAGTGCAGTAGTGTTTGAGCAGTGTAGGGGGTCTTGCTGGGGGTAGTGTTTCAGGGTTTAGGGCAGTGCAGTGGTGTTTGGGCAGTGTAGGGGATCGTGCTGGGGGTGGTGTTTCAAGGTTTAGGGCAGTGCAGTGGTGTTTGGGCAGTGTAGGGGGTTGTGCTGGGGGTGGTGTTTCAGGGTTTAGGGCAGTGCAGTGGTGTTTGGGCAGTGTAGGGGATCGTGCTGGGGGTGGTGTTTCAAGGTTTAGGGCAGTGCAGTGGTGTTTGGGCAGTGTAGGGGGTTGTGCTGGGGGTGGTGTTTCAGGGTTTAGGGCAGTGCAGTGGTGGTCGGGCAGTGTAGGGGGTCATCCTGGGGGTAGTGTTTCTGGTTTTAGGGCAGTGCAGTGGTGTTCGGGCAGTGTAGGGGGTCATCCTGGGGGTAGTGTTTCAGGTTTTAGGGCAGTGCAGTGGTGTTCGGGCAGTGTAGGGGGTCGTGCTTGGGGTGGTGTTTCAGGGTTTAGGGCAGAGCAGTGGTGTTCGGACAGTGTAGGGGGTCGTGCCGTGGGTGGTGTTTCTGGGTTTAGGGCAGTGCTGTGGTGTTCGTGCAGTGTAGGGGGTCGTGCGGGGACTGGTGTTTCAGGGTTTAGGGCAGTGCATTGGTGTTCGGGCAGTGTACGAGGTTTTGCTGGGGGTGGTGTTTTACGGTTTAGGGCAGTGCAGTGGTGTTCGGACAGTGTAGGGGTTCATGCAGGGGGTGGTGTTTCAGGGTTTAGGGCAGTGCAGTGGTGGATGGACAGTGTAGGGGGTCTTGCAGGGAGTGATGTTTCAGGGTTTAGTGCAGTGGTGTTCAGGCAGTGTAAAGGGTCTTGCTGTGGGTGGTGTTTCAAGGTTTAGGGCAGTGGTGTTTGGGCAGAGTAAGGGGTAGTGCTGGGGTGGTGTTCCAGGGTTCAGTGCAGTGGTATTCGGGCAGTGTAGGGGGTCGTGCTGGGGGTGGTGTTTCAGGGTTTAGGGCAGTGAAGTGGTGTTCGGGCAGTGTAGGGGTCATTGTCGGGGTGGTGTTTAAGGGTTTAGGGCAGTGCAGTGGTGTTCAGGCAGTTTAGGGGGCCATGAGGGGCTGGTGTTTCAGGCTTTAGGGCAGAGCAGTGGTGTTTGGGCAGTGTAGGGGGTCGTGCTGGTGCTGGTGTTTCAGGGTTTAGGGCAGTGCAGTGGTGTTCGGGCAGTGTAGGGGGTCGCGCAGGTCCTAGTGTTTCAGGGTTTAGGGCAGTGCAGTGGTGTTCGGACAGTGTAGGGGGACATGCTGGGGGTGGTGTTTCAGGGTTTAGGGAAGAGCAGAGGTGTTCGGGCAGAGTAGTGGGTCGTGCTGGGGGTGGTGTTTCAGGGTTTAGGGCAGAGCAGTGGTGTTCGGGCAGTGTAGGGGTTTGTGCTGGGGGTGGTGTTTCAGGGTTTAGGGCAGTGCAGTGGTGGTCGGGCAGTGTAGAGGGTCTTGCTGGTCCTAGTGTTTCAGGGTTTAGGGCAGTGCAGTGGTGTTTGGGCAGTGTAGGGGGTCGTGCTGGGGCTAGTGTTTCAGGGTTTAGGGCAGTGGTGTTCGAGCAGTATAGGGGGTGATGCGTGGGTTAGTGTTTCAGGGTATTGGTCAGTGCAGTGGTCTTCGGGCAGTGTAGGGGGATGTGCTGGGGGTGGTGTTTCAGGGTTTAGGGCAGAGCAGTGATGTTTGGGCAGAGTAGTGGGTCGTGCTTGGGGTGGTGTTTCAGGGTTTAGGGCAGAGCAGTAGTGTTCGGGCAGTGTAGGGGGTCATGCTGGGGGTGGTGTTTCATGGTTTTGGGCAGTGCAGTGGTGTTCGGGTAGTTTCGGGGTTCATGCAGGGGGTGTGTTTCAGGGTTTAGGGAAGTGCAGTGGTGTTGGGGCAGTGTAGGGGGTCATGCAGGGGGTGGAGTTCCAGGGTTTAGGGCAGTACAGTGGTTTTCGGGAAGAGTACCGGGTCGTGCTGGGGGTGGTGTTTCAGGGTTTAGGGCAGTGGTGTTTGGGCAGTGTAGGGGGTCTTGCTGGGGATGGTGTTTCAGGGTTTAGGGCAGTGGTGTTAGGGCAGAGTAGGGGGTCATGCAGGGGCTGGTGTTTCAGGGTTTAGGGCAGTGCAGTGGTGTTCGGGCAGTGTAGGGGGTCGTGCTGGGGCTGGTGTTTCAGGGTTTAGGGCAGTGCAGTGGTGTACTGGCAATGTAGGGGGTCGTGCTGGGGCTGGTATTTCAGGGTTTAGGGCCGTGCAGTGGTGTACGGGCAGTGTAGGGGGTCATGCTGGCTGGTGTTTTAGGGTTTAGGGCAATGTAGTGGTGTTCAGGCATTGTAGGGGGTCATGCTGGGGCTGGTTTTTTAGGGTTTTGGGCAGAGCAGTGTTGTTCGTGCATTGTAGGGGGTCATGCTGGGGGTGGTGTTCAGGGTTTAGGGCAGTGCAGTGGTGTTCAGACAGTGTAGGGGGTCTTTCTGGGGGTGGTGTTTCAGGGTTTAGGGCAGTGGTGTCTGGGCAGTGAAGGGGTTCTTGCTGGAGTTGATGTTTCACGGCTTAGGGCAGTGCAGTAGTGTTTGAGCAGTGTAGGGTGTCTTGCTGGGGGTAGTGTTTCAGGGTTTAGGGCAGTGCAGTGGTGTTTGGGCAGTGTAGGGGATCCTGCTGGGGGTGGTGTTTCAAGGTTTAGGGCAGTGCAGTGTTGTTTGGGCAGTGTAGGGGGTTGTGCTGGGGGTGGTGTTTCAGGGTTTAGGGCAGTGCAGTGGTGGTCGGGCAGTGTAGGGGGTCATCCTGGGGGTAGTGTTTCAGGTTTTAGGGCAGTGCAGTGGTGTTCGGGCAGTGTAGGGGGTCATGCTGGGGGTGGTGCTTCAGGGTTTAGGGCAGTGCAATGGTGTTCGGATAGTGTAGGGGGTCATGCAGGGGGTGGTGTTTCAGGGTATAGGGCAGTGCTGTGGTGTTTGGGCAGTGTATGGGGTCGTGCGGGGGCTGGTGTTTCAGGGTTTAGGGCAGTGCAGTGGTGTTTGGGCAGTGTAGGGGGTCGTGCTGGCTGGTGTTTCGGTGTTTAGGGCAATGCAGTAGTGTTCGGGCAGTGTAGGGGGTCATGCTGGGGCTGGTGTTTCAGGGTTTTGGGCAGAGTAGTGGTGTTCGGGCAGTGAAGGGGGTCATGCTGGGGGTGGTGTTTCAGGATTTAGGGCAGTGCAGTGGTGGTCGGGCAGTGTAGGAGGTCTTTCTGGGGTGGTGTTTCAGGGTTTAGGGCAGTGGTGTTCGAGCAGTGTAGAGGATCTTGCTGGAGGTGATGTTTCAGGGCTTAGGGCAGTGCTGTAGTGTTCGAGAAGTGTAGGGGGTATTTCTGGGGATGGTGTTTCAGGGTTTTCGGCAGTGGTGTTCGGGCAGTGTAGGGGATCTGCTGGACGTGATGTTTCAGGGCTTAAGGCAGTGCAGTAGTGTTCGAGCAGTGTAGGGGTCTTGCTGGGGCTAGTGTTTCAGAGTTTAGGGCAGTGCAGTGGTGTTCGGGCAATGTAGGGGATCGTGCTGGGGGTGGTGTTTTAGGGCTTAGGGCAGTGCAGTGGTGTTTGGGCAGTGTAGGGGGTTGTGCTGGGGGTGGTGTTTCAGGGTTTAGGGCAGTGCAGTGGTGGTCGAGCAGTGAGTGGGGTCATTCTGGGGGTGGTGTTTCAGGGTTTAGGGCAGTGCAGTGGTGTTCAGGCAATGTAGGGGGTAATGCGGGGGTTGGTGTTTCAGGGTTTAGGACAGTGCAGTGGTGTTCGTGCAGTGTAGGTGGCCATGCTGGGGCTGATGTTTCAGGGTTTAGGGCAGTGCAGTGGTGTTCACGCAGTGTAGGGGGTCATGCTGGCTGGTGTTTCAGGGTTTAGGGCAATGCAGTGGTGTTCGGGCATTGTAGGGGGTCATGCTGGGGCTGGTGTTATAGGGTTTATGGCAGTGCAGTGGTGTTCGTGCAGTGTAGGGGTTCGTGCTGGGGTGGTGTTTCAGGGTTTAGGGCAATGGTGTTCGGGCAGTGTAGGTGTCCTTGCTGGAGGTGATGTTTCTGGGATTAGGGCAGTGCAGTAGTGTTCAGCAGTGTAGGGGGTCTTGATGGGGGTAGTGTTTCAGGGTTTAGGGCAGTGCAGTGGTGTTCGGGCAGTGTAGGGGATCGTGCTGGGGGAGGTGTTTCAGGGTTTAGGGCAGAGCAGTGGTGTTCGTGCAGTGTAATCAGTTCGTGCTGGGGGTGGTGTTTCAGGGTTTATGGCAGTGCAGTGGTGTTCGGGGAGTATAGGGGGTCTTTCTGGGGGTGGTGTTTCAGGGTTTAGGGCAGTGGTGTTCCGGCAGTGTAGGGGTTCTTGCTGGAGGTGATGTTTCAGGGCTTAGGGCAGTGCAGTAGTGTTCGAGCAGTGTAGGGGGTCTTGCTGGGGGTAGTGTTTCAGGGTTTAGGGCAGTGCAGTGATGTTCAGGCAATGTAGGGGGTTGTGCTGGGGGTGGTGTTTCAGGGTTTAGGGCAGTGCAGTGGTGTTTGGGCACTGTAGGGGGTTGTGCTGGGGTGGTGTTTCAGGGTTTATGGCAGTGCAGTAGTAGTGTTCAAGCAGTGTAGGGGGTCTTGCTGGAGGTGATGTTTCAGGGCTTAGGGCAGTGCAGTAGTGTTCGAGCAGTGTAGGGGGTCTTGCTGGGGGTAGTGTTTCAGGGTTTAGGGCAGTGCAGTGGTGGTCCGGCAGTGTAGGGGGTCGTCCTGGGGGTAGTGTTTCAGGTTTTAGGGCAGGGCAGTGGTGTTTGGTTGGAGTTGGGGTCATGCTGGGGGTGGTGTTTCAGGGTTTAGGGCAGTGCAGTGGGGTTCGGATAGTGTAGGGGGTCGTGCAGGGGGTGGTGTTTCAGGGTTTAGGGCAGTGCTTTGGTGTTCGGGCAGTGTAGGGGGTCGTGCGGGGGTGGTGTTTCAGGGTTTACGGCACTGCTGTTGTGTTCGGGCAGAGTAGGGGGTCGTGCGGGGCTGGTGTTTCAGGGTTTAGGACAGTGCAGTGGTGTTCGTGCAGTGTAGGGGGTCGTGCTGGGGCTGGTGTTTCAGGGTTTAGGGCAGTGCAGTGGTGTTCGGGCAGTGTAGGGGGTCATGCTGGCTGGTGTTTCAGGGTTTAGGGCAATGCAGTGGTGTAAGGGCAGTGTAGGGGTCATGCTGGGGCTGGTGTTTCAGGGTTTTGGGCAGAGCAGTGGTGTTCAGGCAGTGTAGGGTGTCGTGCTGGGGCTGGTGTTTCAGGGTTTAGGGCAGTGCAGTGGTGTTCGGGCAGTGTAGGGGGTCGTGCTGGGGCTGGTGTTTCAGGGTTTAGGGCAGTGCAGTGGTGTACTGGCAATGTAGGGGGTTGTGCTGGGGCTGGTATTTCAGGGTTTAGGGCCGTGCAGTGGTGTACGGGAAGTGTAGGGGGTCATGCTGGCTGGTGTTTCAGGGTTTAGGGCAATGCAGTGGTGTTCAGGCATTGTAGGGGGTCATGCTGGGGCTGGTTTTATAGGGTTTTGGGCAGAGCAGTGGTGTTCGTGCATTGTAGGGGGTCGTGCTGGGGGTGGTGTTTCAGGGTTTAGGGAAGTGCAGTGGTGTTCGGACAGTGTAGAGGGTCTTTCTGGGGGTGGTGTTTCAGGGTTTAGGGCAGTGGTGTCTGGGCAGTGAAGGGGTTCTTGCTGGAGGTGATGTTTCAGGGCTTAGGGCAGTGCAGTAGTGTTTGTGCAGTGTAGGGGGTCTTGCTGGGGGTAGTGTTTCAGGGTTTAGGGCAGTGCAGTGGTGTTTGGGCAGTGTAGGGGATCGTGCTGGGGTGGTGTTTCAAGGTTTAGGGCAGTGCAGTGGTGTTTGGGCAGTGTAGGGGGTTGTGCTGGGGGTGGTGTTTCAGGGTTTAGGGCAGTGCAGTGGTGGTCGGGCAGTGTAGGGGGTCATCCTGGGGGTAGTGTTTCTGGTTTTAGGGCAGTGCAGTGGTGTTCGGGCAGTGTAGGGGGTCATCCTGGGGGTAGTGTTTCAGGTTTTAGGGCAGTGCAGTGGTGTTCGGGCAGTGTAGGGGGTCGTGCTTGGGGTGGTGTTTCAGGGTTTAGGGCAGAGCAGTGGTGTTCGGACAGTGTAGGGGGTCGTGCCGTGGGTGGTGTTTCTGGGTTTAGGGCAGTGCTGTGGTGTTCGTGCAGTGTAGGGGGTCATGCGGGGACTGGTGTTTCAGGGTTTAGGGCAGTGCAGTGGTGTTCGGGCAGTGTACGAGGTTTTGCTGGGGGTGGTGTTTTACGGTTTAGGGCAGTGCAGTGATGTTCGGACAGTGTAGGGGGTCTTGCAGGGGGTGATGTTTCAGGGTTTAGTGCAGTGGTGTTCAGGCAGTGTAAAGGGTCTTGCTGTGGGTGGTGTTTTAAGGTTTAGGGCAGTGGTGTTTGGGCAGAGTAAGGGGTAGTGCTGGGGTGGTGTTCCAGGGTTCAGTGCAGTGGTATTCGGGCAGTGTAGGGGGTCGTGCTGGGGGTGGTGTTTCAGGGTTTAGGGCAGTGAAGTGGTGTTCGGGCAGTGTAGGGGTCGTTGTCGGGGTGGTGTTTAAGGGTTTATGGCAGTGCAGTGGTGTTCAGGCAGTGTAGGGGGTCATGAGGGGCTGGTGTTTCAGGCTTTAGGGCAGAGCAGTGGTGTTTGGGCCGTGTAGGGGGTCGTGCTGGGGCTGGTGTTTCAGGGTTTAGGGCAGTGCAGTGGGGTTCGGGCAGTGTAGGGGGTCGTGCAGGTCCTAGTGTTTCAGGGTTTAGGGCAGTGCAGTGGTGTTCGGACATTGTAGGGGGACATGCTGGGGGTGGTGTTTCAGGGTTTTGGGAAGAGCAGAGGTGTTCGGGCAGAGTAGTGGGTCGTGCTGGGGGTGGTGTTTCAGGGTTTAGGGCAGAGCAGTGGTGTTCGGGCAGTGTAGGGGTTTGTGCTGGGGGTGGTGTTTCAGGGTTTAGGGCAGTGCAGTGGTGGTCGGGCAGTGTAGGGGGTCGTGCTGGGCTAGTGTTTCAGGGTTTAGGGCAGTGGTGTTCGAGCAGTATAGGGGGTCATGCGTGGGTTAGTGTTTCAGGGTTTTGGTCAGTGCAGTGGTCTTCGGGCAGTGTAGGGGGATGTGCTGGGGGTGGTGTTTCAGGGTTTAGGGCAGAGCAGTGATGTTTGGGCAGAGTAGTGGGTCGTGCTGGGGGTGGTGTTTCAGGGTTTAGGGCAGAGCAGTAGTGTTCGGGCAGTGTAGGGGGTCGTGCTGGGGGTGGTGTTTCATGGTTTTGGGCAGTGCAGTGGTGTTCGGGTAGTTTCGGGGTTCATGCAGGGGGTGTGTTTCAGGGTTTAGGGAAGTGCAGTGGTGTTGGGGCAGTGTAGGGGGTCATGCAGGGGGTGGAGTTTCAGGGTTTAGGGCAGTACAGTGGTTTTCGGGAAGAGTACCGGGTCGTGCTGGGGGTGGTGTTTCAGGGTTTAGGGCAGTGGTGTTTGGGCAGTGTAGGGGGTCTTGCTGGGGATGGTGTTTCAGGGTTTAGGGCAGTGGTGTTAGGGCAGAGTAGGGGGTCATGCAGGGGCTGGTGTTTCAGGGTTTAGGGCAGTGCAGTGGTGTTCGGGCAGTGTTGGGGGTCATGCTGGGGCTGGTGTTTCAGGGTTTAGGGCAGTGCAGTGGTGTACTGGCAATTTAGGGGGTCGTGCTGGGGCTGGTATTTCAGGGTTTAGGGCCGTGCAGTGGTGTACGGGCAGTGTAGGGGGTCATGCTGGCTGGTGTTTCAGGGTTTAGGGCAATGCAGTGGTGTTCAGGCATTGTAGGGGGTCATGCTGGGGCTGGTTTTTTAGGGTTTTGGGCAGAGCAGTGTTGTTCGTGCATTGTAGGGGGTCATGCTGGGGGTGGTGTTCAGGGTTTAGGGCAGTGCAGTGGTGTTCGGACAGTGTAGGGGGTCTTTCTGGGGGTGGTGTTTCAGGGTTTAGGGCAGTGGTGTCTGGGCAGTGAAGGGGTTCTTGCTGGAGTTGATGTTTCACGGCTTAGGGCAGTGCAGTAGTGTTTGAGCAGTGTAGGGTGTCTTGCTGGGGGTAGTGTTTCAGGGTTTAGGGCAGTGCAGTGGTGTTTGGGCAGTGTAGGGGATCGTGCTGGGGGTGGTGTTTCAAGGTTTAGGGCAGTACAGTGTTGTTTGGGCAGTGTAGGGGGTTGTGCTGGGGGTGGTGTTTCAGGGTTTAGGGCAGTGCAGTGGTGTTCGGGCAGTGTAGGGGGTCATGCTGGGGGTGGTGCTTCAGAGTTTAGGGCAGTGCAATGGTGTTCAGATAGTGTAGGGGGTCGTGCAGGGGGTGGTGTTTCAGGGTATAGGTCAGTGCTGTGGTGTTTGGGCAGTGTATGGGGTCGTGCGGGGGCTGGTTTTTCAGGGTTTAGTGCAGTGGTGTTTGGGCAGTGTAGGAGGTCGTGCTGGGGGTGGTGTTTCAGGGTTTAGGGCAGTGCAGTGGTGTTCAGATAGTGTAGGGGGTCGTGCCGTGGGTGGTGTTTCAGTGTTTAGGCCAGTACTATGGTGTTCGGGCAGTGTAGGGGGTCGTGCAGGGGCTGGTGTTTCAGGGTGTAGGACAGTGCAGTGGTGTTCGTGCAGTGTAGGGGGTCGTGCTGGAGCTGGTGTTTCAGTGTTTAGGGCAGTGCAGTGGTGTTCGGGCAGTGTAGGCGGTCGTGCTGGGGGTGGTGTTTCAGGGTTTAGGGCAGTGCAGTGGTGTTCGGGCAGTTTAGGAGGTCTTTCTGGGGTGGTGTTTCTGGGTTTACGGCAGTGGTGTTCGAGCAGTGTAGGCGATCTTGCTGGAGGTGATGTTTCAGGGGTTAGGGCAGTGCAGTAGTGTTCGAGCAGTGTAGGGGTCTTGCAGGGTGTGGTGTTTCAGGGTTTAGGCAGTGGTGTTCGGGTAGTGTAGGGGATCTTGCTGGAGGTGATGTTTCAGGTCTTAGGGCAGTGCAGTAGTGTTCGAGCAGTGTAGGGGTCTTGCTGGGGGTAGTGTTTCAGGGTTTAGGGCAGTGCAGTGTTGTTTGGGCAGTGTAGGGGGTTGTGCTGGGGGTGGTGTTTCAGGGTTTAGGGCAGTGCAGTGGTGGTCGGGCAGAGTAGGGGGTCGTCCTGGGGGTAGTGTTGTCAGGTTTTAGAGAAGTGGAGTGGTGTTTGGGCAGTTTAGGGGTCATGCTGGGGGTGGTGCTTCAGGGTTTAGGCGAGAGCAGTGGTGTTCGGGCAGTGTAGGGGTTCGTGCTGGAGGTGGTGTTTCAGGGTTTAGGGCAGTGCAGTCGTGTTCGGGCAGTATAGGGGGTCTTTCTGGGGGTGGTGTTTCAGGGTTTAGGGCAGTGGTGTTCTGGCAGTGTAGGGGTTCTTGCTGGAGGTGATGTTTCAGGGCTTAGGGCAGTGCAGTAGTGTTCGAGCAGTGTAGGGGGTTGTGCTGGGGTGGTGTTTCAGGGTTTATGGCAGTGCAGTGGTGGTTGGGCAGTGTAGGGTGTCGTCCTGGGGGTAGTGCTTCAGGGTTTAGGGCAGTGCAGTGGTGTTCGGATAGTGTAGGGGGTCATGCAGGGAGTGGTGTTTCAGGGTTTAGGGCAGTGCTGTGGTGTTCGGGCAGTGTAGGGGTCATGCGGGGTTGGTGTTTCAGGGTTTAGGACAGTGCAGTGGTGTTCGTGCAGTGTAGGGGTTCGTGCTGGGGCTGGTGTTTCAGGGTTTAGGGCAGTGCAGTGGTGTTCAGGCAGTGTAGGGGCTCGTGCTGGCTGGTGTTTCAGGGTTTAGGGCAATGCAGTGGTGTTCGGGCATTGTAGGGGGTCATGCTGGGGCTGGTGTTATAGGGTTTAGGGCAGTGCAGTGGAGTTCATGCAGTGTAGGGGGTCGTGCTGGGAGTGGTGTTTCAGGGTTTAGGACAATGGTGTTCGGGCAGTGTAGGGGTCCTTGCTGGAGGTGATGTTTCTGGGCTTAGGGCAGTGCAGTAGTGTTCAGCAGTGTAGGGGGTCTTGATGGGGGTAGTGTTTCAGGGTTTAGGGCAGTGCAGTGGTGTTCGGGCAGTGTAGGGGATTGTGCTGGGGGTGGTGTTTCAGGGTTTAGGGCAGAGCAGTGGTGTTCGGGCAGTGTAGGCAGTTCGTGCAGGGGCTGGTGTTTCAGGGTTTAGGGCAGTGCAGTGCTGTTCGGGCAGTGTAGGGGGTCATGCTGGGGCTGGTGTTTCAGGGTTTAGGGCAGTGCAGTGGTGTACTGGCAATTTAGGGGGTCGTGCTGGGGCTGGTATTTCAGGGTTTAGGGCCGTGCAGTGGTGTACGGGCAGTGTAGGGGGTCATGCTGGCTGGTGTTTCAGGGTTTAGGGCAATGCAGTGGTGTTCAGGCATTGTAGTGGGTCATGCTGGGGCTGGTTTTTTAGGGTTTTGGGCAGAGCAGTGTTGTTCGTGCATTGTAGGGGGTCATGCTGGGGGTGGTGTTCAGGGTTTAGGGCAGTGCAGTGGTGTTCGGACAGTGTAGGGGGTCTTTCTGGGGGTGGTGTTTCAGGGTTTAGGGCAGTGGTGTCTGGGCAGTGAAGGGGTTCTTGCTGGAGTTGATGTTTCACGGCTTAGGGCAGTGCAGTAGTGTTTGAGCAGTGTAGGCTGTCTTGCTGGGGGTAGTGTTTCAGGGTTTAGGGCAGTGCAGTGGTGTTTGGGCAGTGTAGGGGATCGTGCTGGGGGTGGTGTTTCAAGGTTTAGGGCAGTACAGTGTTGTTTGGGCAGTGTAGGGGGTTGTGCTGGGGGTGGTGTTTCAGGGTTTAGGGCAGTGCAGTGGTGGTCGGGCAGTGTAGGGGGTCATTCTGGGGGTAGTGTTTCAGGTTTTAGGGCAGTGCAGTGGTGTTCGGGCAGTGCAGGGGGTCATGCTGGGGGTGGTGCTTCAGGGTTTAGGGCAGTGCAATGGTGTTCAGATAGTGTAGGGGGTCGTGCAGGGGGTGGTGTTTCAGGGTATAGGTCAGTGCTGTGGTGTTTGGGCAGTGTATGGGGTCGTGCGGGGGCTGGTTTTTCAGGGTTTAGTGCAGTGGTGTTTGGGCAGTGTAGGGGGTCGTGCTGGGGGTGGTGTTTCAGGGTTTAGGGCAGTGCAGTGGTGTTCAGATAGTGTAGGGGGTCGTGCCGTGGGTAGTGTTTCAGTGTTTAGGCCAGTACTATGGTGTTCGGGCAGTGTAGGGGGTCGTGCAGGGGCTGGTGTTTCAGGGTGTAGGACAGTGCAGTGGTGTTCGTGCAGTGTAGGGGGTCGTGCTGGAGCTGGTGTTTCAGGGTTTAGGGCAGTGCAGTGGTGTTCGCGCAGTGTAGGCAGTCGTGCTGGGGGTGGTGTTTCAGGGTTTAGGGCAGTGCAGTGGTGTTCGGGCAGTTTAGGAGGTCTTTCTGGGGTGGTGTTTCCGGGTTTACGGCAGTGGTGTTCGAGCAGTGTAGGCGATCTTGCTGGAGGTGATGTTTCAGGGGTTAGGGCAGTGCAGTAGTGTTCGAGCAGTGTAGGGGTCTTGCAGGGTGTGGTGTTTCAGGGTTTAGGCAGTGGTGTTCGGGTAGTGTAGGGGATCTTGCTGGAGGTGATGTTTCAGGTCTTAGGGCAGTGCAGTAGTGTTCGAGCAGTGTAGGGGTCTTGCTGGGGGTAGTGTTTCAGGGTTTAGGGCAGTGCAGTGTTGTTTGGGCAGTGTAGGGGGTTGTGCTGGGGGTGGTGTTTCAGGGTTTAGGGCAGTGCAGTGGTGGTCGGGCAGTGTAGGGGGTCGTCCTGGGGGTAGTGTTGTCAGGTTTTAGAGAAGTGGAGTGGTGTTTGGGCAGTGTAGGGGTCATGCTGGGGGTGGTGCTTCAGGGTTTAGGCGAGAGCAGTGGTGTTCGGGCAGTGTAGGGGTTCGTGCTGGAGGTGGTTTTTCAGGGTTTAGGGCAGTGCAGTCGTGTTCGGGTAGTATAGGGGGTCTTTCTGGGGGTGGTGTTTCAGGGTTTAGGGCAATGGTGTTCTGGCAGTGTAGGGGTTCTTGCTGGAGGTGATGTTTCAGGGCTTAGGGCAGTGCAGTAGTGTTCGAGCAGTGTAGGGGGTTGTGCTGGGGTGGTGTTTCAGGGTTTATGGCAGTGCAGTGGTGGTCGGGCAGTGTAGGGGGTCGTCCTGGGGGTAGTGCTTCAGGGTTTAGTGCAGTGCAGTGGTGTTCGGATAGTGTAGGGGGTCATGCAGGGAGTGGTGTTTCAGGGTTTAGGGCAGTGCTGTGGTGTTCGGGCAGTGTAGGGGTCATGCGGGGTTGGTGTTTCAGGGTTTAGGACAGTGCAGTGGTGTTCGTGCAGTGTAGGGGTTCGTGCTGGGGCTGGTGTTTCAGGGTTTAGGGCAGTGCAGTGGTGTTCAGACAGTGTAGGGGCTCGTGCTGGCTGGTGTTTCAGGGTTTAGGGCAATGCAGTGGTGTTCGGGCAGTGTAGGGGGTCGTGCTGGGGGTGGTGTTTCATGGTTTTGGGCAGTGCAGTGGTGTTCGGGTAGTTTCGGGGTTCATGCAGGGGGTGTGTTTCAGGGTTTAGGGAAGTGCAGTGGTGTTGGGGCAGTGTAGGGGGTCATGCAGGGGGTGGAGTTTCAGGGTTTAGGGCAGTACAGTGGTTTTCGGGAAGAGTACCGGGTCGTGCTGGGGGTGGTGTTTCAGGGTTTAGGGCAGTGGTGTTTGGGCAGTGTAGGGGGTCTTGCTGGGGATGGTGTTTCAGGGTTTAGGGCAGTGGTGTTAGGGCAGAGTAGGGGGTCATGCAGGGGCTGGTGTTTCAGGGTTTAGGGCAGTGCAGTGGTATTCGGGCAGTGTTGGGGGTCATGCTGGGGCTGGTGTTTCAGGGTTTAGGGCAGTGCAGTGGTGTACTGGCAATTTAGGGGGTCGTGCTGGGGCTGGTATTTCAGGGTTTAGGGCCGTGCAGTGGTGTACGGGCAGTGTAGGGGGTCATGCTGGCTGGTGTTTCAGGGTTTAGGGCAATGCAGTGGTGTTCAGGCATTGTAGGGGGTCATGCTGGGGCTGGTTTTTTAGGGTTTTGGGCAGAGCAGTGTTGTTCGTGCATTGTAGGGGGTCATGCTGGGGGTGGTGTTCAGGGTTTAGGGCAGTGCAGTGGTGTTCGGACAGTGTAGGGGGTCTTTCTGGGGGTGGTGTTTCAGGGTTTAGGGCAGTGGTGTCTGGGCAGTGAAGGGGTTCTTGCTGGAGTTGATGTTTCACGGCTTAGGGCAGTGCAGTAGTGTTTGAGCAGTGTAGGGTGTCTTGCTGGGGGTAGTGTTTCAGGGTTTAGGGCAGTGCAGTGGTGTTTGGGCAGTGTAGGGGATCGTGCTGGGGGTGGTGTTTCAAGGTTTAGGGCAGTACAGTGTTGTTTGGGCAGTGTAGGGGGTTGTGCTGGGGGTGGTGTTTCAGGGTTTAGGGCAGTGCAGTGGTGGTCGGGCAGTGTAGGGGGTCATCCTGGGGGTAGTGTTTCAGGTTTTAGGGCAGTGCAGTGGTGTTCGGGCAGTGTAGGGGGTCATGCTGGGGGTGGTGCTTCAGAGTTTAGGGCAGTGCAATGGTGTTCAGATAGTGTAGGGGGTCGTGCAGGGGGTGGTGTTTCAGGGTATAGGTCAGTGCTGTGGTGTTTGGGCAGTGTATGGGGTCGTGCGGGGGCTGGTTTTTCAGGGTTTAGTGCAGTGGTGTTTGGGCAGTGTAGGAGGTCGTGCTGGGGGTGGTGTTTCAGGGTTTAGGGCAGTGCAGTGGTGTTCAGATAGTGTAGGGGGTCGTGCCGTGGGTGGTGTTTCAGTGTTTAGGCCAGTACTATGGTGTTCGGGCAGTGTAGGGGGTCGTGCAGGGGCTGGTGTTTCAGGGTGTAGGACAGTGCAGTGGTGTTCGTGCAGTGTAGGGGGTCGTGCTGGAGCTGGTGTTTCAGTGTTTAGGGCAGTGCAGTGGTGTTCGGGCAGTGTAGGCGGTCGTGCTGGGGGTGGTGTTTCAGGGTTTAGGGCAGTGCAGTGGTGTTCGGGCAGTTTAGGAGGTCTTTCTGGGGTGGTGTTTCTGGGTTTACGGCAGTGGTGTTCGAGCAGTGTAGGCGATCTTGCTGGAGGTGATGTTTCAGGGGTTAGGGCAGTGCAGTAGTGTTCGAGCAGTGTAGGGGTCTTGCAGGGTGTGGTGTTTCAGGGTTTAGGCAGTGGTGTTCGGGTAGTGTAGGGGATCTTGCTGGAGGTGATGTTTCAGGTCTTAGGGCAGTGCAGTAGTGTTCGAGCAGTGTAGGGGTCTTGCTGGGGGTAGTGTTTCAGGGTTTAGGGCAGTGCAGTGTTGTTTGGGCAGTGTAGGGGGTTGTGCTGGGGGTGGTGTTTCAGGGTTTAGGGCAGTGCAGTGGTGGTCGGGCAGAGTAGGGGGTCGTCCTGGGGGTAGTGTTGTCAGGTTTTAGAGAAGTGGAGTGGTGTTTGGGCAGTTTAGGGGTCATGCTGGGGGTGGTGCTTCAGGGTTTAGGCGAGAGCAGTGGTGTTCGGGCAGTGTAGGGGTTCGTGCTGGAGGTGGTGTTTCAGGGTTTAGGGCAGTGCAGTCGTGTTCGGGCAGTATAGGGGGTCTTTCTGGGGGTGGTGTTTCAGGGTTTAGGGCAGTGGTGTTCTGGCAGTGTAGGGGTTCTTGCTGGAGGTGATGTTTCAGGGCTTAGGGCAGTGCAGTAGTGTTCGAGCAGTGTAGGGGGTTGTGCTGGGGTGGTGTTTCAGGGTTTATGGCAGTGCAGTGGTGGTTGGGCAGTGTAGGGTGTCGTCCTGGGGGTAGTGCTTCAGGGTTTAGGGCAGTGCAGTGGTGTTCGGATAGTGTAGGGGGTCATGCAGGGAGTGGTGTTTCAGGGTTTAGGGCAGTGCTGTGGTGTTCGGGCAGTGTAGGGGTCATGCGGGGTTGGTGTTTCAGGGTTTAGGACAGTGCAGTGGTGTTCGTGCAGTGTAGGGGTTCGTGCTGGGGCTGGTGTTTCAGGGTTTAGGGCAGTGCAGTGGTGTTCAGGCAGTGTAGGGGCTCGTGCTGGCTGGTGTTTCAGGGTTTAGGGCAATGCAGTGGTGTTCGGGCATTGTAGGGGGTCATGCTGGGGCTGGTGTTATAGGGTTTAGGGCAGTGCAGTGGAGTTCATGCAGTGTAGGGGGTCGTGCTGGGAGTGGTGTTTCAGGGTTTAGGACAATGGTGTTCGGGCAGTGTAGGGGTCCTTGCTGGAGGTGATGTTTCTGGGCTTAGGGCAGTGCAGTAGTGTTCAGCAGTGTAGGGGGTCTTGATGGGGGTAGTGTTTCAGGGTTTAGGGCAGTGCAGTGGTGTTCGGGCAGTGTAGGGGATTGTGCTGGGGGTGGTGTTTCAGGGTTTAGGGCAGAGCAGTGGTGTTCGGGCAGTGTAGGCAGTTCGTGCAGGGGCTGGTGTTTCAGGGTTTAGGGCAGTGCAGTGCTGTTCGGGCAGTGTAGGGGGTCATGCTGGGGCTGGTGTTTCAGGGTTTAGGGCAGTGCAGTGGTGTACTGGCAATTTAGGGGGTCGTGCTGGGGCTGGTATTTCAGGGTTTAGGGCCGTGCAGTGGTGTACGGGCAGTGTAGGGGGTCATGCTGGCTGGTGTTTCAGGGTTTAGGGCAATGCAGTGGTGTTCAGGCATTGTAGTGGGTCATGCTGGGGCTGGTTTTTTAGGGTTTTGGGCAGAGCAGTGTTGTTCGTGCATTGTAGGGGGTCATGCTGGGGGTGGTGTTCAGGGTTTAGGGCAGTGCAGTGGTGTTCGGACAGTGTAGGGGGTCTTTCTGGGGGTGGTGTTTCAGGGTTTAGGGCAGTGGTGTCTGGGCAGTGAAGGGGTTCTTGCTGGAGTTGATGTTTCACGGCTTAGGGCAGTGCAGTAGTGTTTGAGCAGTGTAGGCTGTCTTGCTGGGGGTAGTGTTTCAGGGTTTAGGGCAGTGCAGTGGTGTTTGGGCAGTGTAGGGGATCGTGCTGGGGGTGGTGTTTCAAGGTTTAGGGCAGTACAGTGTTGTTTGGGCAGTGTAGGGGGTTGTGCTGGGGTTGGTGTTTCAGGGTTTAGGGCAGTGCAGTGGTGGTCGGGCAGTGTAGGGGGTCATTCTGGGGGTAGTGTTTCAGGTTTTAGGGCAGTGCAGTGGTGTTCGGGCAGTGCAGGGGGTCATGCTGGGGGTGGTGCTTCAGGGTTTAGGGCAGTGCAATGGTGTTCAGATAGTGTAGGGGGTCGTGCAGGGGGTGGTGTTTCAGGGTATAGGTCAGTGCTGTGGTGTTTGGGCAGTGTATGGGGTCGTGCGGGGGCTGGTTTTTCAGGGTTTAGTGCAGTGGTGTTTGGGCAGTGTAGGGGGTCGTGCTGGGGGTGGTGTTTCAGGGTTTAGGGCAGTGCAGTGGTGTTCAGATAGTGTAGGGGGTCGTGCCGTGGGTAGTGTTTCAGTGTTTAGGCCAGTACTATGGTGTTCGGGCAGTGTAGGGGGTCGTGCAGGGGCTGGTGTTTCAGGGTGTAGGACAGTGCAGTGGTGTTCGTGCAGTGTAGGGGGTCGTGCTGGAGCTGGTGTTTCAGGGTTTAGGGCAGTGCAGTGGTGTTCGCGCAGTGTAGGCAGTCGTGCTGGGGGTGGTGTTTCAGGGTTTAGGGCAGTGCAGTGGTGTTCGGGCAGTTTAGGAGGTCTTTCTGGGGTGGTGTTTCCGGGTTTACGGCAGTGGTGTTCGAGCAGTGTAGGCGATCTTGCTGGAGGTGATGTTTCAGGGGTTAGGGCAGTGCAGTAGTGTTCGAGCAGTGTAGGGGTCTTGCAGGGTGTGGTGTTTCAGGGTTTAGGCAGTGGTGTTCGGGTAGTGTAGGGGATCTTGCTGGAGGTGATGTTTCAGGTCTTAGGGCAGTGCAGTAGTGTTCGAGCAGTGTAGGGGTCTTGCTGGGGGTAGTGTTTCAGGGTTTAGGGCAGTGCAGTGTTGTTTGGGCAGTGTAGGGGGTTGTGCTGGGGGTGGTGTTTCAGGGTTTAGGGCAGTGCAGTGGTGGTCGGGCAGTGTAGGGGGTCGTCCTGGGGGTAGTGTTGTCAGGTTTTAGAGAAGTGGAGTGGTGTTTGGGCAGTGTAGGGGTCATGCTGGGGGTGGTGCTTCAGGGTTTAGGCGAGAGCAGTGGTGTTCGGGCAGTGTAGGGGTTCGTGCTGGAGGTGGTTTTTCAGGGTTTAGGGCAGTGCAGTCGTGTTCGGGTAGTATAGGGGGTCTTTCTGGGGGTGGTGTTTCAGGGTTTAGGGCAATGGTGTTCTGGCAGTGTAGGGGTTCTTGCTGGAGGTGATGTTTCAGGGCTTAGGGCAGTGCAGTAGTGTTCGAGCAGTGTAGGGGGTTGTGCTGGGGTGGTGTTTCAGGGTTTATGGCAGTGCAGTGGTGGTCGGGCAGTGTAGGGGGTCGTCCTGGGGGTAGTGCTTCAGGGTTTAGTGCAGTGCAGTGGTGTTCGGATAGTGTAGGGGGTCATGCAGGGAGTGGTGTTTCAGGGTTTAGGGCAGTGCTGTGGTGTTCGGGCAGTGTAGGGGTCATGCGGGGTTGGTGTTTCAGGGTTTAGGACAGTGCAGTGGTGTTCGTGCAGTGTAGGGGTTCGTGCTGGGGCTGGTGTTTCAGGGTTTAGGGCAGTGCAGTGGTGTTCAGACAGTGTAGGGGCTCGTGCTGGCTGGTGTTTCAGGGTTTAGGGCAATGCAGTGGTGTAAGGGCAGTGTAGGGGGTCATGCTGGGGCTGGTGTTTCAGGGTTTTGGGCAGAGCAGTGGTGTTCGGCCTGTGTAGGGGGTCGTGCTGGGGGAGGTGTTTCAGGGTTTAGGGCAGTGTAGGTGGTCTTTCTGGGGATGGTGTTTCAGGGTTTAGGGCAGTGGTGTTCGGGCAGTGTAGGGGATCTTGCTGGAGGTGATGTTTCAGTGCTTAGGGCAGTGCAGTAGTGTTCGAGCAGTGTAGGGTATCTTGCTGGGGGTGGTGTTTCATGGTTTAGGGCAGTAATGTTCGGGCAGTGTAGGGGTTTTTACTGGAGGTGATGTTTCAGGGTTTAGGGCAGTGCAGTAGTGTTCAGCAGTGTAGGGGGTCTTGCTGGGGGTAGTGTTTCAGGGTTTAGGGCAGTGCAGTGGTGTTCGGGCAGTGTAGGGGATCGTGCTGGGGGTGGTGTTTCAGGGTTTAGGGAAGAGCAGTGGTGTTTGGGCAGTGTAGGGTTTCGTGCTGGGGTGGTGTTTCAGGGTTTAGGGCAGTGCAGTGGTGTTCAGGCAGTGTAGGGAGTCGTGAGGGGCTGGTGTTTCAGGCTTTAGGGCAGTGCAGTGGTGTTTGGGCAGTGTAGGGGGTCGTGCTGGGGCTGGTGTTTCAGGGTTTAGGGCAGTGCAGTGGTGGTCGGGCAGTGTAGGGGGTCATGCAGGTCCTAGTGTTTCAGGGTTTAGGGCAGTGCAGTGGTGTTCGGACAGTGTAGGGGGACATGCTGGGGGTGGTGTTTCAGGGTTTAGGGAAGAGCAGAGGTGTTTGGGCAGTGTAGGGGTTTGTGCTGGGGGTGGTGTTTCAGGGTTTAGGGCAGTGCAGTGGTGGTCCGGCAGTGTAGAGGGTCTTGCTGGTCCTAGTGTTTCAGGGTTTAGGGCAGTGCAGTGGTGTTCGGGCAGTGTAGGGGGTCGTGCTGGGGCTAGTGTTTCAGGGTTTAGGGCAGTGGTGTTCAAGCAGTATAGGGGGTCATGCGTGGGTTAGTGTTTCAGGGTTTTGGTCAGTGCAGTGGTTTTCGGGCAGTGTAGGGGGACGTGCTGGGGGTAGTGTTTCAGGGTTAAGGGCAGTGCAGTGGTGTGTGGGCAGTGTAGGGGATCGTGCTGGGGGTGGCGTTTCAAGGTTTAGGGCAGTGCAGTGGTGTTTGGGCAGTGTAGGGGGTTGTGCTGGGGGTGGTGTTTCAGGGTTTAGGGCAGTGCAGTGGTGGTCGGGCAGTGTAGGGGGTCATCCTGGGGGTAGTGTTTTAGGTTTTAGGGCAGTGCAGTGGTGTTCGGGCAGTGTAGGGGGTCATGCTGGGGGTGGTGCTTCAGGGTTTAGGGCAGTGCAATGGTGTTCGGATAGTGTAGGGGGTCGTGCAGGGGTGGTGTTTCAGGGTATAGGGAAGTGCTGTGGTGTTTGGGCAGTGTATGGGGTCATGCGGGGGCTGGTGTTTCAGGGTTTAGGCCAGTGCAGTGGTGTTTGGGCAGTGTAGGGGGTCGTGCTGGCTGGTGTTTCAGGGTTTAGGGCAATGCAGTGGTGTTCGGTCAGTGTAGGGGGTCATGCTGGGGCTGGTGTTTCAGGGTTTTGGGCACAGTAGTGGTGTTCGGGCAGTGTAGGGGGTCATGCTGGGGGTGGTGTTTCAGGATTTAGGGCAGTGGTGTTCGAGCAGTGTAGAGGATCTTGCTGGAGGTGATGTTTCAGTGCTTAGGGCAGTGCAGAAGTGTTCGAGCAGTGTAGGGGGTCTTGCTGGGGGTAGTGTTTCAGGGTTTAGGGCAGTGCAGTGGTGTTCGGGCAATGTAGGGGATCGTGCTGGGGGTGGTGTTTCAGGGTTTAGGGCAGTGCAGTGGTGTTTGCGCAGTGTAGGGGGTTGTGCTGGGGGTGGTGTTTCAGGGTTTAGGGCAGTGCAGTGGTGTTCGGGCAGTGTAGGTGGTCTTGCTAGGGGTGGTGTTTCAGGGTTTAGGGCAGTGGTGTTAGGGCAGTGTAGGGGGTCGTGCTGCGGCTGCTGTTTCAGGGTTTAGGGCAGTGCAGTGGTGTTCAGGCAGTGTAGGGGTTCGTGCTGGGGCTGGTGTTTCAGGGTTTAGGGCAGTGCAGTGGTGTTCAGGCAGTGTAGGGGGTCATGCTGATGTTGGTGTTTCAGGGTTTAGGGCAGTGCAGTGGTGTTCGCGCAGTGTATTGGGTCATGCTGGCTGGTGTTTCAGGGTTTAGGGCAATGCAGTGGTGTTCGGGCATTGTAGGGGGTCATGCTGGGGCTGGTGTTATAGTGTTTAGGGCAGTGCAGTGGAGTTCATGCAGTGTAGGGGGTCGTGCTGGGGGTGGTGTTTCAGGGTTTAGGGCAATGGTGTTCGGGCAGTGTAGGGGTCCTTGCTGGAGGTGATGTTTCTGGGCTTAGGGCAGTGCAGTAGTGTTCAGCAGTGTAGGGGGTCTTGATGGGGGTAGTGTTTCAGGGTTTAGGGCAGTGCAGTGGTGTTCGGGCAGTGTAGGGGATTGTGCTGGGGGTGGTGTTTCAGGGTTTAGGGCAGAGCAGTGGTGTTCGGGCAGTGTAGGCAGTTCGTGCTGGGGTGGTGTTTCAGGGTTTATGGCAGTGCAGTGGTGTTCGGGGAGTATAGGGGGTCTTTCTGGGGGTGGTGTTTCAGGGTTTACGTCAGTGCTGTTGTGTTCGGGCAGTGTAGGGGGTCGTGCGGGGCTGGTGTTTCAGGGTTTAGGACAGTGAAGTGGTGTTCTTGCAGTGTAGGGGGTCGTCCTGGGGCTGGTGTTTCAGGGTTTAGGGCAATGCAGTGGTGTAAGGGCAGTGTAGGGGTCATGCTGGGGCAGGTGTTTCAGGGTTTTGGGCAGAGCAGTGGTGTTCAGGCAATGTAGGGTGTCGTGCTGGGGGTGGTGTTTCAGGGTTTAGGGCAGTGCAGTGGTGTTCGGGTAGTGTAGGTGGTCTTTCTGGGGGTGGTGTTTCAGGGTTTAGGGCAGTGGTGTTCGGGCAGTGTAGGGGATCTTGCTGGAGGTGATGTTTCAGGGCTTAGGGCAGTGCAGTAGTGTTCGAGCAGTGTAAGGGGTGTTTCTGGGGGTGGTGTTTCATGGTTTTGGGCAGTAATGTTCGGGCCGTGTAGGGGATCTTGCTGGAGGTGATGTTTCAGGGCTTAGGGCAGTGCAGTAGTGTTCGAGCAGTGGAGGGGGTCTTGCTGGGGTAGTGTTTCAGGGTTTATGGCAGTGCAGTGGTGTAAGGGCAGTGTAGGGGATCGTGCTGGGGGTGGTGTTTCAGGGTTCAGGGCAGTGCAGTGGTGTTTGGGCAGTGTAGGGGGTTGTGCTGTGGGTGGTGTTTCAGGGTTTAGGGCAGTGCAGTGGTGGTCAGGCAGTGTAGGGGTTGTCCTGGGGGTAGTGTTTTAGGTTTAAGGCAGTGCAGTGGTGTTTGGGCAGTGTAGGGGGTCATGCTGGGGGTGGTGTTTCAGGGTTTAGGGCAGTGCAGTGGTGTTCAGATAGTGTAGGGGGTCATGCTGTGGGTGGTGTTTCAGTGTTTAGGCCAGTGCTGTGGTGTTCGGGCAGTGTAGGGGGTCGTGCAGGGGCTGGTGTTTCATGGTTTAGGACAGTGCAGTGGTGTTCGTGCAGTGTAGGGGGTCGTGCTGGAGCTGGTGTTTCAGGGTTTATGGCAGTGCAGTGGTGGTCGGGCAGTGTAGGGGGTCGTCCTGGGGATAGTGTTTCAGGTTTTAGGGCAGGGCAGAGGTGTTCGGTCAGAGTAGGGGGTCATGCTGGGGGTGGTGCTTCAGGGTTTAGGTCAGTGCAGTGGTGTTCGGATAGTGTAGGGGGTCATGCAGGGAGTGGTGTTTCAGGGTTTAGGGCAGTGCTGTGGTGTTCGGGCAGTGTAGGGGTCATGCGGGGTTGGTGTTTCAGGGTTTAGGACAGTGCAGTGGTGTTCGTGCAGTGTAGGGTTTCGTGCTGGGGCTGGTGTTTCAGGGTTTAGGGCAGCGCAGTGGTGTTCAGGCAGTGTAGGGGCTAGTGCTGGCTGGTGTTTCAGGGTTTAGGGCAATGCAGTGGTGGAAGGGCAGTGTAGGGGGTCATGCTGGGGCTGGTGTTTCAGGGTTTTGGGCAGAGCAGTGGTGTTCGGGCTGTGTAGGGGGTCGTGCTGGGGGTGGTGTTTCAGGGTTTAGGGCAGTGCAGTGGTGTTCAGGCAGTGTAGGTGGTCTTTCTGGGGATGGTGTTTCAGGGTTTAGGGCAGTGGTGTTCGGGCATTGTAGGGGATCTTGCTGGAGGTGATGTTTCAGGGCTTAGGGCAGTGCAGTAGTGTTCGAGCAGTGTAGGGGATTTTGCTGGGGGTGGTGTTTCATGGTTTAGGGCAGTAATGTTCGGGCAGTGTAGGGGTTTTTACTGGAGGTGATGTTTCAGGGTTTAGGGCAGTGCAGTAGTGTTCAGCAGTGTAGGGGGTCGTGAGGGGCTGGTGTTTCAGGCTTTAGGGCAGTGCAGTGGTGTTTGGGCAGTGTAGGGGGTCGTGCTGGGGCTGGTGTTTCAGGGTTTAGGGCAGTGCAGTGGTGGTCGGGCAGTGTAGGGGGTCGAGCAGGTCCTAGTGTTTCAGGGTTTAGGGCAGTGCAGTGGTGCTCGGACAGTGTAGGGGGACATGCTGGGGGTGGTGTTTCAGGGTTTAGGGAAGAGCAGAGGTGTTTTGGCGGAGTAGTGGGTCGTGCTGGGGGTGGTGTTTCAGGGCTTAGGGCAGAGCAGTGGTGTTCGGGCAGTGTAGGGGTTTGTGCTGGGGGTGGTGTTTCAGGGTTTAGGGCAGTGCAGTGGTGGTCGGGCAGTGTAGAGGGTCTTGGTGGTCCTAGTGTTTCATGGTTTAGGGCAGTGCAGTGGTGTTCTGGCAGTGTAGGGGGTCGTGCTGGGGCTAGTGTTTCAGGGTTTAGGGCAGTGGTGTTCGAGCAGTATAGGGGGTCATGCCTGGGTTAGTGTTTCAGGGTTTAGGGCAGTGCAGTGGTGTTCGGGCAGTGTAGGTGGTCTTGCTAGGGGTGGTGTTTCAGGGTTTAGGGCAGTGGTGTTAGGGCAGTGTAGGGGGTCGTGCTGCGGCTGCTGTTTCAGGGTTTAGGGCAGTGCAGTGGTGTTCAGGCAGTGTAGGGGTTCGTGCTGGGGCTGGTGTTTCAGGGTTTAGGGCAGTGCAGTGGTGTTCAGGCAGTGTAGGGGGTCATGCTGATGTTGGTGTTTCAGGGTTTAGGCGAGTGCAGTGGTGTTCGTGCAGTGTAGGTGGTCATGCTGGGGCTGATGTTTCAGGGTTTAGGGCAGTGCAGTGGTGTTTGCGCAGTGTATTGGGTCATGCTGGCTGGTGTTTCAGGGTTTAGGGCAATGCAGTGGTGTTCGGGCATTGTAGGGGGTCATGCTGGGGCTGGTGTTATAGGGTTTAGGGCAGTGCAGTGGAGTTCATGCAGTGTAGGGGGTCGTGCTGGGGGTGGTGTTTCAGGGTTTAGGGCAATGGTGTTCGGGCAGTGTAGGGGTCCTTGCTGGAGGTGATGTTTCTGGGCTTAGGGCAGTGCAGTAGTGTTCAGCAGTGTAGGGGGTCTTGATGGGGGTAGTGTTTCAGGGTTTAGGGCAGTGCAGTGGTGTTCGGGCAGTGTAGGGGATTGTGCTGGGGGTGGTGTTTCAGGGTTTAGGGCAGAGCAGTGGTGTTCGGGCAGAGTAGGCAGTTCGTGCTGGGGTGGTGTTTCAGGGTTTATGGCAGTGCAGTGGTGTTCGGGGAGTATAGGGGGTCTTTCTGGGGGTGGTGTTTCAGGGTTTACGTCAGTGCTGTTGTGTTCGGGCAGTGTAGGGGGTCGTGCGGGGCTGGTGTTTCAGGGTGTAGGACAGTGAAGTGGTGTTCTTGCAGTGTAGGGGGTCGTGCTGGGGCTGGTGTTTCAGGGTTTAGGGCAGTGCAGTGGTGTTCGGGCAGTGTAGGGGGTCTTGCTGGCTGGTGTTTCAGGGTTTAGGGCAATGCAGTGGTGTAAGGGCAGTGTAGGGGTCATGCTGGGGCTGGTGTTTCAGGGTTTTGGGCAGAGCAGTGGTGTTCAGGCAGTGTACGGTGTCGTGCTGGGGGTGGTGTTTCAGGGTTTAGGGCAGTGCAGTGGTGTTCGGGTAGTGTAGGTGGTCTTTCTGGGGGTGGTGTTTCAGGGTTTAGGGCAGTGGTGTTCGGGCACTGTAGGGGATCTTGCTGGAGGTGATGTTTCAGGGCTTAGGGCAGTGCAGTAGTGTTCGAGCAGTGTAAGGGGTGTTTCCGGGGGTGGTGTTTCATGGTTTTGGGCAGTAATGTTCGGGCCGTGTAGGGGATCTTGCTGGAGGTGATGTTTCAGGGCTTAGGGCAGTGCAGTAGTGTTCGAGCAGTGAAGGGGGTCTTGCTGGGGTAGTGTTTCAGGGTTTATGGCAGTGCAGTGGTGTAAGGGCAGTGTAGGGGATCGTGCTGGGGGTGGTGTTTCAGGGTTCAGGGCAGTGCAGTGGTGTTTGGGCAGTGTAGGGGGTTGTGCTGTGGGTGGTGTTTCAGGGTTTAGGGCAGTGCAGTGGTGGTCAGGCAGTGTAGGGGTTGTCCTGGGGGTAGTGTTTTAGGTTTAAGGCAGTACAGTGGTGTTTGGGCAGTGTAGGGGGTCGTGCTGGGGGTGGTGTTTCAGGGTTTAGGGCAGTGCAGTGGTGTTCAGATAGTGTAGGGGGTCATGCCGTGGGTGGTGTTTCAGTGTTTAGGCCAGTGCTGTGGTGTTCGGGCAGTGTAGGGGGTCGTGCAGGGGCTGGTGTTTCATGGTTTAGGACAGTGCAGTGGTGTTCGTGCAGTGTAGGGGGTCGTGCTGGAGCTGGTGTTTCAGGGTTTATGGCAGTGCAGTGGTGGTCGGGCAGTGTAGGGGGTCGTCCTGGGGGTAGTGTTTCAGGTTTTAGGGCAGGGCAGAGGTGTTCGGTCAGAGTAGGGGGTCATGCTGGGGGTGGTGCTTCAGGGTTTAGGTCAGTGCAGTGGTGTTCGGATAGTGTAGGGGGTCATGCAGGGAGTGGTGTTTCAGGGTTTAGGGCAGTGCTGTGTTGTTCGGGCAGTGTAGGGGTCATGCGGGGTTGGTGTTTCAGGGTTTAGGACAGTGCAGTGGTGTTCGTGCAGTGTAGGGTTTCGTGCTGGGGCTGGTGTTTCAGGGTTTAGGGCAGTGCAGTGGTGTTCAGGCAGTGTAGGGGCTAGTGCTGGCTGGTGTTTCAGGGTTTAGGGCAATGCAGTGGTGGAAGGGCAGTGTAGGGGGTCATGCTGGGGCTGGTGTTTCAGGGTTTTGGGCAGAGCAGTGGTGTTCGGGCTGTGTAGGGGGTCGTGCTGGGGGTGGTGTTTCAGGGTTTAGGGCAGTGCAGTGGTGTTCAGGCAGTGTAGGTGGTCTTTCTGGGGATGGTGTTTCAGGGTTTAGGGCAGTGGTGTTCGGGCAGTGTAGGGGATCTTGCTGGAGGTGATGTTTCAGGGCTTAGGGCAGTGCAGTAGTGTTCGAGCAGTGTAGGGGATTTTGCTGGGGTGGTGTTTCATGGTTTAGGGCAGTAATGTTCGGGCAGTGTAGGGGTTTTTACTGGAGGTGATGTTTCAGGGTTTAGGGCAGTGCAGTAGTGTTCAGCAGTGTAGGGGGTCGTGAGGGGCTGGTGTTTCAGGCTTTAGGGCAGTGCAGTGGTGTTTGGGCAGTGTATGGGGTCGTGCTGGGGCTGGTGTTTCAGGGTTTAGGGCAGTGCAGTGGTGGTCAGGCAGTGTAGGGGGTCGTGCAGGTCCTAGTCTTTCAGGGTTTAGGGCAGTGCAGTGGTGCTCGGACAGTGTAGGGGGACATGCTGGGGGTGGTGTTTCAGGGTTTAGGGAAGAGCAGAGGTGTTTTGGCGGAGTAGTGGGTAGTGCTGGGGGTGGTGTTTCAGGGTTTAGGGCAGAGCAGTGGTGTTCGGGCAGTGTAGGGGTTTGTGCTGGGGGTGGTGTTTCAGGGTTTAGGGCAGTGCAGTGGTGGTCGGGCAGTGTAGAGGGTCTTGGTGGTCCTAGTGTTTCATGGTTTAGGGCAGTGCAGTGGTGTTTTGGCAGTGTAGGGGGTCGTGCTGGGGCTAGTGTTTCAGGGTTTAGGGCAGTGGTGTTCGAGCAGTATAGGGGGTCATGCGTGGGTTAGTGTTTCAGGGTTTTGGTCAGTGCAGTGGTGTTCGGGCAGTGTAGGGGGATGTGCTGAGGGTGGTGTTTCAGGGTTTAGGGCAGAGCAGTGATGTTTGGGCAGAGTAGTGGGTCGTGCTGGGGGTGGTGTTTCAGGGTTTAGGGCAGAGCAGTGGTGTTCGGGCAGTGTATGGGGTCGTGCTGGGGGTGGTGTTTCATGGTTTTGGGCAGTGCAGTGGTGTTCGGGTAGATTAGGGGGTCATGCTGGGGGTGTGTTTCAGGGTTTAGGGAAGTGCAGTGGTGTTGGGGCAGTGTAGGGGGTCATGCAGGGGGTGGAGTTTCAGGGTTTAGGGCAGTGCAGTGGTGTACTGGCAATGTAGGGGGTCGTGCTGGGGCTGGTATTTCAGGGTTTAGGGCCGTGCAGTGGTGTACGGGCAGTGTAGGGGGTCATGCTGGCTGGTGTTTCAAGGTTTTGGTCAGAGCAGTGGTGTTCGGGCAGTGTAGGGGGATGTGCTGGGGGTGGTGTTTCAGGGTTTAGGGCAGTGGTGTTTGGGCAGTGTAGGGGGTCTTGCTGGGGGTGGTGTTTCAGGGTTTAGGGCAGTGGTGTTAGGGCAGAGTAGGGGGAAATGCAGGGGCTGGTGTTTCAGGGTTTAGGGCAGTGCAGTGGTGTTCGGGCAGTGTAGGGGGTCGTGCTGGGGCTGGTGTTTCAGGGTTTAGGGCAGTGCAGTGGTGTACTGGCAATGTAGGGGGTCGTGCTGGGGCTGGTATTTCAGGGTTTAGGGCCGTGCAGTGGTGTACGGGCAGTGTAGGGGGTCATGCTGGCTGGTGTTTCAGGGTTTAGGGCAGAGCAGTGGTGTTCGGGCAGTGTAGGCAGTTCGTGCTGGGGGTGGTGTTTTAGGGTTTATGGCAGTGCAGTGGTGTTCGGGGAGTATAGGGGGTCTTTCTGGGGGTGGTGTTTCAGGGTTTAGGGCAGTGGTGTTCCGGCAGTGTAGGGGTTCTTGCTGGAGGTGATGTTTCAGGGCTTAGGGCAGTGCAGTAGTGTTCGAGCAGTGTAGGGGGTCTTGCTGGGGGTAGTGTTTCAGGGTTTAGGGCAGTGCAGTGATGTTCAGGCAATATAGGGGGTTGTGCTGGGGGTGGTGTTTTAGGGTTTAGGGCAGTGCAGTGGTGTTTGGGCAGTGTAGGGGGTTGTGCTGGGGTGGTGTTTCAGGGTTTATGGCAGTGCAGTAGTGTTCGAGCAGTGTAGGGTGTCTTGCTGGAGGTGATGTTTCAGGGCTTAGGGCAGTGCAGTAGTGTTCGAACAGTGTAGGGGGTCTTGCTGGGGTAGTTTTTCAGGGTTTAAGGCAGTGCAGTGATTGTCGGGCAGTGTAGAGGGTCGTCCTGGGGGTAGTGTTTCAGGTTTTATGGCAGGGCAGTGGTGTTTGGTCGGAGTTGGGGTCATGCTGGGGGTGGTGTTTCAGGGTTTAGGGCAGTGCAGTGGGGTTCGGATAGTGTAGGGGGTCGTGCAGGGGGTGGTGTTTCAGGGTTTAGGGCAGTGCTGTTGTGTTCAGGCAGTGTAGGGGGTCGTGTGGGGCTGGTGTTTCAGGGTTTAGGACAGTGCAGTGGTGTTCGTGCAGTGTAGGGGGTCGTGCTGGGGCTGGTGTTTCAGGGTTTAGGGCAGTGCAGTGGTGTTCGGGCAGTGTAGGGGGTCGTGCTGGCTGGTGTTTCAGGGTTTAGGGCAATGCAGTGGTGTAAGGGCAGTGTAGGGGTCATGCTGAGGCTGGTGTTTCAGGGTTTTGGGCAGAGCAGTGGTGCTCAGGCAGTGTAGGGTGTCGTGCTGGGGGTGGTGTTTCAGGGTTTAGGGCAGTGCAGTGGTGTTCGGGCAGTGTAGGTGGTCTTTCTGGGGGTGGTGTTTCAGGGTTTAGGGCAGTGGTGTTTGGGCAGTGTAGGGGATCTTGCTGGAGGTGATGTTTCAGGGATTAGGGCAGTGCAGTAGTGTTCAAGCAGTGTAGGGGGTGTTTCAGGGGGTGGTGTTTCATGGTTTCGGGCAGTAATGTTCGGGCCGTGTAGGGGATCTTGCTGGAGGTGATGTTTCAGGGCTTAGGGCAGTGCAGTAGTGTTTGAGCAGTGGAGGGGGTCTTGCTGGGTTAGTGTTTCAGGGTTTATGGCAGTGCAGTGGTGTACGGGCAGTGTAGGGGATCGTGCTGGGGGTGGTGTTTCAGGGTTCAGGGCAGTGCAGTGGTGTTTGGGCAGTGTAGGGGGTTGTGCTGTGGGTGATGTTTCAGGGTTTAGGGCAGTGCAGTGGTGGTCAGGCAGTGTAGGGGTTGTCCTGGGGGTAGTGTAGTAGGTTTAAGGCAGTGCAGTGGTTTATGGGCAGTGTAGGGGGTCGTGCTGGGGGTGGTGTTTCAGGGTTTAGGGCAGTGCAGTGGTGTTCAGATAGTGTAGGGGGTCGTGCCGTGGGTGGTGTTTCAGTGTTTAGGCCAGTGCTGTGGTGTTCAGGCAGTGTAGGGGCTCGTGCTGGCTGGTGTTTCAGGGTTTAGGGCAATGCAGTGGTGTAAGGGCAGTGTAGGGGGTCATGCTGGGGCTGGTGTTTCAGGGTTTTGGGCAGAGCAGTGGTGTTCGGCCTGTGTAGGGGGTCGTGCTGGGGGTGGTGTTTCAGCGTTTAGGACAGTGCAGTGGTGTTAGGGCAGTGTAGGTGGTCTTTCTGGGGATGGTGTTTCAGGGTTTAGGGCAGTGGTGTTCGGGCAGTGTAGGGGATCTTGCTGGAGGTGATGTTTCATGGCTTAGGGCAGTGCAGTAGTGTTCGAGCAGTGTAGGGGATCTTGCTGGGGGTGGTGTTTCATGGTTTAGGGCAGTAATGTTCGGGCAGTGTAGGGGTTTTTACTGGAGGTGATGTTTCAGGGTTTAGGGCAGTGCAGTAGTGTTCAGCAGTGTAGGGGGTCTTGCTGGGGGTAGTGTTTCAGGGTTTAGGGCAGTGCAGTGGTGTTCGGGCAGTGTAGGAGATCGTGCTGGGGGTGGTGTTTCAGGGTTTAGGGAAGAGCAGTGGTGTTTGGGCAGTGTAGGGGTTCGTGCTGGGGGTGGTGTTTCAGGGTTCAGGGCAGTGCAGTGGTGTTTGGGCAGTGTAGGGGGTTGTGCTGTGGGTGGTGTTTCAGGGTTTAGGGCAGTGCAGTGGTGGTCAGGCAGTGTAGGGGTTGTCCTGGGGGTAGTGTTTTAGGTTTAAGGCAGTGCAGTGGTGTTTGGGCAGTGTAGGGGGTCGTGCTGGGGGTGGTGTTTCAGGGTTTAGGGCAGTGCAGTGGTGTTCAGATAGTGTAGGGGGTCGTGCCGTGGGTGGTGTTTCAGTGTTAAGTCCAGTGCTGTGGTGTTCGGGCAGTGTAGGGGGTCGTGCAGGGGCTGGTGTTTCAGGGTTTAGGGCAGTGCAGTGGTGTTCAGGCAGTGTAGGGGCTCGTGCTGGCTGGTGTTTCAGGATTTAGGGCAATGCAGTGGTGTAAGGGCAGTGTAGGGGGTCATGCTGGGGCTGGTGTTTTTAGGGTTTTGGGCAGAGCAGTGGTGTTCGGCCTGTGTAGGGGGTCGTGCTGGGGGTGGTGTTTCAGGGTTTAGGACAGTGCAGTGGTGTTCGGGCAGTGTAGGTGGTCTTTCTGGGGATGGTGTTTCAGGGTTTAGGGCAGTGGTGTTCGGGCAGTGTAGGGGATCTTGCTGGAGGTAATGTTTCAGGGCTTAGGGCAGTGCAGTAGTGTTCGAGCAGTGTAGGGGATCTTGCTGGGGGTGGTGTTTCATGGTTTAGGGCAGTAATGTTTGGGCAGTGTAGGGGTTTTTACTGGAGGTTATGTTTCAGGGTTTAGGGCAGTGCAGTAGTGTTCAGCAGTGTAGGGGGTCTTGCTGGGGGTAGTGTTTCAGGGTTTAGGGCAGTGCAGTGGTTTTCAGGCAGTGTAGGGGATCGTACTGGGGGTGGTGTTTCAGGGTTTAGGGAAGAGCAGTGGTGTTTGGAGAGTGTAGGGGTTCGTGCTCGCGGTGGTGTTTCAGGGTTTAGGGCAGTGCAGTGGTGTTCAGGCAGTGTCGGGGGTCGTGAGGGGCTGGTGTTTCAGGCTTTAGGGCAGTGCAGTGGTGTTTGGGTAGTGTAGGGGGTTGTGCTGGGGGTGGTGTTTCAGGGTTTAGGGCAGTGCAGTGTTGGTCGGGCAGTGTAGGGGGTCATGCCGGTCCTAGTGTTTCAGGGTTTAGGGCAGTGCAGTGGTGTTTGGACAGTGTAGGGGGACATGCTGGGGGTGGTGTTTCAGGGTTTAGGGAAGAGCAGAGGTGTTCGGGCAGTGTAGGGGTTTGTGCTGGGGGTGGCGTTTCAGGGTTTAGGGCAGTGCAGTGGTGGTCGGGCAGTGTAGAGGGTCTTGCTGGTCCTAGTGTTTCAGGGTTTAGGGCAGTGCAGTGGTGTTCGGGCAGTGTAGGGGTCGTGCTGGGGCTAGTGTTTCAGGGTTTAGGGCAGTGGTGTTCGAGCAGTATAGGGGGTCATGCGTGGGTTAGTGTTTCAGGGTTTTGGTCAGTGCAGTGGTGTTCGGGCAGTGTAGGGGATCTTGCTGGGGGTGGTGTTTCATGGTTTAGGGCAGTAATGTTCGGGCAGTGTAGGGTTTTTTACTGGAGGTGATGTTTCAGGGTTTAGGGCAGTGCAGTAGTGTTCAGCAGTGTAGGGGGTCTTGCTGGGGGCAGTGTTTCAGGGTTTAGGGCAGTGCAGTGGTGTTCGGGCAGTGTAGAAGATCGTGCTGGGGGTGGTGTTTCAGGGTTTAGGGAAGAGCAGTGGTGTTTGGGCAGTGTAGGGGTTCGTGCTGGGGGTGGTGTTTCAGGGTTCAGGGCAGTGCAGTGGTGTTTGGGCAGTGTAGGGGGTTGTGCTGTGGGTGGTGTTTCAGGGTTTAGGGCAGTGCAGTGGTGGTCAGGCAGTGTAGGGGTTGTCCTGTGGGTAGTGTTTTATGTTTAAGGCAGTGCAGTGGTGTTTGGGCAGTGTAGGGGGTCGTGCTGGGGGTGGTGTTTCAGGGTTTAGGGCAGTGCAGTGGTGTTCAGATAGTGTAGGGGGTCGTGCCGTGGGTGGTGTATCAGTGTTTAGTCCAGTGCTGTGGTGTTCGGGCAGTGTAGGGGGTCGTACAGGGGCTGGTGTTTCAGGGTTTAGGGCAGTGCAGTGGTGTTCAGGCAGTGTAGGGGCTCGTGCTGGCTGGTGTTTCAGGGTTTAGGGCAATGCAGTGGTGTAAGGGCAGTGTAGGGGGTCATGCTGGGGCTGGTGTTTCAGGGTTTTGGGCAGAGCAGTGGTGTTCGGCCTATGTAGGGGGTCGTGCTGGGGGTGGTGTTTCAGGGTTTAGGACAGCGCAGTGGTGTTCGGGCAGTGTAGGTGGTCTTTTTGGGGATGGTGTTTCAGGGTTTAGGGCAGTGGTGTTCGGGCAGTGTAGGGGATCTTGCTGGAGGTAATTTTTCAGGGCTTAGGGCAGTGCAGTAGTGTTCGAGCAGTGTAGGGGATCTTGCTGGGGGTGGTGTTTCATGGTTTAGGGCAGTAATGTTCGGGCAGTGTAGGGGTTTTTACTGGAGGTTATGTTTCAGGGTTTAGGGCAGTGCAGTAGTGTTCAGCAGTGTAGGGGGTCTTGCTGGGGGTAGTGTTTCAGGGTTTCGGACAGTGCAGTGGTTTTCAGGCAGTGTAGGGGATCGTACTGGGGGTGGTGTTTCAGGGTTTAGGGAAGAGCAGTGGTGTTTGGGCAGTGTAGGGGTTCGTGCTCGGGGTGGTGTTTCAGGGTTTAGGGCAGTGCAGTGGTGTTCAGGCAGTGTAGGGGGTCGTGAGGGGCTGGTGTTTCAGGCTTTAGGGCAGTGCAGTGGTGTTTGGGTAGTGTAGGGGGTTGTGCTGGGGCTGGTGTTTCAGGGTTTAGGGCAGTGCAGTGGTGGTCGGGCAGTGTAGGGGGTCGTGCAGGTCCTAGTGTTTCAGGGTTTAGGGCAGTGCAGTGGTGTTCGGACAGTGTAGGGGGACATGCTGGGGGTGGTGTTTCAGGGTTTAGGGAAGAGCAGAGGTGTTCGAGCAGAGTAGTGGGTCGTGCTGGGGGTGGTTTTTCAGGGTTTAGGACAGAGCAGTGGTGTTCGGGCAGTGTAGGGGTTTGTGCTGGGGGTGGTGTTTCAGGGTTTAGGGCAGTGCAGTGGTGGTCGGGCAGTGTAGAGGGTCTTGCTGGTCCTAGTGTTTCAGGGTTTAGGGCAGTGCAGTGGTGTTCGGGCAGTGTAGGGGTCGTGCTGGGGCTAGTGTTTCAGGGTTTAGGGCAGTGGTGTTCGAGCAGTATAGGGGGTCATGCGTGGGTTAGTGTTTCAGGGTTTTGGTCAGTGCAGTGGTGTTCGGGCAGTGTAGGGGGACGTGCTGGGGGTGGTGTTTCAGGGTTTAGGGCAGAGCAGTGATGTTTGGGCAGAGTAGTGGGTCGTGCTGGGGGTGGTGTTTCAGGGTTTAGGGCAGAGCAGTGGTGTTCGCGTAGTTTAGGGGGTCATGCAGGGGGTGTGTTTCAGGGTTTAGGGAAGTGCAGTGGTGTTGGGGCAGTGTAGGGGGTCATGCAGGGGGTGGGGTTTCAGGGTTTAGGGCAGTGCAGTGGTTTTCGGGAAGAGTAGCGGGTCGTGCTGGGGGTGGTGTTTCAGGGTTTAGGACAGTGGTGTTTGGGCAGTGTAGGGGGTCTTGCTGGGGGTGGTTTTCAGGGTTTAGGGCAGTGGTGTTAGGGAAGAGTAGGGGGTCATGCAGGGGCTGGTGTTTCAGGGTTTAGGGCAGTGCAGTGTTGTTCGGGCAGTGTAGGGGTCGTGCTGGGGCTGGTATTTCAGGGTTTAGGGCAGTGCAGTGGTGTACTGGCAATGTAGGGGGTCGTGCTGGGGCTGGTATTTCAGGGTTTAGGGCCGTGAAGTGGTGTACGGGCAGTGTAGGGGGTCATGCTGGCTGGTGTTTCAGGGTTTAGGGCAGAGCAGTGGTGTTCGGGCAGTTTAGGCAGTTCGTGCTGGGAGTGGTGTTTCAGGGTTTATGGCAGTGCAGTGGTGTTCGGGGAGTATAGGGCTCTTTCTGGGGGTGGTGTTTCAGGGTTTACGGCAGTGGTGTTCCAGCAGTGTAGGGGTTCTTGCTGGAGGTGATGTTTCAGGGCTTAGGGCAGTGCAGTAGTGTTCGAGCAGTGTAGGGGGTCTTCCTGGGGGTAGTGTTTCAGGGTTTAGGGGAGTGCAGTGATGTTCAGGCAATGTAGGGGGTTGTGCTGGGGGTGGTGTTTCAGGGTTTAGGGCAGTGCAGTGGTGTTTGGGCAGTGTAGGGGGTTGTGCTGGGATTTCGTTTCAGGGTTTATGGCAGGGCAGTAGAGTTCGAGCAGTGTAGGGGGTCTTGCTGGAGGTGATGTTTCAGGGCTTAGGGCAGTGCAGTGTTGTTCGAGCAGTGTAGGGGGTCTTGCTGGGGGTAGTGTTTCAGGGTTTAGGGTAGTGCAGTTGTGGTCGGGCAGTGTAGGGGGTCGTCCTGGGGGTAGTGTTTCAGGTTTTAGGGCAGGGCAGTGGTGTTTGGTCGGAGTTGGGGTCATGCTGGGGGTGGTGTTTCAGGGTTTATGGCAGTGCAGTGGGGTTCGGATAGTGTAGGGGGTCGTGCAGGGGGTGGTGTTTCAGGGTTTAGGGCAGTGCTGTGGTGTTCGGGCAGTGTAGGGGATCGTGCGGGGGTGGTGTTTCAGGGTTTACGGCACTGCTGTTGTGTTTGGGCAGTGTAAGGGGTCATGCGGGGCTGGTGTTTCAGGGTTTAGGACAGTGCAGTGGTGTTCGTGCAGTGTAGGGGGTCGTGCTGGGGCTGGTGTTTCAGGGTTTAGGGCAGTGCAGTGGTGTTCGGGCAGTGTAGGAGGTCGTGCTGGCTGGTGTTTCAGGGTTTAGGGCAATGCAGTAGTGTAAGGGCAGTGTAGGGGTCATGCTGGGGCTGGTGTTTCAGGGTTTTGGGCAGAGCAGTGGTGTTCAGGCAGTGTAGGGTGTCGTGCTGGGGGTGGTGTTTCAGGGTTTAGGGCAGTGCAGTGTTGTTCGGGCAGTGTAGGTGGTCTTTCTGGGGGTGGTGTTTTAGGGTTTAGGGCAGTGGTGTTCGGGCAGTGTAGGGGATCTTGCTGGAGGTGATGTTTCAGGGCTTAGGGCAGTGCAGTAGTGTTCGAGCAGTGTAGGGGGTGTTTCTGGGGGTGGTGTTTCATGGTTTCGGGCAGTAATGTTCGGGCCGTGTAGGGGATCTTGCTGGAGGTGATGTTTCAGGGCTTAGGGCAGTGCAGTAGTGTCCGAGCAGTGGAGGGGGTCTTGCTGGGGTAGTGTTTCAGGGTTTATGGCAGTGCAGTGGTGTACGGGCACTGTAGGGGATCGTGCTGGGGGTGGTGTTTCAGGGTTCAGGGCAGTGCAGTGGTGTTTGGGCAGTGTAGGGGGTTGTGCTGTGGGTGGTGTTTCAGGGTTTAGGGCAGTGCAGTGGTGGTCAGGCAGTGTAGGGGTTGTCCTGGGGGTAGTGTTTTTGGTTTAAGGCAGTGCAGTGGTGTTTGGGCAGTGTAGGGGGTTGTGCTGGGGGTGGTGTTTCAGGGTTTAGGGCAGTGCAGTGGTGTTAAGATAGTGTAGGGGTTGTGCCGTGGGTGGTGTTTCAGTGTTTAGGCCAGTGCTGTGGTGTTCGGGCAGTGTAGGGGGTCGTGCAGGGGCTTGTGTTTCAGGGTTTAGGACAGTACAGTGGTGTTCGTGCAGTGTAGGGGGTCGTGCTGGAGCTGGTGTTTCAGGGTTTATGGCAGTGCAGTGGTGGTCGGAAAGTGTAGGGGGTCGTCCTGGGGGTAGTGTTTCAGGTTTTAGGGCAGGGCAGTGTTGTTCGGTCAGAGTAGAGGGTCATGCTGGGGGTGGTGCTTCAGGGTTTAGGGCAGTGCAGTGGTGTTCGAATAGTGTAGGGGGTCATGCAGGGAGTGGTGTTTCAGGGTTTAGGGCAGTGCTGTGGTGTTCGGGCAGTGTAGGGGTCATGCGGGGTTGGTGTTTCAGGGTTTAGGACTGTGCAGTGGTGTTCGTGCAGTGTAGGGGTTCGTGCTGGGGCTGGTGTTTCAGGGTTTAGGGCAATGCAGTGGTGTAAGGGCAGTGTAGGGGGTCTTGCTGGAGGTGAGGTTTCAGTGCTTAGGGCAGTGCAGTAGTGTTCGAGCAGTGTAGGGGGTCTTGCTGGGGGTAGTGTTTCAGGGTTTAGGTCAGTGCAGTGGTGGTCGGGCAGTGTAGGGGGTCGTCCTGGGGGTAGTGTTTCAGGTTTTAGGGCAGGGCAGTGGTGTTTGGTCGGAGTTGGGGTCATGCTGGGGGTGGTGTTTCAGGGTTTAGGGCAGTGCAGTGGGGTTTGGATAGTGTAGGGGGTCGTGCAGGGGGTGGTGTTTCAGGGTTTAGGGCAGTGCTGTGGTGTTCAGGCAGTGTAGGGGGTCGTGCGGGGGTGGTGTTTCAGGGTTTACGGCAGTGCTGTTGTTTTCGGGCAGTGTAGGGGGTCGTGCGGGGCTGGTGTTTCAGGGTTTAGGACAGTGCAGTGGTGTTCGTGCAGTGTAGGGGGTCGTGCTGGGGCTGGTGTTTCAGGGTTTTGGGCAGTGCAGTGGTGTTCGGGTAGTTTAGGGGGTCATGCAGGGGGTGTGTTTCAGGGTTTAGGGAAGTGCAGTGGTGTTGGGGCAGTGTAGGGGGTCATGCAGGGGGTGGAGTTTCAGGGTTTAGGGCAGTGCAGTGGTTTTCGGGAAGAGTAGCGGGTCGTGCTGGGGGTGGTGTTTCAGGGTTTAGGACAGTGGTGTTTGGGCAGTGTAGGGGGACTTGCTGGGGGTGGTTTTCAGGGTATAGGGCAGTGGTGTTAGGGCAGAGTAGGGGGTCATGCAGGGGCTGGTGTTTTAGGGTTTAGGGCAGTGCAGTGGTGTTCGGGCAGTGTAGGGGGTCGTGCTGGGGCTGGTATTTCAGGGTTTAGGGCAGTGCAGTGGTGTACTGGCAATGTAGGGGGTCATGCTGGGGCTGGTATTTCAGGGTTTAGGGCCGTGTAGTGGTGTACGGGCAGTGTAGGGGGTCATGCTGGCTGGTGTTTCAGGGTTTAGGGCAGAGCAGTGGTGTTCGGGCAGTGTAGGCAGTTCGTGCTGGGGGTGGTGTTGCAGGGTTTATGGCAGTGCAGTGGTGTTCAGGGAGTATAGGGGGTCTTTCTGGGGGTGGTGTTTCAGGCTTTAGGGCAGTGGTGTTCCGGCAGTGTAGGGGTTCTTGCTGGAGGTGATGTTTCAGGGCTTAGGGCAGTGCAGTAGTGTTCGAGCAGTGTAGGGGGTCTTGCTGGGGGTATTGTTTCAGGGTTTAGGGGAGTGCAGTGATGTTCAGGCAATGTAGGGGGTTGTGCTGGGGGTGGTGTTTCAGGGTTTAGGGCAGTGCAGTGGTGTTTGGGCAGTGTAGGGGGTTGTGCTGGGGTGTCGTTTTAGGGTTTATGGCAGGGCAGTAGTGTTCGAGCAGTGTAGGGGGTCTTGCTTGAGGTGATGTTTCAGGGCTTAGGGCAGTGCAGTAGTGTTCGAGCAGTGTAGGGGGTCTTGCTGGGGGTAGTGTTTCAGGTTTTAGGGCAGGGCAGTTGTGTTTGGTCGGAGTTGGGGTCATGCTGGGGTGGTGTTTCAGGGTTTAGGGCAGTGCAGTGGGGTTCGGATAGTGTAGGGGGTCGTGCAGGGGGTGGTGTTTCAGGGTTTAGGGCAGTGCTGTGGTGTTCGGGCAGTGTAGGGGGTCGTGCGGGGGTGGTGTTTCAGGGTTTACGGCACTGCTGTTGTGTTCGGGCAGTGTAGGGGGTCGTGCGGGGCTGGTGTTTCAGGGTTTAGGACAGTGCAGTGGTGTTCGTGCAGTGTAGGGGGTCGTGCTGGGGCTGGTTTTTCAGGGTTTAGGGCAGTGCAGTGGTGTTCGGGCAGTGTAGGGGGTTGTGCTGGCTGGTGTTTCAGGGTTTAGGGCAATGCAGTAGTGTAAGGGCAGTGTAGGGGTCATGCTGGGGCTGGTGTTTCAGGGTTTTGGGCAGAGCAGTGGTGTTCAGGCAGTGTAGGGTGTCGTGCTGGGGGTGGTGTTTCAGGGTTTAGGGCAGTGAAGTGGTGTTCTGGCAGTGTAGGTGGTCTTTCTGGGGGTGGTGTTTCAGGGTTTAGGGCAGTGGTGTTCGGGCAGTGTAGGGGATCTTGCTGGAGGTGATGTTTCAGGGATTAGGGCAGTGCAGTAGTGTTCGAGCAGTGTAGGAGGTGTTTCTGGGGGTGGTGTTTCATGGTTTCGGGCAGTAATGTTCGGGCCGTGTAGGGGATCTTGCTGGAGGTGATGTTTCAGGGCTTATGGCAGTGCAGTAGTGTTCGAGCAGTGGAGGGGGTCTTGCTGGGGTAGTGTTTCAGGGTTTATGGCAGTGCAGTGGTGTACGGGCACTGTAGGGGATCGTGCTGGGGGTGGTGTTTCAGGGTTCAGGGCAGTGCAGTGGTGGTCAGGCAGTGTAGGGGTTGCCCTGGGGGTAGTGTTTTAGGTTTAAGGCAGTGCAGTGGTGTTTGGGCAGTGTAGGGGGTCGTGCTGGGGGTGGTGTTTCAGGGTTTAGGGCAGTGCAGTGGTGTTCAGATAGTGTAGGGGGTCGTGCCGTGGGTGGTGTTTGAGTGTTTAGGCCAGTGCTGTGGTGTTCGGGCAGTGTAGGGGGTCGTGCAGGGGCTGGTGTTTCAGGGTTTAGGACAGTACAGTGGTGTTCGTGCAGTGTAGGGGGTCGTGCTGGAGCTGGTGTTTCAGGGTTTATGGCAGTGCAGTGGTGGTCGGGCAGTGTAGGGGGTCGTCCTGGGGGTAGTATTTCAGGTTTTAGGGCAGGGCAGTGGTGTTCGGTCAGAATAGGGGGTCATGCTGGGGGTGGTGCTTCAGGGTTTAGGGCAGTGCAGTGGTGTTCGAATAGTGTAGGGGGTCATGCAGGAAGTGGTGTTTCAGGGTTTAGGGCAGTGCTGTGGTGTTCGGGCAGTGTAGGGGTCATGTGGGGTTGGTGTTTCAGGGTTTAGGACAGTGCAGTGGTGTTCGTGCAGTGTAGGGGTTCGTGCTGGGGCTGGTGTTTCAGGGTTTAGGGCAATGCAGTGGTGTAAGGGCAGTGTAGGGGGTCTTGCTGGAGGTGAGGTTTCAGTGCTTAGGGCAGTGCAGTAGTGTTCGAGCAGTGTAGGGGGTCTTGCTGGGGGTAGTGTTTCAGGGTTTAGGGCAGTGCAGTGGTGGTCGGGCAGTGTAGGGGGTCGTCCTGGGGGTAGTGTTTCAGGTTTTAGGGCAGGGCAGTGGTGTTTGGTTGGAGTTGGGGTCATGCTGGGGGTGGTGTTTCAGGGTTTAGGGCAGTGCAGTGGGGTTCGGATAGTGTAGGGGGTCGTGCAGGGGGTGGTGTTTCAGGGTTTAGGGCAGTGCTGTGGTGTTCGGGCAGTGTAGGGGGTCGTGCGGGGGTGGTGTTTCAGGGTTTAGGACAGTGCAGTGGTGTTCGTGCAGTGTAGGGGGTCGTGCTGGGGCTGGTGTTTCAGGGTTAGGGCAGTGCAGTGGTGGTCGGGCAGTGTAGGGGGTCGTGCAGGTCCTAGTGTTTCAGGGTTTAGGGCAGTGCAGTGGTGTTCGGACAGTGTAGGGGGACATGCTGGGGGTGGTGTTTCAGGGTGTAGGGAAGAGCAGAGGTGTTCGGGCAGAGTAGTGGGTCGTGCTGGGGTGGTTTTTCAGGGTTTAGGGCAGAGCAGTGGTGTTCGGGCAGTGTAGGGGTTTGTGCTGGGGGTGGTGTTTCAGGGTTTAGGGCAGTGCAGTGGTGGTCGGGCAGTGTAGAGGGTCTTGCTGGTCCTAGTGTTTCAGGGTTTAGGGCAGTGCAGTGGTGTTCGGGCAGTGTAGGGGGTCGTGCTGGGGCTAGTGTTTCAGGGTTTAGGGCAGTGGTGTTCGAGCAGTATAGGGGGTCATGCGTGGGTTAGTGTTTCAGGGTTTTGGTCAGTGCAGTGGTGTTCGGGCAGTGTAGGGGGACGTGCTGGGGGTGGTTTTTCAGGGTTTAGGGCAGAGCAGTGATGTTTGGGCAGAGTAGTGGGTCGTGCTGGGGGTGGTGTTTCAGGGTTTAGGGCAGAGCAGTGGTGTTCGGGCAGTGTAGGGGGTCGTGCTGGGGGTGGTGTTTCATGGTTTTGGGCAGTGCAGTGGTGTTCGGGTAGTTTAGGAAGTCATGCAGGGGGTGTGTTTCAGGGTTTAGGGAAGTGCAGTGGTGTTGGGGCAGTGTAGGGGGTCATGCAGGGGGTGGAGTTTCAGGTTTTAGGGCAGTGCAGTGGTTTTCGGGAAGAGTAGCGGGTCGTGCTGGGGGTGGTGTTTCAGGGTTTAGGACAGTGGTGTTTGGGCAGTGTAGGGGGTCTTGCTGGGGGTGGTTTTCAGGGTTTAGGGCAGTGGTGTTAGGGCAGAGTAGGGGGTCATGCAGGGGCTGGTGTTTCAGGGTTTAGGGCAGTGCAGTGGTGTTCGGGCAGTGTAGGGGTCGTGCTGGGGCTGGTATTTCAGGGTTTAGGGCAGTGCAGTGGTGTACTGGCAATGTAGGGGGTCGTGCTGGGGCTGGTATTTCAGGGTTTAGGGCCGTGCAGTGGTGTATGGGCAGTGTAGGGGGTCATGCTGGCTGGTGTTTCAGGGTTTAGGGCAGAGCAGTGGTGTTCGGGCAGTGTAGGCAGTTCGTGCTGGGGGTGGTGTTTCAGGGTTTATGGCAGTGCAGTGGTGTTCGGGGAGTATAGGGGGTATTTCTGGGGGTGGTGTTTCAGGGTTTAGGGCAGTGGTGTTCCGGCAGTGTAGGGGTTCTTGCTGGAGGTGATGTTTCAGGGCTTAGGGCAGTGCAGTAGTGTTCGAGCAGTGTAGGGGGTCTTGCTGGGGGTAGTGTTTCAGGGTTTAGGGGAGTGCAGTGATGTTCAGGCAATGTAGGGGGTTGTGCTGGGGGTGGTGATTCAGGGTTTAGGGCAGTGCAGTGGTGTTTGGGCAGTGTAGGGGGTTGTGCTGGGGTGTCGTTTCAGGGTTTATGGCAGGGCAGTAGTGTTCGAGCAGTGTAGAGGGTCTTGCTGGAGGTGATGTTTCAGGGCTTAGGGCAGTGCAGTAGTGTTCGAGCAGTGTAGGGGGTCTTGCTGGGGGTAGTGTTTCAGGGTTTAGGGCAGTGCAGTGGTGGTTGGGCAGTGTAGGGGGTCGTCCTGGGGGTAGTATTTCAGGTTTTAGGGCAGGGCAGTGGTGTTTGGTCGGAGTTGGGGTCATGCTGGGGGTGGTGTTTCAGGGTTTAGGGCAGTGGAGTGGGGTTCGGATAGTGTAGGGGGTCGTGCAGGGGGTGGTGTTTCAGGGTTTAGGGCAGTGCTGTGGTGTTCGGGCAGTGTAGGGGGTCGTGCGGGGGTGGTGTTTCAGGGTTTACGGCACTGCTGTTGTGTTCGGGCAGTGTAGGGGGTCGTGCGGGGCTGGTGTTTCAGGGTTTAGGACAGTGCAGTGGTGTTCGTGCAGTGTAGGGGGTCGTGCTGGGGCTGGTGTTTCAGGGTTTAGTGCAGTGCAGTGGTGTTCGGGCAGTGTAGGGGGTCGTGCTGGCTGGTGTTTCAGGGTTTAGGGCAATGCAGTAGTGTAAGGGCAGTGTAGGGGTCATGCTGGGGCTGGTGTTTCAGGCTTTTGGGCAGAGCAGTTGTGTTCAGGCAGTGTAGGGTGTCGTGCTGGGGGTGGTGTTTCAGGGTTTAGGGCAGTGAAGTGGTGTTCGGGCAGTGTAGGTGGTCTTTCTGGGGGTGGTGTTTCAGGGTTTAGGGCAGTGGTGTTCGGGCAGTGTAGGGGATCTTGCTGGAGGTGATGTTTCAGGGATTAGGACAGTGCAGTAGTGTTCGAGCAGTGTAGGGGGTGTTTCTGGGGGTGGTGTTTCATGGTTTCGGGCAGTTATGTTCGGGCCGTGTAGGGGATCTTGCTGGAGGTGATGTTTCAGGGCTTAGGGCAGTGCAGTAGTGTTCGAGCAGTGTAGGGGTTGTCCTGGGGGTAGTGTTTTAGGTTTAAGGCAGTGCAGTGGTGTTTGGGCAGTGTAGGGGGTCGTGCTGGGGGTGGTGTTTCAGGGTTTAGGGCAGTGCAGTGGTGTTCAGATAGTGTAGGGGTTCGTGCCGTGGGTGGTGTTTCAGTGTTTAGGCCAGTGCTGTGGTGTTCGGGCAGTGTAGGGGGTCGTGCAGGGGCTAGTGTTTCAGGGTTTAGGACAGTACAGTGGTGTTCGTGCAGTGTAGGGGGTCGTGCTGGAGCTGGTGTTTCAGGGTTTATGGCAGTGCAGTGGTGGTCGGGCAGTGTAGGGGGTCGTCCTGGGGGTAGTATTTCAGGTTGTAGGGCAGGGCAGTGGTGTTCGGTCAGAATAGGGGGTCATGCTGGGGGTGGTGCTTCAGGGTTTAGGGCAGTGCAGTGGTGTTCGAATAGTGTAGGGGGTCATGCAGGGAGTGGTGTTTCAGGGTTTAGGGCAGTGCTGTGGTGTTCGGGCAGTGTAGGGGTCATGCGGGGTTGGTGTTTCAGGGTTTAGGACAGTGCATTGGTGTTCGTGCAGTGTAGGGGTTCGTGCTGGGGCTGGTGTTTCAGGGTTTAGGGCAATGCAGTGGTGTAAAGGCAGTGTAGGGGGTCTTGCTGGAGGTGAGGTTTCAGTGCTTAGGGCAGTGCAGTAGTGTTCGAGCAGTGTAGGGGGTCTTGCTGGGGGTAGTGTTTCAGGGTTTAGGGCAGTGCAGTGGTGGTCGGGCAGTGTAGGGGGTCGTCCTGGGGGTAGTGTTTCAGGTTTTAGGGCAGGGCAGTGGTGTTTGGTCGGAGTTGGGATCATGCTGGGGGTGGTGTTTCAGGGTTTAGGGCAGTGCAGTGGGGTTCGGATAGTGTAGGGGGTCGTGCAGGGGGTGGTGTTTCAGGGTTTAGGGCAGTGCTGTGGTGTTCAGGCAGTGTAGGGAGTCGTGCGGGGGTGGTGTTTCAGGGTTCACAGCAGTGGTGTTGTGTTCGGGCAGTGTAGGGGGTCGTGCGGGGCTGGTGTTTCAGGGTTTAGGACAGTGCAGTGGTGTTCGTACAGTGTAGGGGGTCGTGCTGGGGCTGGTGTTTCAGGGTTTAGGGCAGTGCAGTGGTGGTCGGGCAGTGTAGGGGGTCGTGCAGGTCCTAGTGTTTCAGGGTTTAGGGCAGTGCAGTGGTGTTCGGACAGTGTAGGGGGACATGCTGGGGGTGGTGTTTCAGGGTTTAGGGAAGAGCAGAGGTGTTCGGGCAGAGTAGTGGGTCGTGCTGGGGGTGGTTTTTCAGGGTTTAGGGCAGAGCAGTGGTGTTCGGGCAGTGTAGGGGTTTGTGCTGGGGGTGGTGTTTCAGGGTTTAGGGCAGTGCAGTGGTGGTCGGGCAGTGTAGAGGGTCTTGCTGGTCCTAGTGTTTCAGGGTTTAGGGCAGTGCAGTGGTGTTCGGGCAGTGTAGGGGGTCGTGCTGGGGCTAGTGTTTCAGGGTTTAGGACAGTGGTGTTCCAGCAGTATAGGGGGTCATGCGTGGGTTAGTGTTTCAGGGTTTTGGTCAGTGCAGTGGTGTTCGGGCAGTGTAGGGGGACGTGCTGGGGATGGTGTTTCAGGGTTTAGGGCAGAGCAGTGATGTTTGGGCAGAGTAGTGGGTCGTGCTGGGGGTGGTGTTTCAGGGTTTAGGGCAGAGCAGTGGTGTTCAGGCAGTGTAGGGGGTCGTGCTGGGGGTGGTGTTTCATGGTTTTGGGCAGTGCAGTGGTGTTCGGGTAGTTTAGGGGGTCATGCAGGGGGTGTGTTTCAGGGTTTAGGGAAGTGCAGTGGTGTTGGGGCAGTGTAGGGGGTCATGCAGGGGGTGGAGTTTCAGGGTTTAGGGCAGTGCAGTGGTTTTCGGGAAGAGTAGCGGGTCGTGCTGGGGGTGGTGTTTCAGGGTTTAGGACAGTGGTGTTTGGGCAGTGTAGGGGGTCTTGCTGGGGGTGGTTTTCAGGGTTTAGGGCAGTGGTGTTAGGGCAGAGTAGGGGGTCATGCAGGGGCTGGTGTTTCAGGGTTTAGGGCAGTGCAGTGGTGTTCGGGCAGTGTGGGGGTCATGCTGGGGCTGGTATTTCAGGGTTTAGGGCAGTGCAGTGGTGTACTGGCAATGTAGGGGGTCGTGCTGGAGCTGGTATTTCAGGGTTTAGGGCCGTGCAGTGGTGTACGGGCAGTGTAGGGGGTCATGCTGGCTGGTGTTTCAGGGTTTAGGGCAGAGCAGTGGTGTTCGGGCAGTGTAGGCAGTTCGTGCTGGGGGTGGTGTTTCAGGGTTTATGGCAGTGCAGTGGTGTTCGGGGAGTATAGGGGGTCTTTCTGGGGGTGGTGTTTCAGGGTTTAGGGCAGTGGTGTTCCGGCAGTGTAGGGGTTCTTGCTGGAGGTGATGTTTCAGGGCTTAGGGCAGTGCAGTAGTGTTCGAGCAGTGTAGGGGGTCTTGCTGGGGGTAGTGTTTCAGGGTTTAGGGGAGTGCAGTGATGTTCAGGCAATGTAGGGGGTTGTGCTGGGGGTGGTGTTTCAGGGTTTAGGGCAGTGCAGTGGTGTTTGGGCAGTGTAGGGGGTTGTGCTGGGGTGTCGTTTCAGGGTTTATGGCAGGGCAGTAGTGTTCGAGCAGTGTAGGGGGTATTGCTGGAGGTGATGTTTCAGGGCTTAGGGCAGTGCAGTAGTGTTCGAGCAGTGTAGGGGGTCTTGCTGGGGGTAGTGTTTCAGGGTTTAGGGCAGTGCAGTGGTGGTCGGGCAGTGTAGGGGGTCGTCCCGGGGGTAGTGTTTCAGGTTTTAGGGCAGGGCAGTGGTGTTTGGTCGGAGTTGGGGTCATGCTGGGGGTGGTGTTTCAGGGTTTAGGGCAGTGGAGTGGGGTTCGGATAGTGTAGGGGTCGTGCAGGGGGTGGTGTTTCAGGGTTTAGGGCAGTGCTGTGGTGTTCGGGCAGTGTAGGGGGTCGTGCGGGGGTGGTGTTTCAGGGTTTACGGCACTGCTGTTGTGTTCGGGCAGTGTAGGGGGTCGTGCGGGACTGGTGTTTCAGGGTTTAGGACAGTGCAGTGGTGTTCGTGCAGTGTAGGGGGTCGTGCTGGGGCTGGTGTTTCAGGGTTTAGTGCAGTGCAGTGGTGTTCGGGCAGTGTAGGGGGTCGTGCTGGCTGGTGTTTCAGGGTTTAGGGCAATGCAGTAGTGTAAGGGCAGTGTAGGGGTCATGCTGGGGCTGGTGTTTCAGGGTTTTGGGCAGAGCAGTGGTGTTCAGGCAGTGTAGGGTGTCGTGCTGGGGGTGGTGTTTCAGGGTTTAGGGCAGTGAAGTGGTGTTCGGGCAGTGTAGGTGGTCTTTCTGGGGGTGGTGTTTCAGGGTTTAGGGCAGTGGTGTTCGGGCAGTGTAGGGGATCTTGCTGGAGGTGATGTTTCAGGGATTAGGGCAGTGCAGTAGTGTTCGAGCAGTATAGGGGGTGTTTCTGGGGGTGGTGTTTCATGGTTTCGGGCAGTAATGTTCGGGCCGTGTAGGGGATCTTGCTGGAGGTGATGTTTCAGGGCGTAGGGCAGTGCAGTAGTGTTCGAGCAGTGGAGGGGGTCTTGCTGGGGTAGTGTTTCAGGGTTTATGGCAGTGCAGTGGTGTACGGGCACTGTAGGGGATTGTGCTGGGGGTGGTGTTTCAGGGTTCAGGGCAGTGCAGTGGTGGTCAGGCAGTGTAGGGGTTGTCCTGGGGGTAGTGTTTTAGGTTTAAGGCAGTGCAGTGGTGTTTGGGCAGTGTAGGGGGTCGTGCTGGGGGTGGTGTTTCAGGGTTTAGGGCAGTGCAGTGGTGTTCAGATAGTGTAGGGGGTCGTGCCATGGTTGGTGTTTCAGTGTTTAGGCCAGTGCTGTGGTGTTCGGGCAGTGTAGGGGGTCATGCAGGGGCTGGTGTTTCAGGGTTTAAGACAGTACAGTGGTGTTCGTGCAGTGTAGGGGGTCGTGCTGGAGCTGGTGTTTCAGGGTTTAAGGCAGTGCAGTGGTGGTCGGGCAGTGTAGGGGGTCGTCCTGGGGGTAGTATTTCAGGTTTTAGGGCAGGGCAGTGGTGTTCGGTCAGAATAGGGGGTCATGCTGGGGGGGTGCTTCAGGGTTTAGGGCAGTGCAGTGGTGTTCGAATAGTGTAGGGGGTCATGCAGGGAGTGGTGTTTCAGGGTTTAGGGCAGTGCTGTGGTGTTCGGGCAGTGTAGGGGTCATGCGGGGTTGGTGTTTCAGGGTTTAGGACAGTGCAGTGGTGTTGCTGCAGTGTAGGGGTTCGTGCTGGGGCTGGTGTTTCAGGGTTTAGGGCAATGCAGTGGTGTAAGGGCAGTGTAGGGGGTCTTGCTGGAGGTGAGGTTTCAGTGCTTAGGGCAGTGCAGTAGTGTTCGAGCAGTGTAGGGTGTCTTGCTGGGGGTAGTGTTTCAGGGTTTAGGGCAGTGCAGTGGTGGTCGGGCAGTGTAAGGGGTCGTCCTGGGGGTAGTGTTTCAGGTTTTAGGGCAGGGCAGTGGTGTTTGGTCGGAGTTGGGGTCATGCTGGGGGTGGTGTTTCAGGGTTTAGGGCAGTGCAGTGGGGTTCGGATAGTGTAGGGGGTCGTGCAGGGAGTGGTGTTTCAGGGTTTAGGGCAGTGCTGTGGTGTTCAGGCAGTGTAGGGGGTCGTGCGGGGGTGGTGTTTCAGGGTTTACGGCAGTGCTGTTGTGTTCTGGCAGTGTAGGGAGTCGTGCGGGGCTGGTGTTTCAGGGTTTAGGGCAGTGCAGTGGTGTTCGTAGAGTGTAGGGGGTCATGCTGGGGCTGGTGTTTCAGGGTTTAGGGCAGTGCAGTGGTGGTCCGGCAGTGTAGGGGGTCATGCAGGTCCTAGTGTTTCAGGGTTTAGGGCAGTGCAGTGGTGTTCGGACAGTGTAGGGGGACATGCTGGGGGTGGTGTTTCAGGGTTTAGGGAAGAGCAGAGGTGTTCGGGCAGAGTAGTGGGTTGTGCTGGGGGTGGTTTTTCAGGGTTTAGGGCAGAGCAGTGGTGTTCGGGCAGTGTAGGGGTTTGTGCTGGGGGTGGTGTTTCAGGGTTTAGGGCAGTGCAGTGGTGGTCGGGCAGTGTAGAGGGTCTTGCTGGTCCTAGTGTTTCAGGGTTTAGGGCAGTGCAGTGGTGTTCGGGCAGTGTAGGGGGTCGTGCTGGGGCTAGTGTTGCAGGGTTTAGGGCAGTGGTGTTCGAGCAGTATAGGGGGTCATGCGTGGGTTAGTGTTTCAGGGTTTGGTCAGTGCAGTGGTGTTCGGGCAGTGTAGGGGGACGTGCTGGGGGTGGTGTTTCAGGGTTTAGGGCAGAGCAGTGATGTTTGGGCAGAGTAGTGGGTCGTGCTGGGGGTGGTGTTTCAGGGTTTAGGGCAGAGCAGTGGTGTTCGGGCAGTGTAGGGGGTCGTGCTGGGGGTGGTGTTTCATGGTTTTGGGCAGTGCAGTGGTGTTCGGGTAGTTTAGGGGGTCATGCAGGGGGTGTGTTTCAGGGTTTAGGGAAGTGCAGTGGTGTTGGGGCAGTGTAGGGGGTCATGCAGGGGGTGGAGTTTCAGGGTTTAGGGCAGTGCAGTGGTTTTCGGGAAGAGTAGCGGGTCGTGCTGGGGGTGGTGTTTCATGGTTTAGGACAGTGGTGTTTGGGCAGTGTATGGGGTCTTGCTGGGGGTGTTTTTCAGGGCTTAGGGCAGTGGTGTTAGGGCAGAGTAGGGGGTCATGCAGGGGCTGGTGTTTCAGGGTTTAGGGCAGTGCAGTGGTGTTCGGGCAATGTAGGGGGTCGTGCTGGGGCTGGTATTTCAGGGTTTAGGGCAGTGCAGTGGTGTACTGGCAATGTAGGGGGTCGTGCTGGGCTGGTATTTCAGGGTTTAGGGCCGTGCAGTGGTGTACGGGCAGTGTCGGGGGTCATGCTGGCTGGTGTTTCAGGGTTTAGGGCAGAGCAGTGGTGTTCGGGCAGTGTAGGCAGTTCGTGCTGGGGGTGGTGTTTCAGGGTTTATGGCAGTGCAGTGGTGTTCTGGGAGTATAGGGGGTCTTTCTGGGGGTGGTGTTTCAGGGTTTAGGGCAGTGGTGTTCCGGCTTTGTAGGGGTTCTTGCTGGAGGTGATGTTTCAGGGCTTAGGGCTTAGGGCAGTGCAGTAGTGTTCGAGCAGTGTAGGGGGTCTTGCTGGGGGTAGTGTTTCAGGGTTTAGGGGAGTGCAGTGATGTTCAGGCAATGTAGAGGGTTGTGCTGGGGGTGGTGTTTCAGGGTTTAGGGCAGTGCAGTGGTGTTTGGGCAGTGTAGGGGGTTGTGCTGGGGTGTCGTTTCAGGGTTTATGGCAGGGCAGTAGTGTTCGAGCAGTGTAGGGGGTCTTGCTGGAGGTGATGTTTCAGGGCTTAGGGCAGTGCAGTAGTGTTCGAGCAGTGTAGGGTGTCTTGCTGGGGGTAGTGTTTCAGGGTTTAGGGCAGTGCAGTGGTGGTCGGGCAGTGTAGGGGGTCGTCCTGGGGGTAGTGTTTCAGGTTTTAGGGCAGGGCAGTGGTGTTTGGTCGGAGTTGGGGTCATGCTGGGGGTGGTGTTTCAGGGTTTAGGGCAGTGCAGTGGGGTTCGGATAGTGTAGGGGGTCGTGCAGGGGGTGGTGTTTCAGGGTTTAGGGCAGTGCTGTGGTGTTCAGGCAGTGTAGGGGGTCGTGCGGGGGTGGTGTTTCAGGGTTTACGGCAGTGCTGTTGTGTTCTGGCAGTGTAGGGAGTCGTGCGGGGCTGGTGTTTCAGGGTTTAGGGCAGTGCAGTGGTGTTCGTAGAGTGTAGGGGGTCATGCAGGTCCTAGTGTTTCAGGGTTTAGGGCAGTGCAGTGGTGTTCAGACAGTGTAGGGGGACATGCTGGGGGTGGTGTTTCAGGGTTTAGGGAAGAGCAGAGGTGTTCGGGCAGAGTAGTGGGTCGTGCTGGGGGTGGTTTTTCAGGGTTTAGGGCAGAGCAGTGGTGTTCGGGCAGTGTAGGGGTTTGTGCTGGGGGTGGTGTTTCAGGGTTTAGGGCAGTGCAGTGGTGGTCGGGCAGTGTAGAGGGTCTTGCTGGTCCTAGTGTTTCAGGGTTTAGGGCAGTGCAGTGGTGTTCGGGCAGTGTAGGGGGTCGTGCTGGGGCTAGTGTTGCAGGGTTTAGGGCAGTGGTGTTCGAGCAGTATAGGGGGTCATGCGTGGGTTAGTGTTTCAGGGTTTTGGTCAGTGCAGTGGTGTTCGGGCAGTGTAGGGGGACGTGCTGGGGGTGGTGTTTCAGGGTTTAGGGCAGAGCAGTGATGTTTGGGCAGAGTAGTGGGTCATGCTGGGGGTGGTGTTTCAGGGTTTAGGGCAGAGCAGTGGTGTTCGGGCAATGTAGGGGGTCATGCTGGGGGTGGTGTTTCATGGTTTTGGGCAGTGCAGTGGTGTTCGGGTAGTTTAGGGGGTCATGCAGGTGGTGTGTTTCAGGGTTTAGGGAAGTGCAGTGGTGTTGGGGCAGTGTAGGGGGTCATGCAGGGGGTGGAGTTTCAGGGTTTAGGGCAGTGCAGTGGTTTTCGGGAAGAGTAGCGGGTCGTGCTGGGGGTGGTGTTTCATGGTTTAGGACAGTGGTGTTTGGGCAGTGTATGGGGTCTTGCTGGGGGTGGTTTTCAGGGCTTAGGGCAGTGGTGTTAGGGCAGAGTAGGGGGTCATGCAGGGGCTGGTGTTTCAGGGTTTAGGGCAGTGCAGTGGTGTTCGGGCAATGTAGGGGGTCGTGCTGGGGCTGGTATTTCAGGGTTTAGGGCAGTGCAGTGGTGTACTGGCAATGTAGGGGGTCGTGCTGGGCTGGTATTTCAGGGTTTAGAGCCGTGCAGTGGTGTACGGGCAGTGTAGGGGGTCATGCTGGCTGGTGTTTCAGGGTTTAGGGCAGAGCAGTGGTGTTCGGGCAGTGTAGGCAGTTCGTGCTGGGGGTGGAGTTTCAGGGTTTATGGCAGTGCAGTGGTGTTCTGGGAGTATAGGGGGTCTTTCTGGGGGTGGTGTTTCAGGGTTTAGGGCAGTGGTGTTCCGGCTTTGTAGGGGTTCTTGCTGGAGGTGATGTTTCAGGGCTTAGGGCAGTGCAGTAGTGTTCGAGCAGTGTAGGGGGTCTTGCTGGGGGTAGTGTTTCAGGGTTTAGGGGAGTGCAGTGATGTTCAGGCAATGTAGGGGGTTGTGCTGGGGGTGGTGTTTCAGGGTTTAGGGCAGTGCAGTGGTGTTTGAGCAGTGTAGGGGGTTGTGCTGGGGTGTCGTTTCAGGGTTTATGGCAGGGCAGTAGTGTTCGAGCAGTGTAGGGGGTCTTGCTGGAGGTGATGTTTCAGGGCTTAGGGCAGTGCAGTAGTGTTCGAGCAGTGTAGGGGGTCTTGCTGGGGGTAGTGTTTCAGGGTTTAGGGCAGTGCAGTGGTGGTCGGGCAGTGTAGGGGGTCGTCCTGGGGGTAGTGTTTCAGGTTTTAGGGCAGGGCAGTGGTGTTTGGTCGGAGTTGGGGTCATGCTGGGGGTGGTGTTTCAGGGTTTAGGGCAGTACAGTGGGGTTCGGATAGTTTAGGGGGTCGTGCAGGGGGTGGTGTTTCAGGGTTTAGGGCAGTGCTGTGGTGTTCGGGCAGTGTAGGGGGTCGTGCGGGGGTGGTGTTTCAGGGTTTACGGCACTGCTGTTGTGTTCGGGCAGTGTAGGGGGTCGTGCGGGGCTGGTGTTTCAGGGTTTAGGACAGTGCAGTGGTGTTCGTGCAGTGTAGGGGGTCGTGCTGGGGCTGGTGTTTCAGGGTTTAGGGCAGTGCAGTGGTGTTCGGGCAGTGTAGGGGGTCGTGCTGGCTGGTGTTTCAGGGTTTAGGGCAATGCAGTAGTGTAAGGGCAGTGTAGGGGTCATGCTGGGGCTGGTGTTTCAGGGTTTTGGGCAGAGCAGTGGTGTTCAGGCAGTGTAGGGTGTCGTGCTGGGGGTGGTGTTTCAGGGTTTAGGGCAGTGAAGTGGTGTTCGGGCAGTGTAGGTGGTCTTTCTGGGGGTGGTGTTTCAGGGTTTAGGGCAGTGGTGTTTGGGCAGTGTAGGGGATCTTGCTGGAGGTGATGTTTCAGGGATTAGGGCAGTGCAGTAGTGTTCGAGCAGTGTAGGGGGTGTTTCTGGGGGTGGTGTTTCATGGTTTCGGGCAGTAATGTTCGGGCCGTGTAGGGGATCTTGCTGGAGGTGATGTTTCAGGGCTTAGGGCAGTGCAGTAGTGTTCGAGCAGTGGAGGGGGTCTTGCTGGGGTAGTGTTTCAGGGTTTATGGCAGTGCAGTGGTGTACGGGCACTGTAGGGGATCGTGCTTGGGGTGGTGTTTCAGGGTTCAGGGCAGTGCAGTGGTGGTCAGGCAGTGTAGGGGTTGTCCTGGGGGTAGTGTTTTAGGTTTAAGGCAGTGCAGTGGTGTTTGGGCAGTGTAGGGGGTCGTGCTGGGGGTGGTGTTTCAGGGTTTAGGGCAGTGCAGTGGTGTTCAGATAGTGTAGGGGGTCGTGCCGTGGGTGGTGTTTCAGTGTTTAGGCCAGTGCTGTGGTGTTCGGGCAGTGTAGGGGGTCGTGCAGGGGCTGGTGTTTCAGGGTTTAGGACAGTACAGTGGTGTTCGTGCAGTGTAGGGGGTCGTGCTGGAGCTGGTGTTTCAGGGTTTATGGCAGTGCAGTGGTGTACGGGCACTGTAGGGGATCGTGCTTGGGGTGGTGTTTCAGGGTTCAGGGCAGTGCAGTGGTGGTCAGGCAGTGTAGGGGGTCGTGGTTTGAGGCAGAGAAAGAGCAAACAAGAGGAAATTGGGAGATAGAAAGGCTGTGTCACTCCACTCTGGGTATAAAAAAAGAGGTATCGGTGTGGTACAATCTAGCCTTAGAAGCTGTAGATCCGATGACCCCCCCATCGATTAAAATTTGGGAACAGTCCCCCCTTGGGCCTACAATAGAAGCACTGTTTGAGCCTTCACTGAAGCTGCTGTCCAAATACATTAAATCTGCGGCCTTAACAAAGAATCATTTCTTCATCATTAATAGGCTTTACTACACCCCAGCAAGAATTGCGAAATTTGCCTCAGCACCAACCCCGAAATGTCCAAGGTGTAAGCTTCCTCTAGCCAATGACCTCCACATTTTCTTTGAGTGCCCAAAAATAAAGATCTTCTGGAAGGAAATCGGAGACATCCTCAAAGATGTGTTTAAATCTAACATCGAGGTTAATATGTCACTGATTTTTTGGGGAGACAATAGACTATTTTGTACCAAGGCATTACAACAGCATAGAGGACTTTTGTTATACTTGGTTCTGCTTGCACAAAGAGAGATATGTAAGAGATGGAAGGACCCCCAACCACCTAACAGAGAAGACTGGCACATGGTCTCCTTTGCTATGGCCCATCTGGAATATGATGGAGTAGAGGAAAAATCTACCAATCTTTGGCATCCTTTCATGAGCTGGGGCCACAACTTACGATTGAATACTTTGGTCCAATGATTACACCAGATACCCATACTAAACAAGGGACTGGTCGGCCAACGGAAACATATGTGGTAAGCCGGGTGTGTTATCCCCACAGATCGTTCAAGCGGCTTCATAAGACCCACAGGTGTTTATTGGTGAGATGAGGACTAAAAAAAAAAAAAAAAAAAAGACTATGATGATGATGGTAGCTATATATACACGCAAATCATTAAACCTAAACAATAAAAACCATCATCTTGCTACCAGAAATACTGGTGCAGTTCGGATTACTAAATTTCCCCTTGCTTCCACGGACAGAATGATTTCTCAGTCACACGCACATACACACATCATACGCTGGTGGGGCCCATAACACCAACATTCATTCTCTCAAACTATCCGTGCCTACAAAGGGACATCAAATCCAAACCACAGCTGTTCGCTTTGATAGAGGAAACCACTTCTATTGAATTACCCTAACAATTCCTCCATCAGGAGGTCAATCGGATCATTTAGGGGCCGATTCGGATCCTGGAGAAACCGGGTACGAACCGTCGGTCGGAGCGTTTTCTCCGTCCGACTCATACCCGGGAAATAAACATTACAAACATGCAAGTACGATTCCCACGGAAACACCATTTCCGTACGAATCGTACCAAACACCGACCGACGAAAATATACATACGAATGTGATCCGGGAATGCTCCGACGTGACGTCGGGACGCATTCAGGCTGCGGTTCACGAACCAGGAAGTACGATCCGCACCGACGTCACCCCGCACGGATTATATTTTCCGGCTGCCAAAAACTGCCGGGAAATCAGGACGACGCGCACAAGGAGCACCTGTACGCGACGGACAGCCATGGACCCGAACCTACGTGTCATCCCAGTCCTCATAGCAGTCCACCTGCTCTACAGGCACCGCCGCAGACGCCGCAGAAGGTCAGAATAACACCTAGGGGCAAAGGGGGGGCAGGGGCAGGACACATAACCCCCACACAAGTCACAAATTACACATGCCCTGGACATACCTGACCTGCAGGACCTGGTCACCTCGAGGGGGTGGGGGCGTGTCCAGCAACACAAGCGTCCGCCACAACGGAAGTGGATGTTGACGCGAACCGGCAACACAACAATACCGGTATGTATTGTACCCAGGCCTTAAGAGCGTGGGTACGGGCCGTACCACGCCCACCACTACGTCACCCCAACAATGGCGGTACGGCCCGTACCAACGTACTAAAGGCCTGGGTACGGGCCGTACCAGCATTGTTGGGGTGATGTAGGGGTACGCGTGGTACGACCCGTACCCACGCTCTGAAGGGCTGGGTACGGTGCGTACCCCTACGGCACCCCATTGGGGGTCTGCACCGTACCCAGGCTCTCAGAGCATTGGTATGGGTCGTACCACGCGTACCCCTACATCACCCCAACAATGCTGGTACGGCCCGTGCCCAGGCCATTAGAACGTGGGTACGGGCCGTACCGCCATTGTTGGGGTGACGTAGTGGTGGGCGTGGTACGGCCCATACCCATGCGATTAAGGCCTGGGTACGGTACGTACCCAGGCCTGCAAATTGTGGGTACGGGAATGTACGGAGCATACCCCCACCCATGTATGAATGGAGCGTACCCCCACCCGTGTATGAATGTAGCGTACCCACACCCCACCAATGTATGTACGGAGCGTACCTACACCTGTGTATGAATGGAGCGCACCCACACCCGTGTATGAATGGAGCGTACCCCCACCCGTGTATGAATGTAGCGTACCCACACCCCACCTGTGTATGTACGGAGCGTACCCACACCCGTGTATGAATGGAGCGTACCCACACCCCACCAGTGTATGTATGGAACGTACCCCCACCCGTGTATGAATGTAGCGTACCCACACCCCACCAGTGTATGTACGGAGCGTACCCACACCCGTGTATGAATGGAGCGCACCCACACCCGTGTATGAATGGAGTGTACCCCAACCCGTGTATGAATGTAGCGTACCCACACCCCACCAGTGTATGTACGGAGCGTACCCACACCCGTGTATGAATGGAGCGTACCCACACCCCACCAGTGTATGTACGGAGCGTACCACCACCCGTGTATTAATGTAGCGTACCCACACCCCACCAGTGTATGTTCGGAGCGTACCCACACCCGTGTATGAATGGAGTGCACCCACACCCGTGTATGAATGGAGCGCACCCACACCCGTGTATGTCCCGACCGTACATGCCCAGACACAGGAGGGGTGTGTGCAGAGTCCTCCCAGCAGTGCCCAGACATAGGAGGGGTGGGTGCCTATCACTCCCAGCAGTGATGTGCAGAGTCCTCCCAGCAGTGCCCAGATGCAGGAGGGGTTTGTGCAGAGTCCTCCCAGCAGTGCCCAGATGCAGGAGGGGTGTGTGCAGAGTCCTCCCAGCAGTGCCCAGACGCAGGAGGGGTGTGTGCAGAGTCCTCCCAGCAGTGCCCAGACATAGGAGGGGTGTGTGCAGAGTCCTCCCAGCAGTGCCCAGACACAGGAGGGGTGGGTGCCTATCACTCCCATCAGTGCCCAGACACAGGAGGGGTGTGTGCAGAGTCCTCCCAGCAGTGCCCAGATGCAGGAGGGGTGTGTGCAGAGTCCTCCCAGCAGTGCCCAGACGCAGGAGGGGTGTGTGCAGAGTCCTCCCAGCAGTGCCCAGACATAGGAGGGGTGTGTGCAGAGTCCTCCCAGCAGTGCCCAGACACAGGAGGGGTGGGTGCAGAGTCCTCCCAGCAGTGCCCAGACGCAGGAGGGGTGTGTGTAGAGTCCTCCCAGCAGTGCCCAGACACAGGAGGGGTGGGTGCAGAGTCCTCCCAGCAGTGCCCAGACACAGGAGGGGTGTGTGCAGAGTCCTCCCAGCAGTGCCCAGACGCAGGAGGGGTCTGTGCAGAGTCCTCCCAGCAGTGCCCAGACGCAGGAGGGGTGTGTGCAGAGTCCTCCCAGCAGTGCCCAGACATAGGAGGGGTGGGTGCCTATCACTCCCAGCAGTGCCCAGGCGCAGGAGGGGTGTGTGCAGAGTCCTCCCAGCAGTGCCCAGACATAGGAGGGGTGTGTGCAGAGTCCTCCCAGCAGTGCCCAGACACAGGAGGGGTGGGTGCAGAGTCCCCCCAGCTGTGCCCATGGAAAGAAAGGGGTTGAGTACACACAGATACAATGCCCACAATTGTCAGTCAGGTGCTCAAAGACCCAGCAGAACACGAAACACATGTGTGCGAGGCTGGGAGTACACACATGCATAGTGCGGAAAAGGTAACATGTACACATGAAGTCCTGTATATATACTCCAGTCACAAGTACAGTGACCCCCAAGGATGACACAAATGATGCAGGTGGAGACCTTGCCCAGCATGCATGGCCAAAGTTGAAGGGGTCCGTCACACACCCAGCAAATGTAGACACAGCACTGCACGAATGTCTTCACAACACCCTGCAAGGAAGATGTCAGGGTCCACAGAGGAAGGTACACACCTTGGGACAATGTCACCATGCAGTAACAGCTTACATGAGCAAAGTTTGATAGCAAATACCATGTGATGGCACACAGATAACAGTGTCCACCCCACGACCATCACACTACAACATATCCCAGACACCTAACACATTATCGCCACCCCAAATCATGAAGCAGCACCACCAACAGCAATGCCAGAAAAGCAGTAGTGTGCCAAGGAAAATAAAATCGCTTTATTCAGCAATGTTCTAAAATGAATTGTATGAAGAGTTCCATATGCACAAGGCCCATAGGGCAGTCCATAGTTCCAATCCAGGTGGGGGACACATTGGGATACGTGTCCCCTAGCCTGCCTGCACAGTTCAGACTACCTTGTCATCCACAGGGGGGGGGGCATCATGTGGGGGGGAAGGACCAGGCACCGCAGGGACAGGAGGGGCAAGGGTAGGTGTTGTGGGTGCAGGGACGGACGACTCCAACACAGGGGGTGGGGCAGCGCCAAAGGTGGATTTGAGCACGGCGCTGCACACTACTGCCAGGTCGCCCAGCGTCTCCCCTGCACCCGAAGGAACCACAGGCCCCAAGGAGGGGGGGGGGTCGCAGGGATGGGTCGCATCGCTACTGGGGGAGGGTGTGGACAGGGGGGGAGACTCAACTACCCTGACCGGGCACTCCTTTGACCGCTTGCGGGGTGGTGTCACTTTGGGGCTCAGGGACAGAGCGGCCATGAAGGAGTCTTTGGTGGAATCCTGGCCAGGAGAGCTGAGGGTAGTGGATTAGTTGGGTGGTGGTCGTGAGGAATGTGGACTCCCACTCTGGCTGCGTGTCTTCCGTTTCCCCCCGACCCAGTGGGTGTGCCTACTTCACCCTGTGTGTGCGTGCCAGGAGGTGTGCGCTTTGCCTTCCCTGGTGGTGTGGTGCCTGTGTCTGGTGGTGTGCGTGCATGGGGACGTCTGGGTGTGCTTTGGACAGGCATGGGAGTGGGAAGTGTGGATGGTTCAGGGGTAGGGGGGGACGTAGCGCTGCAGGAGACCCACTGCTGCAGTCAGTGTCAAGTCTATGGACCTCAGCAAGTTGCGTTTGTCAGACTGCGCAGCTGAAATGCCCTCCATGTATGCCTCCATCTGGTTGAGCACTCGGCTGTGGCCATGGAGGACATTAAGCATCGCAGTCTGACCAACCTGCAACTGCCGCAGGATGTCCACAGACTCGGCATTGGTGGCAGCAGTGGAGACAGGGGCAGGGGGTGCAGTGCCTGGCAAGAAGGAGACACGTGGTGACCTAGCACGGTGGGAAGGGACACGAGCAAGTGGAAGGCCGGTGATCGGAATGGAGGGGGCGGGTAGTGATGGAGTGCTGGTGTCAGCTGTGGGAGCAGCCTCCGCCCCCTCGGAGTGCTCAGCCTCGGACCCGTCTGCGTCATATTCGGTGGTGGTTTGACTGGACAGGTCCTCCGCTGCACTCCCGTCGGCCTCCGTGCCACTCGATGTGCCAGCCAACTCAGCACTGCTGGCACTGGTGCTCGCTCCCTCCTCACGGTCCGTGCCAGTGTCTCCCTCGTAGTCCCCCGACGATGCTGTGGGCAAGGTGAAGAGACAGGAGAAATCAGACACCTGTATACATATGTCACATGAGTCAACTCTACATAGGTCACAGTGCATAGCCTGAAAAGCAACAAGAGTAACATCTACACTACAAGGTACATATGTAGTCCCTGCAACACAGTTTGTTGACCCACCATGCCACTGTTAAAATATGGAGAGCATGACACAATAGCAATTAACTTGATATCAAATTGTACAGAGGAGCCAGGCTCTGGGGACAATCTAGCACAGCATCAGCGACACACAGCGTAGCCAAGTAAGGGATGAGCAGGAACCATGTCTATCAACTCTTGGGACATGCTGCAAAGGTAATACTGAAAACCATGGCCAACATGACTGGGGCACTGCACCTTGAGTGTTTGGCCACACAAACATCACACACTGGCCAGACCGAGCAAGGAGACTTCAGGTTTGGACATGTAGGCCTTGCCCGCACCAACCCCCCCCCCCTACCTGAGACAATGTGATTGAGACAGAGGAAGTACTTACACCTCTTAGTCTGGGATGAAAACACATGGCCTGCAATTAATCCTGATCGCACACAAACTACCCCTGGTGCGCCTGTCCACATATATCACTGACAAACAACCATCATCAGATAGTTGTACCAAGACACACAGGCACTGGCCCCTGTGAGTATGCACCAGCTAAATTAGGTCACCCTGTACAGTGGACACATGTAGCACAGTATACGTGAATACAAATGAGGCCAGGGTACTATGCCACAGAGCCCATACTATGCTGAAGACACCTAGAATGTCCACATTGTCTGATGACACACATGATACCTATGAAAAGGTGCCCCAGGGGACTGTAGTGGCCACACTACTCCATGGCCCTGGATGGATATGACTGGAACACAAGCCACCATCCCTGCACTATGCATATCTCACACTCAAGCAGATCATGTCAGAGGGCACAACATTCGACATGCAGGCAGTAAGGCAGTACACATGATACACACACTCCCATGTCGGGACTCAGCATCAGTGCCAACTAACATGGACCTCACAATGACAGAACTGGCCAGGGCACAGGCAACGTGCAAAAACCTGTTACACACCACCCCCACACATGATGCTGCAAGCATTGGGCACTTGGAGTAACTGCCAGCCTAGATGACCTTGTGCAAGACTGACTACACACAGACCAGGGAACACATGGCAAGGAGGGGAAGGGAGGAAGAACAGCACCGCTTTACTTTGGGGAACAGGATATGCACTGCACATTTAAACCCTGGCAGTGTATCCATGCAACTGCGCACTTCCAAAAGCTGGTCACACACAACAAACACACATGTACCTACCCCCTTCCTGCTGCTGCTTCTCCAGTAAGCGCCTGTCCAAGTTGGGGAAGATCACTGCCAGCACACGCTTATGGATGTGGGTCAGACGCCGGCGCCCACGGTTTTTGTGGCTCACAGGTGAGTCCCCCAGCAGGACCCATGCGATCCTCCGCGTCCAGCACCGGATGTCCTGCCAGCGTTTCCTCACCTGGGCTAGGCGCTGCTTCCGACCCTCCGTCCTCATCACGGCACTGACGGCTTGCTTACAGATCTCCCCCTTGGCACAGACGCCTACCTGTAAGGATGCAAAAGTGACAATACATCAATCCACCTTATCAATGATACAGAGACACACATATTACAAATTATGCATGTTTGAACTGGCCATAGTATGCAGCCAACTCATTGCACCTTTGTCATAGTGACATCATCCTCCTGGGAATGGGCAAATGCAGTAGGTGCCATTGAAAGTACACAGGTGGCATGAGGGGTGCAACACAATCAATGATGCAGGCTCACACTGTGCATCCCAAGCTACAACAGGAATCTGAACAGTACCCCTAAGCAGTCACATGCCCCAGCCCACTTACGCTACCTACACAGACACACACAGGCACTGAACAATCACCTGGCATTGGCAACTGCCGCTACAAACCTCACTCTGCACATGTGCCACTAGACTGGGGGTGTCACAGATGTGGGGCTGTCTCAGCACGGCAGACATCCAGCACAGCTCCCTGCTCACATCAGATTGGCAGGGTGTATCCATCCCACATGCAGCTGGGGTGCAACACTCCACATGTGCACACACCCACATGACAGGGGACTCACACACACACACCAATGTCCAGGGGACGACCACATCATTTGGACACTCTCACCACAGGTACACTGAACAGACACACATCTGTGGGTCCTGGCACCTGTCACCCTGGGGGGAGCACAGACTCACATCAGGACTGTAGAAACAACATTTCCAGGAGGATTATGCAGTCCGAAAGCGGCATGCACCATGCAGTGATCGTCACAGTTAGCACCATGCTAGTGTGTTGTGCACACAGGAACTACAGCATGCTCTGCATTGGAGACATGAGCCCTTCCCCCCCCCCGGGAACCACTATGAAGAACCCTGCATGTCTGTCACATCTGGACACAATGCCAGAAGTCACAGTCACAAAAAGGGGCACAGTTTAAGCTAGTGGAGTCTGCACTCACCTGCTCCCCTGGTCGACCATACAGCATGGTGTACTGTGGGAGGATCACATCCACCAACGCCAAATTCTCCTCCATGGTGAATGGCTGGGCCCTCTCCACAGACCTGGACATGGTGCCAGTGGAATGACAAGCATCAGCAGTGTTGCGGAATGAAAGGATGTGCAGGCAAGTGCTCTCTCAAGGGACCTGGCTGCCTTATATCTTCCTTGCTGGCCGGTTTCATTTACAGGAGTACAGAGTGATTGGCTCAGTCACATTTGCATCCTACGTGTCCTCCAATCATTTTAAAACTACCCCAGTGACAGGCTTTGCATGGTTTTAAAATTGAGCATGATGTAATGTCAACAACCACATTGCAACAAAGTATATTGTCTCCAACCGACTTCTGCTGGCCACATGATGCAAAATTCAAACCTGAAACTCGGTCTCCATGACAACCAGCATGCATTTAGGCCCCTATACTTGTCCCTCATGTGTCCCCTATGTCAATCCTATGTCACAACACAGGTACGGTGCGTTCCACAGCCCTAGGGCACCCCAAATGCATTGCAACGGACCGTACACACGTGTGTATGGTCCCCATCACTATGGGAGTGCTGGCGAATGCGTACGCCAAAGTGATACGGACCGTACACGCGTGTGTAGGGTCCCTATCACTATGGGGGTGCTGGCGTATGCATACGCCATAGTGATACGGACCGACCCTACACACGCGTGTGTACGGTCCAAACTACTATGGCGTACACATACGCGAGCACCCCCATAGTGATAGGGACCGTACACACGCGTGTGTACGGTCCAAACTACTATGGCGTACACGTACGCGAGCACCCCCATAGTGATAGGGAACGTACACACGCGTGTGTACGTTCCCTATGTGTACTTTCCCTATCACTATGGGGGTGCTCGCGTACGTGTACGCCATAGTAGTTCAGACCGTACACACGCGTGTGTACGGTCCCTATCACTATGGGGGTGCTCGCGTACATGTACGCCATAGTAGTTCGGACTGTACACACGCGTGTGTACGGTCCCTATCACTATGGGGGTGCTCGCGTACGTGAACGCCATAGTAGTCCGGACCGTACACACGCGTGTGCGGTCTGTATCACTATGGAGTACGCATACGCCAGCACCACCATAGTGATAGGGACCGTACACACGCCCTCGGAGCATATGTACGGTGGGATTCACACCTGACAGTGGTGACAGGCGGCACACAGGAATGAATTGAGCTGTCATACATGGCCAAGGCTGGACATCAAGGCATTTTCTGTGCAGTACTACATGTGTCGGGCACAGGTGGGTCAGGCTGTGATGTGGCACCATACTCCTGAGGTGTGAAGCTAATTACAGTATGATGAGCTGTGTACACATGTCACGTGTGATGGTGCCCTATGTGCCACACATCCCCTTCACTCCTTTGACATGTGTGCATGTAGTACTGACTTGGTGGGCCATGCATCACTGGCATGGCACAGTCACCGACACCCGCAAATATCCCCTGATGCCAGGTACACGGAATGTTACCCCTGACAAGTGAATGCCCGCGTTGCACGCTGTAGCTATGTCATGTGTGTGTCATGTGTTCCCATAGGTTTGCTGTAGGTGTTTGGTCAAATGCATCTGCAGTTGCTGCGACCAACATGTGGCTGTGTGTAAATGGGCATGGCACACTGTTACGCACACCAGCACACATGTGTAATCCGACGTTAAGTGTGTATGTATGCATCGACACGGAGTTCCAAAACAAGGACATATCTGCATACTCTCAATGTATGTGTGATCAGTCTTGACATGTAATCCTTCATGGCAAGGTGTGTGGTCTGTCCTTATTCTATGACATGTGACCTGTGCCTCTAGTGTTCCACAACCGGTCTGTACAATAAACATCCTTCTTCTGCACATATTTGGATGTCTGTAACTCCTGTAATGCGTCTGCCTGCTCACTTACACTGGCCCACAGCTAGTTTCATGGCATGGCATATTGAGGTTGAGAATCAACGTTTGTAGCTGGCTCTTGGTAGGAGTGTCACATGCCTGGCTTACGTGTCCAGGGCATATTGCACAGACCTGACTCTGTATGTAGCATATGTGTATTGCCTGTTGAGCATGTGCTCTGTACATTGACATTGGTGGTGTACTGTACTCACTCTTCGTTGTCCCTTCTAATTCACTTCAGGGCTCCGCCTCTCCCCCGACCAATTCCGGACTTTGCTGACATGCGGGAAAATGACTGTATACGCCGCTACCGCTTCCCCCAACGCTTGATTGAGGACCTGACGACACGGCTGGCACCACACCTCCAACCGCTACACAGGTATCCTACTGCACTGACACCCAAGATGAAGGTGATGGCAGCCCTACATTTCTTGGCCACGGGTACCTTTCAACATACCATTGCCCATGTCGGTGGCATGTCCCAAACCATGTTCAGCCGTGTTCTGCATGATTTTTTAGAGGCCATGTTGGAGCACCTGGATGAGTTCATTAAATTCCCAACTCCTGAGCAGTTGACAGCTGTCAAGCGTGAGTTCTATGCCCTGGGAAGGATGCCCCATGTCATTGGGTCCATAGATGGAACACATGTGGCTTTGGTACCACCACAGGCACAGGAGGTAGCCTTCCATAACCGCAAGCATTACCACTCCATTAATGCCCTTGTGGTGTGTCTTGCCAACATGGTGATTTCACATGTCTGTGCTCGTTTTCCAGGATCAGCACACGATGCCTACATCATGAGGCGTAGCAGGGTGCCTGAAATGATGCTGCAGCTGTGCAACGAACGAGCATGTATTGTTGGTGGGTATACTCTGGCAGTCCTGTATTTAACGTCATCTTCCTTTCTTACTGCTTCTCCTGACCCACTCTTGTCCAAGATGTTTCCATGTAGGGGACGCTGGCTATCCCAACATGCCAAGGCTGATCACGCCTCTCCGCAACCCCAGCACGGCTGCCGATCACCGCTACAACAACGCCCATGGGCGGACCAGGCGAGTGATAGAGAGGACGTTTGGCCTCCTGAAGAGCCGATTCCATTCCCTCCACAAGACCAGTGGCGCACTCCCATATGCACCGGTGAAGGTCTGCAAGATATTCCTCGTGTGCTGCATGCTGCACAACATGGCAGTGGAGAAAGCTGTGCCACTCATCCTGGATCCAGATGAGCAGGACCATCCACCCTTGGAGGATGAAGGGCTTGGTCACGAGGCAAGTGATGTGGAGGAGGAGGAGGCGGTAGAGGACATGCGGAGTCGGCTCATACACAACTTCTTTGCTTAGTGGTGAGTTCCAGTGTCTGAGTGTGCACGAATTGGGCTGTGTGTGGCAAGTGTTGCAATGTGTGTGTCCATCTGCATGTCTTCCAAGTGAGTCAGAGGTGTGTTTGGATGTGTCACTCGAGTTATGGTGCAATAGAAGAATGTTTTTCCAGAGTCATCATTGTCACCTAGCATGTTGACAACCTAATACGTGTCGAGTACATGCACATGCATGCGGATGTGCTTCTTTTGGCTGACTTCTGGTGTGTCTCCCATCCACAGGTACTTGCGCATGCTGTCTGCTGGTGGCATTGTTGTGCTCCTTCTATTCCTCATGAACACAGCAACATGTGCTGAATCAGCGTTACATGCACGGACAAGTTCGAAAATCTCCTTCGGGTAAGGGATGCAGCACGGCTTTTTGGGAATGGTATTTGTTTTGAATGTGTGTGCACTGCTCCTGTTCATGTTTGGATACTTTACATACATGTAGAATTACCATGGGGCACATGGCATGGAGCAGAATTCACCTGAATTGATGGTCAGACTTGGTGACAGTCATCTGTAATGGGATTGTGGATTGTGATGGAGCCATCAATGTGTGTAACACTGCCCTCGGAAACATACGGGTTGCACCGGGTTGACATGGTGTGTGAATTCCCCATTAGGGGCTCAATGGTGTATAGCAGCCTCTCCGTGAGCAGCAGGGGGTGTTTAGCTGTAACCCGTCACTTGTGTGCCAGTGCCATGGATTTCCAGCATCTGTGGTGGTAAGGGGGGGTGCCAGTGTTGGTCCCACGTGTTCATCCACATGACCTGTGTATGTGTTGACAGAGTTGCATTAGCATTCCGACACACATGAGTAATAAAGGTGTCCCTCTGCTTCCAAGGTGCCTCATCTCTGTCAATGGTGGTCTGTTGCCACTGTGCATGCGGCATGTCTGGCATTGTTCTCAGAGATGGTGCATATGAGTCTATGTGTAGAGTAGCAAGATGCAAGCTGTTTGTCAGGGATTAGATTCTGTATTGTGCATGATGTCCATGGCTGTGTAGGTATTGTGGCATGTCAGTCTCCACGACGGCCACTGTGCTGCATGTGAATTCATTGTGTGTGTGTGTGCCATGTTGAACCAGACATTCCTTCCTTGACATACACCTTTTGCATAGTTCCCTCCTGAGATCCTTGTCTTTGTGTGCTACTTGTGGCATTGTTTCCTTGACATGGCGCATGCTGCTGCAGGCCCTGCAGCAAGGGCACCCAGTGTCCACGCAAACGAGCTGGTGTTCATCATGTATTGCTTGCTGACATGTGCTATGCTGATCAGCAGCATCTGTGCCTCATGCGGCAGCACACTCTGCATTATGCACAAGATCCCCAGTTCCATCCACCTCAAGGCAAGAGGGAGACCATCCCCCAGGTCAACTACGACATCCGTGTCTAATCCTACCCTGCACTCTACGGACATGTGCGTTAGAAATCCCATGATACTTGTCCACATCCAGGGTGCATCTGTACAGCTCTGCTACTACATCCGGCGACCAGGCCACATCAACGTCAAACAGAGATGGGGGGAGTGGATCACTGCCAGCTGCAGGATGACCTTCTCAATCCACGCACACACTCAGGATGCAGCCCACAACCACAACACAACCTTGTGGCACTGTGATCCAACACCCAATTGTGCCATCTCCATGCATCCAACCTTGGCTGGCCCACCATTCTCCACATCCACCTGACTCAAGCATGCAGGACATGGTTCTGCCACGTGTCTACATATACCTGGGACTCCCACCCCAGGACACTCCACATGATCCCTGACCTCTGCGCATGACTGTTGCTCTTCTAAATAGGTCTGTAGGCACAGTTGTGCGGGCACGCCCTCAGCTGGTTGGGCCCATCACGGGTGAGTATGGTGCTCCATGTCTGTCTTGGATGGTACATTGTGACCCATGTGTGTCCTGTGCCAGACTCAGTCCCCAGGGTATGGATGTTTGGAGTTACTTCTGAAATCAGGCATGGTTTGACTTTACAACACACACATGCAGTGGAATAATGCAAACTGATGGCATCATCTTGTGATTGTGATGATTTTTATTGGTGCTGGGGTACGTGTTTGGGGGGGTGACAAGAGGTGCTTGGCGGGAGTGTAGAATCCAAAGTTCACAGGGGCAGTTGGTATCCTGCCATTGAAAGTCATCAGAGTCTGTGCCACAGTCTTTGTCAACATTGATCAGACAGTGACCAGCAAGGCCATGTGGCAGAGAATGTCAGTTGCTGCTGTGCTGCTGTTAGGCCAGGGGGACAGGTGCCAGGCCAGGTGACCTGGGAGATGGTGATGTTCCGCTGACTCTCACGGTCTTTTGCGTGGACGACCCACCTTCCTGCGGGGACCCTCAGAAGCAGGCCTTGACGATGCTAGGGACGCTCCGTCAGATGAATCCTCCTCCTCCTCCCTCCCTGTTTCTGGTGCTGGTCTACGCCTGGTGGCACAGGGAGGGTTTGCCAGGCTTTGGGCGATCTGACGGAGTGATTGGCTCACGTCCCTGTGCACTGCCAGGAGCTCTGACAGTCTTGCCTCCATCCGTCCATGGTGTTGTAGATGACTGGCATGATGCTCGACCTGCAGGGTCTTCATCTCATTGAGGGTCTCCACTACCTGGTCGATGCCTCTGGAGTCACGCCGGTATGCATCCAGGATGTTTCTGACGTGTGACATAGCCGGGTCCTGAGCCAACTGGGCAGGTTCGTGCCTCCGCCGTCCTCCACTCCCACCACCCCTGCCCACTTGCGCCTGGCCTGCCGTTGTGGGCACATCGGGTCTCCGGGACCCCTGAGGGATGGCATTTGCGGTGTCGCCTGCCTCCTCCTGGGTGCCCGGAGAACCTTGTCCCTCCTGGACAGACTGGCTGTGTTGTTGTGTGCGGGCAGGGCTCCTGGGTGTCTTCTGGGATGTGGCAGGAATGGGGGTGGTGGTTGGCACCGTTGTACCTGACGCAGGTGCTGCAGGTGGTTGGACACCAGAGGGGCCAGGTTGGTCTGGGTCATCCACGGAGTGGTGAGAGTCGTCGCTGCCGGTGGGGTCCTCTTCACGCAGAGCCTGGTCCTGTGAGTCTTCCCCCCCAGTGTTGGGGGGAGATCGACGACGTTGACCTGTGTGTGAGAGAGACAGTGTTAATTGTGTTACATGCGACATCCATGTTTCATTCATTTTTGATTTGGCACAGGTCCTCTGGGTGGTTGGATTTGGCTAGCTTGTGCATGGGTATGTCCCTTGGCCACAGCTTTTGACAATTTACCTATGTGTGACACAATCTTAGTTGATGCATCTTTTGGGAACGCAGTCAGCAGTGTAGTGAGCGGGCATAGCAAGCCATGCAGAGCCGCCTTACATGTTGCACTGTACGTGGCCAAATGTTGTTTTTTCCATGCTATTTGAGAATGCAGGTAGGTAACTTAACAATTTGTGACAGGGTTCTGACAAACACAGTGGGTGGGTATACTGGGTGTAAGGTTCTGTTTGTGCCTGCAGCACGGATGTACTCGTGCACAGATTGACACATGGCCCAGTGTTTATCAAAGGTTGAAGGGGGGGTTCACGCACTGCAAAACCTTGTCTACATGCACACAGTCCACCTGCTGACGAGCGGACATGGCCACACCACCCAAGGGTGATTTGGTCTCCCTCTGTCTCCCTTTCTCCCTCCCTCTGTCAGCCTCCTCCCTCTCTCCGTCTCCCTCTGTCTCCCTTTCTCCCTCCCTCTGTCAGCCTCCTCCCTCTGTCTGTCTCCCTTTCTCCCTCCCTCTGTCAGCCTCCTCCCTCTGTCCATCTCCCTTTCTCCCTCCCTCTGTCAGCCTCCTCCCTCTGTCCGTCTCCCTCTGTCTCCCTTTCTCCCTCCCTCTATCAGCCTCCTCCCTCTGTCCGTCTCCCTCTATCTCCCTTTCTCCCTCCCTCTGTCAGCCTCCTCCCTCTGTCTGTCTCCCTTTCTCCCTCCCTCTGTCAGCCTCCTCCCTCTGTCCGTCTCCCTCTATCTCCCTTTCTCCCTCCCTCTGTCAGCCTCCTCCCTCTGTCCGTCTCCCTTTCTCCCTCCCTCTGTCAGCCTCCTCCCTCTGTCCGTCTCCCTCTGTCTCCCTTTCTCCCTCCCTCTGTCAGCCTCCTCCCTCTGTCCGTCTCCCTCTATCTCCCTTTCTCCCTCCCTCTGTCAGCCTCCTCCCTCTGTCAGCCTCCTCCCTCTGTCCGTCTCCCTTTCTCCCTCCCTCTGTCAGCCTCCTCCCTCTGTCCGTCTCCCTCTATCTCCCTTTCTCCCTCCCTCTGTCAGCCTCCTCCCTCTGTCCGTCTCCCTTTCTCCCTCCCTCTGTCAGCCTCCTCCCTCTGTCCGTCTCCCCTTCTCCCTCCCTCTGTCAGCCTCCTCCCTCCCTCTGTCTGTCTCCCTGTGTCCACCTCTGTCTCTGTCCCTCTCTCTGCCCCTCTCCCTCCCCCTGTGTGTCACCCTCTGTCAACTCAGCCCAGCTTCCTGGGCACACACAGTTTGCAGGTCTTTCAAAAGCCATTGGCTTGTTCATGTGGGTTTGTTTCTTCTCTGCCGGCACCCATTGGGCGGAGTGTCTGAGTCTCCGCTGCTGCTGTGGCGGTGTGTGCTGACACTCTTTCAGTGTGCTGCGTCTTCATTAGCTGCTGTTATGTGCAAATTGTGCCTTCATACCCATGTCGTCCTGCAACGCGGCCACCATTAGCAGGCAAAACAGTACTGTGTGGGGACACAATGTTTGTATGGCTGTGCCCTAAGCCATATGGGCTGAGGGCATTGTTGTGTGCTTCAGAGTTGCTCTATGTTAGTTTTGAGGCCCACCCTCCCGGCATCGGGGACATCCTGTCTTGTGTTGGTGTTTTGTGTGGCCTGTGACTTGGCATGGCCTTGCTTGGGGCATGGGGCATGGAGGCGCTAGTGGCATGTGTGTGTTTTTGGAGTGTGGTTGTGTCCGGTGCTGGCTTTGGGGGGGTTGCGTGCATGATTGGTATTTGGGTTGTATATGGCGTTCCCCCATGTGAGGTGAGTTGTTTGTGTACTCACCAGCCTCTCGGACTCCTTCTAGTCCGTCTACTCCCAACGGCGGCAGCGTGGCCATCACCTTCTAATCCCAGGGATGGTAGTGTACCGGTCTACGGGGCGGACCTCCTCCAGTGATGTTGGCCTGGTTGTGGTCGTCCGTCATTTTGCGGTGGCCCGTCCTCCGCAGATCGTACCACCTGGCTTGGCACTCATGTCTGGTCCTTCTGGTGGCCCCAACAGCATTCACGGAATTGACTATCCTCTCCCACATGGCAGATTTTTCGGATATGCTGGTCCGTCTGACCAATGTTCCAAAGAGCTGTGGCTCGACTCTGATGATTTTGTCGACAAGGACCTCCAGCTCGTCCTTTGTGAACTTTGGATTCTTGTTAGTGGGCATGGTGTGGGGTGTGGGTGTGGATGGTTGTGGGGGTGTGGGTGTGGATGGTTGTGGGTGTGTGAGTGTGGTTGTGCAGGTGTGTGTGTGTGAATGTGATGAGGGTGTGTTTGTGATGGTGGTTGTGTGAAGGAGTGCAAGTGTAAGGTGTATTGATGGTTGAAGTATGGTGCAGTGCGTTGTCTCTGGGGTCTGGCAGCAGTGGATCTGTTGCAAAGGATCATAGTTTGTGTGTGTTGGGCCTTTTTATTGGTCCATTTGTGGGTGTGGCTGTGTTTGAACTTTGGGTGGGTGTGTTATATAGAGTGGTAGTGGTTTGGGCCTCTGTTTAGCTGTTTGTCAGTTGCAGGTCAGTGTATAGGATGTATTTGGCCTTGTTGGATATGTTTTGTGGTATTGTGTGCCTCGAATTGACTCTCCATGTGTTTTTTTGGTTTGTCCTGGTTCAGTAGGAGTGTTTTTTGCGTCTGTACGGTGCGTACATGGGCCATGTTGTTGTACAGTGCTGTCCTTTGCTATGGCTTAGTACGACTCGTACATGCCCGATGTTGGGTGAGGGTGCTGGTGTGTGGGCCTGGGGTAGGGTGCGTACGAACACGGGCAGGGTGTTGGTCCGCACCGTCCATCGGTGGTGGTGTTTCGCACCGTACATACAGGGGGGGCTGGGTGTAGGGTCCGTATATACACGGGTGGGGAGTTGGTACGCTCCATGCATACACGGGTGGGGAGTTGGTACGGTCCGTACATACACGGGTGGGGAGTTGGTACGGTCTGTACATACACGGATGGGGGTACGGTCTGTACAAACACGGATGGGGGCACGGTCCGTACATACACTGGTGGGGTGGGGGTACGGTCCATACATACACTGGTGGGGTGTTGGTACGGACCGTACATACACGGATGGGGAGTTGGTACGCTCCATGCATACACGGGTGGGGAGTTGGTATGGTCCGTACATACACGGGTGGGGGTACGGTCCGTACATACACTGGTGGGGTGGGGGTACGGTCCGTACATACACTAGTGGGGTGGGGGTACGGTCCGTACATACACGGGTGGGGGTACGGTCCGTACATACACGGGTGGGGAGTTGGTACGCTCCATGCATACACGGGTGGGGGTACGGTCCGTACATACACGGGTGGGGGTACGGTCCATACATACACGGGTGGGGAGTTGGTACTCTCCATGCATACGCGGGTGGGGAGTTGGTACGGTCCGTACATACACGGGTGGGGGTACGGTCCGTACATACACTGGTGGGGTGGGGGTACGGTCCGTACATACACTGGTGGGGTGGGGGTACGGTCCGTACATACACGGGTGGGGGTATGGACCATACATACACGGGTGGGGAGTTGGTACGCTCCATGCATACACGGGTGGGGGTACGGTCCGTACATACACGGGTGGGGAGTTGGTACGCTCCATGCATACACGGGTGGGGGTACGGTCCGTACATACATGGGTGGGGTGGTGGTACGGTCCGTACATACACAGGTGGGGGTACGGTCCGTACATACACGGGTGGGGAGTTGGTATGCTCCATGCATACATGGGTGGGGGTACGCTCCATGCATACACTGGTGGGGGTTCGGCGCGTACATCCGCGGCCGGGGGGCGTTTTGCGTGTACATGCGGGGTCTGTGGTGGGGTGTTCGGTGCGTATGCGGGCACGTGTCTCCATGGTTGCTATGGGAGTTTGGTCCGTACGGTGTTTTTTCCATACAGTTGTGAAATCGAAAGGACGGGTGTGATCGTACTTGCGCGGTCGGACTTCATTTTTCCGATTCGTACGGTAAATCGTCCGGGGATGTGTCGGACACAATTTCCGACCCGAGGACGTGTGGGGAAATTTTCCCGATGTGATTCGTATGGAGTTTTTCCCATGCGAATCGTACTTGGCAGTTTGTACGCTACTTGTACGATTCGTACGGAAAAAAGTCCAGATTCAATTCGGACGGGGGAAATTTTTCCAGGATCGGAATCGGCACCTTAGTTGTTATGTGATTTAATGATGCTTTTAACTATCAAATTAATCAATAAACATTTCAAAGAAATAATCACCCGACACAGTACTTCAAATAATGATTTTCTTTATCTAATTCAAATGCAGGTTAAATACTAATAATGCAATATCATCTTTTGTCATATATATTTACCTATTCTGGCTAATTGTCGTTTTCTAAGTCAGAACTGGTCCTCAGAAAATTCATCAGAGTTCTAAAGTCTCCGTCCTCTTCCATCAGCATAAGGATCTCTGATCATCGATTCTCCGTCAATAGCTTCGGCACAAAGTGGTCTCTAGCGAAGAGCTGCTGCATAGAGTAGCCCCTTCCTTTCTAGTCTACTAATATTTATACTAAAATTTACATATAACAGTTACATTTTCTCTATTCCCAGGCCAATGATTGGCTGAATTCAAATATATCTCAATACATTAGGAAACATTTTCAAATTTTCTCATGTGGATGAAATCTCAAAGTAGACGTATGGGAAAGACTAATCCCAGGTTCAAATGTATCAGTTTGTTGGTAATAGGTTGAGTTCGGTAGTTCACTTTTTCCCATTTGCAACAATTGCTTCACGTTCAGGGACATTGGCACCTTGCCCAGGGTAGTCTTCATGGGCATGGTCTGACAGGTCACACAAGGGACACGAACGAAGTCAGTGCAGGCGCCTTTCTCCATTGTTCAAATGATGAAGTAATGTACTCTAGTTAGATTTCAGTCGGCGGCCATCTCTTGGTAGGCCAGAATAGTCAACTTTAAGCAAAGAAACACAAAATCATAATTAATGCATAGAAATGATCAAAACAGTGTTAAACCCTTGCTAATACCCTTATGTGTATGCATTTATCAAGCCATATGCAACATCCAAAGCCGTTAATGCTGGTTTATTTAAGCGCAAATCTCATTAACACTGCTCAAACAATATTTATCAATTTAATATGCATACAAACTTAGCCCACTTATTATTTTAGCCATGCAAATGCAGTCCCACATGTATTCTTTCTGTTAATAAGGTTGATTTAGTACCTTCACATCAATCTATTAATTATTAGAATTAATTATTAATCATTTTAATATAAACTTATATAAATGGATTGGGTATTGTGAGAAGTTGGCCTGGTATATGATGCTCACTAGTTAAAGTGATCACCTTGTACCATGCCAAGCAACCCTTATGGTGTGGTTGTAAGTCAACCTTTTCGGACTAGCTGCCCTAGTGGTAGCGTAGGCTAAGCAGTCTTTGAGGCTAAACTCGTGAAGCGTGTTAAGCCAGCTGTTTTACCAAATGCAACCCCCTTTTATACCAATGAAAGGACACCACACAGATATATATTCAAAATATATATGTATTTATTTCTCAAAGTAACCCCTAGTCTCTTTATGAGCACAGGAGCACAAATCGTCAAACAAGATTATCACAGAATACACAGAAGTTGCACTTTATATGGATAGGCCCTGGTGGCCACTCGAACCATATACTAAAATAGTGGTATAAGTACCACGAACAGAAAAGGGAAAAGGCCTAGGGCCTCTAGAATCGCTGGGCCTACAAGGAGCTAACGTCAGTTAGTGTCCAGGAGGTCCACGGGTGGCGTGTGCAGAGCAAATAGTCACACGCGGGCTCCCATAGGTTTCAATGGGTGCGTAAAAAGTACAAAGTTACTGCAAAAGGAATCTTCCGGATGACCTAGGAACTTAAGATTTGGAACACAGGCACTAGAGATGTATTACTACACATGGGCACCGGAGTACCAGCTTTACCTCACCCACAGGAAGCGGGTGCATAGGCCTCAAAGTGCGTCGGGTTTCTTCTATCTGTTCCGTGGAGCTTGAAGACAAAGATGCTGCAGGCGGTCGGTCCGGGAGAGATGCAGTGGATCCAAGAGTGGATCGGAGATGTTGAAGACCTGTAAGCAGAGGGGACAGTGTTCACAGTCACTAGCCAGTGACCAGCGTGGCACCAGGTGGGTACCAGGCGATGTCGGGTGCAAACAGGTGATGAGGGGTAGCTTGTCTCCGCAGCCACGTGGTCCCTGAAGGTCGACGACGTCCAGGAGTCGGCTCACGAGCTGTCCCACGCAGGCTCTCGCTGTCGGCGGTGTCGGCGACTTGATCGAAGCAAACAAGCCTTGGCAAAAGCAATTGCAGGAGGATTCGGAAATCAGCTGTTGGTTCTGACCAGCAAGGTCAGATGGATTGCTCCTTTGGAGGGGAGCAAGGGCCAGTCTGGAGCAACCAGACCAGCGGTGTTTGTCGTAGATTTCGTCGCCAAGATGGCCACTAGCCAGCGGGCCAGCAACCGGTTAGGCGCGTCGAGTGGCAAAATGCAGAAGGGCCCCACGCAGATCGTGGAGATGCTGGAGGGCTCACCTTTGGTGCAGATGCTGCTCGAGGGTTGGGCTTCTCAGGACCCAAAGCACAACTTGGAGGGAGCCTCGGTTGTTGCACTGGTCAGCTTGTCGTAGTCGTTCCAAGATGGCTGGCTCCACGTGTCTCGGTGCCTCCACGGGTCTCCTCTTTTCAGGGACTGTGGATCGGGCGGTGAGAGGTCTGGAGGTCCAGGTCTTGTCAGTCTCTGGGCTCGGGCTCCGGCGGGAGGCGGCGGCAAAGCAGACGGTGATTCGCTGGATGGTGCTTGCGTTAGCAAGGTGGTCACTCCCTGACCACAGGGGAGATTGGCTTCAGTCCTCTGTGCAGCAGAGCGTCGAAGTTCCCGTCTTCTTCTTAGTTTTAAGTTGATTCCAGGATGTCTGAAGTCTTAGGACACAGCTCCTACCTTTATTCGGATTCTAGGGGCCGGACTACCTGCTAGGTCCCTCCCTAGGGGTGGGACCAGGAAGGGGGGTGGTTACACCCCCAATCCTTTGTCCAGCTCGCCCCAGGCCCGGGACTGGTGTGCCCCAGGACCGGTTTGAACTGGCATATGCACCGAGGCTCCTTGTGAGCCACAGGCATGTCTGGTTTCTTTCAAGCCCTACCTGACCAATACACAAAATCCTGTCTGGGGTGGTGCATGCACCTCCCCTGGCAGGAAACCCTTTGTCCACACCTCCCAAGCTGGAAGGACTCCCAGCAGCAGGAGGGCAGACTTGTGTCTGTGGTGGCAGCATCCATTTTGTGGAGCTGAGGCTATGTCTGATTTTACCCGGGTTTCAGGTACTGTACATGTCGTGTCCCTCTAGAAGGGTGGAATGCTAACCCCGTCGCCAGAATTGGCGAGGGGTTAGTATTCCAATTCGTATGACACCTTACTCGACATGTTTTGATAAAGCCAAACCAAAGATAGCATTTAACCGCGAGGTTCATAATGCACTTAAGAGTATATGGTATGACGATATCTGGAAACAGTAGAAGGAAGTTGTTCCGACCACTGCAGACAGGCTCAGCTCATGCCAGAGCACCATCTCACATGGAACCAAGCACTCTGCCTTCAGGATTGTTAAGGCCTGCCATAGGAGTGACTTATAGGTTACCAGGTGTCCCATTTAAGGTTAGGTATAGGTATACTACACCTAAGTAAGAGGTGATTACACCAACTTACCCCAGCTGAGTGATCAGCCAGTTGTGTCAAATTGTTAGGCCAAGCCTGGGGTGGCATAATACATGCTGCAGCCCTTGGCAGGCCTTGGGTACACCAATGCCCTGGGTACCTAGTGTACACTGGTACAGGGGCTGACAGGGTGATCCAACCAATTGGGTATGTACCTAAGGTACATGGAGTCCATTTTAAAGAGAGAACAGCCAGGCTGAGATCCTGAATAGCAGGATCTCAGGCCAACTAAGTCGAAAAACCAACTAGACACTAGGCAAAAATTTGGGGGTAACCATAGTCAGATATCCACCTTCCTACACAACCCCCCCCCAAACGAAGGGAGATAAGGCTGACCTTGACCAGGTAAGCCTATATTGCCCAAGTGGCCATATAAGGAGGAACCAGCACTGGCATGGTTACCCCCTGTCTCATGGTCCACTAAGCAACCCCTCACCCTAAGGGTATCAGAGGGTCTCCACCATAGGGAATCTCTACCTTTGGTGTGTCTTGGCAAAGTAAAAGGCTGGTGTTGAGATGGAGTACTGAAGTGAGTGTCCTCAAAGTGAGGCCTCAGCTTCCTCCAATCCCCCTCCACCATGGATGCCTTTCTTTCCTTAACTGAGTTGCACTGTGCTCTCAGGGTCAGCCTCTGGCTACCTAAAGCTGGAGGCTGGGTCCCTTTTGTGGGCTTACTGGAGGGACAGGTCAGGTTTGGGGCCCTAAGGTCCCAGGTTTGCCTGTGCCCAACAGAATCCCTCTGGGGGAGGTCCCTAACTACCTGTAAAGGAGATCCCTCAGGAATGTTTTTACCCATCACCTGACTAGGGCTACCAGCCAGGCAATCCTCATTCTTTTGATGGGGGGGTTCTTGTGGACAGGGGCCCTCTGGGGGTCCACTGGCCTCCCTGACCTCTGCAGCCCTGGGCTGACTGAGGCAGGGCAGAGAGAGGCAGGCTACCTGCACCAGACTGGGTCCCACCTTGGAAGGGGCCACTGACATCAGAGGCTCTGCCAGGCCAGGCCTGGCTACCTCTGGGGCAGTTCCTTCACAAGGGGTGAGGTCAGATCCCTGAGGAGGCTGACCTTTTCCTAATGTCTGGGGAGAGGGAGACTTTTCTTCCTCCCCACTACTCTCAGTTTGTGTGGAGTGATCCATTGTTTCAGGCTTCACTACACCTATGTCAGTCTGAGTATAGGCTGAGACCATTACAGCCTTGCCAACCTTTTCAGGGGGGCACTCAGTTTGTGTTTGAGCTGTGACTGTCACAGCTCTGCCAGTCTCTACAGGGAAGTCTGTCTGTGCCTGGGCTGTGGCTACCACTGCCCTTCCAACCTTTTCAGGGAGGAAATCTATTTGGACAGGGGTTGTGAATGGCACAACCCCCCTACCCTTTTGTGACAGGCCTACCATTTTAGAATGGGTGTCTTGTTCAACTCCAGCCCAAGCTGAGAGTTCTAAGTCATTCCCCAGTAAGCAGTCTACAGGCAAGGTTGGGGACACTGCCACCCTTTTAGGGCCAGTGACACCTCCCCAGCTGAGACATACCTCTGCCATGGGATGACTGTTCTGTTTGCCATCAATGTTGGTCACCTGGTAGGAGAAACCAGGCAAAAGCTGCTCAGAGGGAACTAGCCAATGGGCCACCATTGTGATGCTAGCTCCAGTGTCTCTGTAGGCCTCAGCTTTTGTACCATTGATGTAGGGCTCCTGTCTGTACCTACCCAAAGTGTTGGGACAGGCAGTGAAGTTGGCAAACCCCATGCCACCATCACAGACAAGAGTATCTGCTGCAGGGGAATTGGCTAAGCCAGGGTCCCCCTGTGTTCCCCAAGTAAACCCACCCAGATTTCTGGGGGCACTCCCACCACCTGGGGGATTACTGCTGACAGTAATAGGTGGTGTGACAGGAGTAATTGGAGGAACAGTTTTGTTTTTAGCCCTCGGGCAACCGCTGTCAGTTTTCCAATGCCCAGGAGTTTTACACTCATGGCAGTAGGGCTTTTTGGCTGTGGTAGAGGAGGGAGCTTGGGACCCACCACCCTGTGTGGAGTTTTGGGGCCCTGAGGAAGGTTTCTCTTTTTCTTTATCCCCACCCTTCTCTTGAGGCTTGGTGGTATCTTTCTTTTGGTCACCACCCTGGTTTTTAGGCCTGATCCTGGTCCTGACCCATTTATCTGCCCTCTTTCCCAATTCTTGGGGAGAGGTCAAATCTGAGTCTACCAGGTGTTGATGGAGAAGCTGGTTTTGACAATTACTTAAAATCTGCTCTCTCATCATCAAATTGTACAATCCTGTATAATCAGACACCTTACTTCCCAGCAACCAACCCTCCAAAGCCTTAGTGGCACATTCCACATATTCAGACCAGTCCTGAGTCTGTGTCTTCTGGGTGTCTCTGAACATTAACCTGTACTGTTCAGTGGTTAAGCCTAACCCATCAACTAGGACACTCTTCAGGACTCTGTAATTTCTGACATCCTCTTCTCTAACAGTGAGGAGTCTATCTCTGCCTCTCCCCTCAAAGGAGAGCCATAAGATTGCTGCCCACTGGTCTTCAGGAACCTGCTGCACTTTGCAGGCTCTCTCAAGAGCAGTCATCCATTTGTGGATGTCATCCCCACTTTTGTAGGGGGGCACAATCTTGGACAGGTTCCTATTGTCAAAGACCCTATCTTTGTCCCTAGGGACATTGCTGCCACCAGTGGGTATAGACCCACTCTCTCTATGCTGCCTAGCCTTGCTCAGTTTTTCTTCCATCAGGGCTACTTCTAGCTCCTGCTTCCTGATCCTCAGCTGGGCTTCTTGCATCTTGGCCTCATGTTCCCTCCTCTGAGGGGTGGTCATCCTTCTACTGGAGTGACCTTGAGAGCCTCTAGAGCCATGGGAAGCATTGGAGTCACCTGAGCGATTCCTTTGCCTTCCAAGCCCTGTGTTAAGTCCACTGGGGAGATCCAATGGGGGGAACCCATTGTCAGTCCCCAATAGCCTTAGTTTAGCTGGGCCAAGTATAATACTTGGCACTGGGCTAGTTCTCCCTTCATCATCACTACTTTCTGTATCCTCACCACTTCCCTCCCCTGTAGTATGGTTCTCATCCAAGGGATGGCTATTGGAACTAGGTACCTCAGTGGCATCTTTAGAAGGGGGGCCTCCTGTTCCTGTCCCTAAGGGGGCTAACTGGGAAGCTTTCTTGAGTGCTCTCTGATTCTCATCATTCTGTAAGAGCTCTCTGAGCTCAGCAGAGTTTGGGTTCTTGGGCTGTTTAAGGCCTCTAAGAGTTGCCAAATGCCTGAGCTCATTCTGATTAAGGGTAGCAAAGCTGGATGGTGCCCTCTGGGGGTCACTCTCAACAGAGATGGGTACAGTGGACCCCTCTGCCCCGGCCATTGCTCTTAAGTGTGGGTGGATGTGTTGCAATCTACCTACACTTGGGTTTACCTACTAAACCTATCTAGTAGTTGTAGTCAGGGTGTGCTACTCCCTTTGCTCTACAACAACTAAGTTCAGTAGAACTTAAGTATATCTAATCTTGTTTTATATGTACCTACAGGTACCTATGTGATCTTTCAATTGGTAACCAAGAGATTACAATGGTAAAACACAGCAAGCTCAAATCCAACCGCTGCTCACCAATGTGAGAAGTTGGCCTGGTATATGATGCTCACTAGTTAAAGTGATCACCTTGTACCATGCCAAGCAACCCTTATGGTGTGGTTGTAAGTCAACCTTTTCGGACTAGCTGCCCTAGTGGTAGCGTAGGCTAAGCAGTCTTTGAGGCTAAACTCGTGAAGCGTGTTAAGCCAGCTGTTTTACCAAATGCAACCCCCTTTTATACCAATGAAAGGACACCACACAGATATATATTCAAAATATATATGTATTTATTTCTCAAAGTAACCCCTAGTCTCTTTATGAGCACAGGAGCACAAATCGTCAAACAAGATTATCACAGAATACACAGAAGTTGCACTTTATATGGATAGGCCCTGGTGGCCACTCGAACCATATACTAAAATAGTGGTATAAGTACCACGAACAGAAAAGGGAAAAGGCCTAGGGCCTCTAGAATCGCTGGGCCTACAAGGAGCTAACGTCAGTTAGTGTCCAGGAGGTCCACGGGTGGCGTGTGCAGAGCAAATAGTCACACGCGGGCTCCCATAGGTTTCAATGGGTGCGTAAAAAGTACAAAGTTACTGCAAAAGGAATCTTCCGGATGACCTAGGAACTTAAGATTTGGAACACAGGCACTAGAGATGTATTACTACACATGGGCACCGGAGTACCAGCTTTACCTCACCCACAGGAAGCGGGTGCATAGGCCTCAAAGTGCGTCGGGTTTCTTCTATCTGTTCCGTGGAGCTTGAAGACAAAGATGCTGCAGGCGGTCGGTCCGGGAGAGATGCAGTGGATCCAAGAGTGGATCGGAGATGTTGAAGACCTGTAAGCAGAGGGGACAGTGTTCACAGTCACTAGCCAGTGACCAGCGTGGCACCAGGTGGGTACCAGGCGATGTCGGGTGCAAACAGGTGATGAGGGGTAGCTTGTCTCCGCAGCCACGTGGTCCCTGAAGGTCGACGACGTCCAGGAGTCGGCTCACGAGCTGTCCCACGCAGGCTCTCGCTGTCGGCGGTGTCGGCGACTTGATCGAAGCAAACAAGCCTTGGCAAAAGCAATTGCAGGAGGATTCGGAAATCAGCTGTTGGTTCTGACCAGCAAGGTCAGATGGATTGCTCCTTTGGAGGGGAGCAAGGGCCAGTCTGGAGCAACCAGACCAGCGGTGTTTGTCGTAGATTTCGTCGCCAAGATGGCCACTAGCCAGCGGGCCAGCAACCGGTTAGGCGCGTCGAGTGGCAAAATGCAGAAGGGCCCCACGCAGATCGTGGAGATGCTGGAGGGCTCACCTTTGGTGCAGATGCTGCTCGAGGGTTGGGCTTCTCAGGACCCAAAGCACAACTTGGAGGGAGCCTCGGTTGTTGCACTGGTCAGCTTGTCGTAGTCGTTCCAAGATGGCTGGCTCCACGTGTCTCGGTGCCTCCACGGGTCTCCTCTTTTCAGGGACTGTGGATCGGGCGGTGAGAGGTCTGGAGGTCCAGGTCTTGTCAGTCTCTGGGCTCGGGCTCCGGCGGGAGGCGGCGGCAAAGCAGACGGTGATTCGCTGGATGGTGCTTGCGTTAGCAAGGTGGTCACTCCCTGACCACAGGGGAGATTGGCTTCAGTCCTCTGTGCAGCAGAGCGTCGAAGTTCCCGTCTTCTTCTTAGTTTTAAGTTGATTCCAGGATGTCTGAAGTCTTAGGACACAGCTCCTACCTTTATTCGGATTCTAGGGGCCGGACTACCTGCTAGGTCCCTCCCTAGGGGTGGGACCAGGAAGGGGGGTGGTTACACCCCCAATCCTTTGTCCAGCTCGCCCCAGGCCCGGGACTGGTGTGCCCCAGGACCGGTTTGAACTGGCATATGCACCGAGGCTCCTTGTGAGCCACAGGCATGTCTGGTTTCTTTCAAGCCCTACCTGACCAATACACAAAATCCTGTCTGGGGTGGTGCATGCACCTCCCCTGGCAGGAAACCCTTTGTCCACACCTCCCAAGCTGGAAGGACTCCCAGCAGCAGGAGGGCAGACTTGTGTCTGTGGTGGCAGCATCCATTTTGTGGAGCTGAGGCTATGTCTGATTTTACCCGGGTTTCAGGTACTGTACATGTCGTGTCCCTCTAGAAGGGTGGAATGCTAACCCCGTCGCCAGAATTGGCGAGGGGTTAGTATTCCAATTCGTATGACACCTTACTCGACATGTTTTGATAAAGCCAAACCAAAGATAGCATTTAACCGCGAGGTTCATAATGCACTTAAGAGTATATGGTATGACGATATCTGGAAACAGTAGAAGGAAGTTGTTCCGACCACTGCAGACAGGCTCAGCTCATGCCAGAGCACCATCTCACATGGAACCAAGCACTCTGCCTTCAGGATTGTTAAGGCCTGCCATAGGAGTGACTTATAGGTTACCAGGTGTCCCATTTAAGGTTAGGTATAGGTATACTACACCTAAGTAAGAGGTGATTACACCAACTTACCCCAGCTGAGTGATCAGCCAGTTGTGTCAAATTGTTAGGCCAAGCCTGGGGTGGCATAATACATGCTGCAGCCCTTGGCAGGCCTTGGGTACACCAATGCCCTGGGTACCTAGTGTACACTGGTACAGGGGCTGACAGGGTGATCCAACCAATTGGGTATGTACCTAAGGTACATGGAGTCCATTTTAAAGAGAGAACAGCCAGGCTGAGATCCTGAATAGCAGGATCTCAGGCCAACTAAGTCGAAAAACCAACTAGACACTAGGCAAAAATTTGGGGGTAACCATAGTCAGATATCCACCTTCCTACAGGTATATAAAAAGAAAACATTTTACCCGCTCCCTCACGGGCAGTGTAGGGGGTCATACAGGGGCAGGTGTTTCAGGGTTTAGGGCAATGCAGTGGTGTTAGGGCTGTGAAGGGGGTCGTGCGGGGGCTGGAGTTTCAGGGTTTAGGGCAGTGCACTGGTGTTCTGGTTATGTAGGGGGTCGTGCGGGGGGTCGTGCGGGGGCTGGAGTTTCAGGGTTTAGGGAAGTGCACTGGTGTTCTGGTTATGTAGGGGGTCGTGCGGGGGCTGTTGTTTCAGGGTTTAGGGCAGTGCAGTGGTTTTTGGGCAGTGTAGGGGGTCATGCTGGGGGGTGGTTTTCAGGCTTTAGGGCAGTGCAGTGGTGTTCGGACAGTGTAGGGGGTCGTGCAGGTGGTGGTGTTTCAGGGTTTAGGGCAGTGCAGTGGTGTTCGGGCAGAGTAGCGGGTAGTGCTGGGGCTGGTGTTTCAGGGTTTAGGGCAGTGCAGTGGTGTACAGGCAGTGTAGGGGGTCGTGCTGGGGCTGGTGTTTCAGGGTTTAGGGCAGTGCAGTGGTGTACGGGCAGTGTAGGGCATCGTGCTGTGGCTGGTATTTCAGGATTTAGGGCAGTGCAGTGGTGTTCAGGCAGTGTAGGGGGTCGTGCTAGGGCTGGTGTTTCAGGGTTCATAGGACAGTGCAGTTGTGTTAGGGCAGTGTAGGGGGTCTTGCAGGGGGTGGTGTTTCGGGGTTTAGGGCAGTGGTGTTCGGGCAGTGTAGGGGGTCTTGCTGTGGGTGGTGTTTCAGGGTTTAGGGCAGTGGTATTCGGGCAGTGTAGGGGGTCGTGCTGGGGGTGGTGTTTCAGGGTTTAGGACAGTGTAGTGGTGTTCGGGCAGTGTAGGGGGTTTTGCAGGGGGTGGTGTTTTAGGGTTAAGGGCAGTAGTATTCAGGCAGTGTGGGGGGTCTTGCTGGGGGTGCTGTTTCAAGGTTTAGGGCAGTGGTGTTCGGGCAGAGTTAGGGGTCGTGCTAGGGGTGGCGTTTTAGGGTTTAGGACACTGTAGTGGTTTTCAGGCAGTGTAGGGGGTCATGCTGGAGGTGGTGCTTAAGGGTTTAGGGCAGTGCAGTGGTGTTCGGGCAGTGTAGGGGGTCGTGCGTGGGGATGGTGTTTCAGGCTTTAGGGCAGTGCAGTGGTGTTTGGGCAGTGTAGGGGTCGTGCTGGGGCTGGTGTTGCAGGGTTTAGGGCAGTACAGTGGTGGTCAGGCACTGTAGGGGGTCGTGCTGGTCCTAGTGTTTCAGGGTTTTGGGCAGTGCACTGGTGTTCACGCAGTGTAGGGGGTCGTGCTGGGGCTGGTGTTTCAGGATATAGGGCAGTGCAGTGGTGTTCAGGCACGGTAGGGGGTTGTGCTGGGGCTGGTGATTCAGGGTTTAGGACAGTGCAGTGGTGTTCGTGCAGTGTAGGAGGTTGTGCTGGGGCTGGTGTTTCCTGTTATCCTGACTCGATCAGTGTCTTTACTATGGAGATACAAGATTATCAATAGGTAAGCAAATTGGTAACCTGGCGTTTTACATTTAATAATTAGTGTTTCTATTTGATTACTGGCACTTACAAATCCACTATTTTAAGCCCCCAGATAATTGTCCTGAAGAGACCCCCCCATCCAGAGTGGGTTGAAACGTCGTCGACACTAACCAAGAGAGAGCAAGAAAGATTCATTATATTGTCAAATGCCTCTCATTGTTGTTTTTATGACCTTTTTTGATTTAATAGTTTCACCTTAAAGGCTATGATCACCTCACTGGGTTCACTTTTTCACTTTTTTCACTTGTGCCTGTAGTTTACTGAAACAACTGTTTTGTTATAAAATTGTGATCTACGAAATAAATTATATTTACTTCGGCTGAAGTAAATAAATTCTCCAGATTACTTAAGTATTTATTGAATTTCTTACCTTTCAATTGAAATAATTTTCTTTTTATGTTCTTTTTCTTGATTGAATCGGCTATGAGTATAATTTTTACTCCTTATTGATAAATCTGTTAAATCAAATAAGTTCCTTGTGGACATTTTTCTTGCTTAGTGCAAAATATCCAGTTCACAAGGACATATGGGTCGCTCTTGTGTTTTGTAATGTCGATTGCGCAGGGTTCCTGCAAGAGCTTTTAAATATATCGCTCAATACCCTAATAGGGTTGAATGTAATGTTTGTTTGTTGGTGTCCTTAATTGATTTGTTTTGTTTAATTTGTTGAATTATAATTGTAATTGATCATTTCAGATAGATTGTATTAGCTATGTCAGATAGAGAAGCTTCCCTCTATACTGAAGAATATATAGCCAGAGTGATTAGTGGTCCCTCTCTTTTCTCAACTCCTACACTAGCTGTCCAGACCAATCCTAGATCTATTCTGTTGAAGAAATTAGAACGCGCTAAGAAAAAACATGTACGAACTGAATTACATGCACGCATGCTAACGGAATATTTAAAAGCCAAGGTTTGGTGGTTAGGAACGTTCCTGGAATATTCAGAGACGATAAGAGATTTAAAGGTGGATTTTCCAACATTTCGGTTACATGCTCTAGGCACTGGATGTTACTAGGTATAGAAACTGCTTTGGAACATAGCAAACAAGAACTGCTTGAGACAGAGAATTTGGAGAAAGAATTAATTGGCTGTGATAATATAGAGGAGTCTAAATTGGCATTGGAAAAATTGAATAAGACCATATACGACTTTAATTGTTTTGAACTGAAAAAGAAGGCAGATAAAGTACAGAAGGATATTACAGCCTACAGTAAAGAAAAAGCCTTCCCCTACCTACAGGAGGAATATTATACACAACCTCAGCAATATAAGAAAAGTGTTACGTGGGGTAGATACAAGAATAACAACTTAATTGGGTTTTCAGATTCCTCTGCAGGTTCAGTATCCTCGGACGACGGGGGTGAGGGGCCTTGTGGGTTACAAAGAAATCAGCCACAACCCTCCCTGCAACAACCTTTTTTAGGTCAGGGACCGAGGGGAAGGGGGACCAATCGAAACCAGAGAAGAAATTGGCATCAGTTTGCGGGAGAAAGGCAAATGAGACGCCAATATTATACATGGGGTCCACCGGGACAGTAGAAACTATGTTCATAGAGGGACCACCAATGACACATGTTCAAGATCAAGTGTATGATCATTTGACTATCCCTAATGACCAGAGTACAGACAATACCATTCCTGTTTTCAATTTATCAGCCCATAAACTGAATGTCAATGAACTATCATTACTTAATAAAGGTTTATCGTAAGTTTTGACTGAGTCTACTGATTTCTTTAAACTACAGATTGAACTACATAAATTCTTTAGGACATTGAGACTTAAAGTGTTCTTTTGCGATAAAGAGACACTGGCCCCTGATCCAACAAGATCTTCTATGAGACCAAAATCTATATTTTTCCCATCTAATAATATGATGCCTTCAGAAATCATGGCATTTGAGAAAGGAGTCCTTGCAAACATTCTGAAACTGAAGAACATAGGAACATACAGCCCATACAACATCACAAAACTGGAACGTGAGGCTCTTATAAACCTGAAAAAGGACGAGTCAATTATTTTAAAACTAGCAGATAAAGGGGGTGGAATTGTTATTCAGGAGAGAATAAATTACGAAGCAGAAATAGTCAGACAATTGAGTAACATCAATCACTATAAAAAACTACAACGAGATCCGACAGTCCAAATTCAGGAGCGTATACTTGCTGTAACAAAGAAAGGAGTAGACAAAGGTTTTTTAAGTAAACAAGAGTTTGACTATCTAAATAAGAAACATCCTAGGATTCCAGTTCTATATACCCTACCAAAAATTCATAAAGACCTTACCAATCCACCTGGTAGGACCATTCGCTCAGGGTGCGGATCGGTCCTAGAGCCTCTAGGGAACTTTATAAACAGTTTAATTAAAGACTACATTCCTGATCTGCCTGCATATGTTAGAGATAGTACGTATATGATCAACCTGGTAGAAGGTATGGATTATAACCCCTTGGATGAAAAACTGGTTACGATGGATATAGAATCGTTATATACAAACATACCTCAGTGTGAGAGTATGGAAGTAATCAGATCCGTCCTTAACACCCGTCCGGGTCCTGTTCTGATCCCTACTGTCTTTGTGATTGATCTTCTTGAAATATCATTGACCATGAATACTTTAAATTCAATGCTACGTGCTATCAACAATGCTCAGGTACATCTATGGGCGCTATTTTTGCGCCAAACTTAGCCAACCTCTATGTTGGTGCCCTTGAGGAGAGACACATCAATAACGCTTCGAATCCATTCATTAACAACATAAGATGTTGGAGGCGTTATATTGACGACATTTTCTTTATATGGAAAGGTGGGGATTCAGACCTTGAATTGTTCATCAAGTATCTACATGAGTGCCAGTCTGCCTTGAAATTCACATGTAACTCCGATAAAGAAATGATCCCATTTTTGGACCTCAAAATTAGACACAACAACAACCAACTGAATGTCACGCTCTATCGTAAACCAACAGATAGAAATACTCTTCTCCAATATAAAAGCTTTCATCCAAGAGCCTTAAAGGATGGTCTTCCTTATGGATAATTTTGAAGGCTTAGAAGAAACTGTACAGAGAAGGCAGATTTTTTCCGAGAGGCGAACATACTGAGCGCAAGATTGAGGGAGAGAGGATACCCGAAGAGACTGGTTAAAACATCTATGAAACGAGCATGGTTTAGCCCTCGTGAAATACTTTTGGAAAAAACAGTTAAACCACCATCTACTCAAATGGTGTGTGTTACCACTTTTTGTCCATTAAGTACACAAATTCAAAAGACTATTAAGAGACACTGGCCCACATTAAATACTCTTAAAGTCGGTCAGGAATTACCTATGTTTTCTTTCAGAAAGGGTAAAAATATAAGGGACCATTTAGTCCACTCTTATACGAGTGTCATCAAAACCAAAACCACTATCAATGACCTCTGGGCTTTACCTCCAGTGACTGGTCATTTTAAATGTGGAAGTTGTGTTGCATGCAAGTTCACTATGGAAACCAAGTCCTTTTCCCATGAAAATATAAATCTTACTTTGCGCGACTTCTTCAATTGCTTAACATCCAATGTTATATACTGCATCTGGTGTCCGTGCGGTTTGATCTATATTGGACAAACTACCCAGCCAATAAAAGCCCGTATCTGCCAACATCGGAGCAGAATACGGTGTTCAACAGACAATGCTCCATTGGTAGAGCATTATAAAGAGAGAGCACATTCACCGGTCGACATCAGATGACAGGTAATTGAAAAAGCGAGGGTACCTGCCAGAGGAGGTGATATCTCTATACTGTTACAAACATTAGAGTGTAAATGGATTGACAAATGTCAGTCGACAAGTAGAGGTTTGAACAGTCTAGAGGAATGTCGAAGGAGCATCAGTTTGCATTAAAGATAAACTTGAGTAGGGCTCGGTTAATTGAGTAACTGTTTTCACTATACGTGATGGAATACATGGTTAACATCACGAAAGCTGAGGAATACACCGTTCTGTGTTTTAGTCAAATTGTCACTGTATATATATTAGCACTTAATTTGTACTGAAAGATTTTTCAGTTATAAATGTCCTCTTCCCCCCTCTTTTCCCCCCTCTTCCCCCCCCCTTCTTGTATAAATCATAAATGACCGATTGATTAAGGATGAATAAATGGTATGTGCAATATGTCGGAATTGTGATGGTTATTGAAAATGCCATATAGTATTGTATACATTTTCTAATTTATAACCAGGTATAACCTTCAACATGGAAAGTTATATGTATTTTCTTGAATAAGCCAGTCTAACTAAGGGTTATTGTGCAATTTAAAGATGGCCGCGGATGAATCTCTGTTGCCTGCTCTCTTGCGCATGTGCGGATGTTCCCGGGTATAACTCTATACTTCCGGATAAAGGCTGGTATTGCAGCTCGTGGGATTCGACTGAGAGGGTCCTTGTAGACGCTTAAATCGTCTCGTTTGTCCATCTCCGCAAATAGAATTAGAGTAAGTATTACGGAATTCTCCGATCTGGACCCTTTAACTATTCCATCAATATTCCTGTGGATATACCTCACTTATTCCCCCGTTCTTTGTAGCTTGCGGGATTCGAATGAAGTGGGTCCGTGTAGACGCTTAAATCGTTTCGTCCGTCCGCTATTTTTCAAATAGAATTATTGTAAGTATTACGGAATCCTCGAAATTGGACCCTTAAACTATACTATTAACTTACCATTGTCAGATAGCTTTAATAAATTCTCCATCTGTTGCAGCAATTCGAAGTTAAGCTGCTAGCATAAATAACGGACACAGGTTGAAAAGATCGTTGACCAAGTGAGTATTACTGAATATGCTTAAACGGTTTTAACTGCATCGGTAACTTTGCACAATTACCATCGGTTGGAGTCTTTTAGCCTTTATACAATGCCCTAGTTAAGCATATAATAATGTAGTATTGAGACAAGTAATATTCTCATTGATAGTGGCCTTATTCAATTAGTGCCCGTTTGTATGATATAGGTGATGTGTATCCCGACTCAAATTGTTATGTGTTAAATTTGACATGCTGGTTTTGACGAAAGAAGGCAGCTACGTTTATACGGCATTAAGATAAATCGGTGCTTAAAGTACCTCATTAAATCAGGAATTGCCACTCGATATAACAACTCTGAGACAGAAGCATAACCACAATCTAGATTTAATCTACAGATATGCTTCCATATTCGTTATGCACTAACGATATAACAACTCTGAGACAGAAGCATAACCACAATATAAATTTAATCTACAGATATGGTTGCATATTCGTTATGCACTAATAGGCTGCCTAAAATCATTCTTTTTAATATAGGTTTAATTGAACACGACTAAGTGCTTTCTGTTATCCTGACTCGATCAATGTCTTTACTATGGAGATACAAGATTATCAAGAGGTAAGCAAATTGGTAACCTGGAGTTTTACATTTAGTGTTTCTATTTGATTACTGGCACTTACAAATCCCCTATTTGAAGCCCCCAGATAATTGTCCTGAAGAGACCCCCCCATCCAGAGTGGGTTGAAACGTCGTCGACACTAACCAAGAGAGAGCAAGAAAGATTCATTATATTGTCAAATGCCTCTCATTGTTGTTTTTCTGACCTTTTTTGATTTAATAGTTTCACCTTAAAGGCTATGATCACCTCACTGGGTTCACTTTTTTCACTTGTGCCTGTAGTATACTCAAAAAACTGTTTTGTTATAAAATTGTGATCTATGAAATAAATTATATTTACTTCGGCTGAAGTAAATAAATTCTCCAGATTACTTAAGTATTTACTGAATTTCTTACCTTTCAATTGAAATAATTTTCTTTTTATGTTCTTTTTCTTGATTGAATCGGCTATGAGTATAATTTTTACTCCTTATTGATAAATCTGTTAAATCAAATACGTTCCTTGTGGACATTTTTCTTGCTTAGTGCAAAATACCCAGTTCACAAGGACATATGGGTCGCTCTTGTGTTTTGTAATATAGTTTCAGTGCATAGGGCAGTGCAGTGGTGTTCGGGCAGTGCAGGGGTTCGTGCTGGGGCTGGTGTTTCAGGGTTTAGGGCAGTGCAGTGGTGTTCAGGCAATGTAGGTGTGGTTCTGTAAATTTCGGAACCATGTTGGAAGCATGGCCCTACCATGCCGACTTCAGTATCAGCGAACCACAAATGTCAAATGCGGTATGTATGAGTGTTTTCGTCATGTTTCGCTGATGAATTCACCGTGCATACGATACCACATATTGAACACTTGGGTTCCATTTTAGAACAGTAGCCATTTTGTGGTTGCCCTCACATAGGCTGCACACTAAGGCCATGCCTAGGCCTAAAGGACACGTACACCTTCTGTGACTTCTCTCTGACCTGTGCAAACTGACTCCGCTGCCCGAGGTCAATCCTGTCCGGCCAGTTCCTTTTCTCGCGGCCTAATGTGATTAGCATCAGGGCTCGACCCATCATAAAGTCCTTGTTCGCACACGATCTCTGACTAAGCTATTTCACACCTGACTCTGTTTCCTACTTTATGGCTTGTTTTACGAGCAGGAGGTGCCCGTTTTATTGGGGTCCGCTGTTATCTGATGAGGGTTCTGAGCCTTGCTGGGTAAAATGACTGTATGCTTAATGAACTGAAATGTGGGATTGTCATTATGGCTCTGCTGTTTCTTTGAAACTAAAATATGTGGATGACCACTTGTAAAATAGGGGCGGTGTTGCCCAGAGCGTAATTTTGTGTATATAAGTAAAGACTGTTTTTTGGTTCAGGAGCAGTCTCCTGAGAACATACATCGTGTTGTACTTCTCGGATACCTGTGATTGGTCTGCAGCCAATAAATACGATCTTTGATTTCATCTAGAAGACTCTGTGTTTCTGTGGGTCTGAGACAGGAAGAACCCGAAATCTTAGGGTGTGTTCCCCTGCACCGCTGGGTTCTAAAAACCCGGTACTTCCGTTGGCGCCCAACTCGGGGCGATTTCAGCGGTACTGGTCCAAGCCAGAGGTTCGTGGGGAGCTTCGTGTGGAAATTCTGGAGGAAGGCCGCCACTTCATCGACCCCTGCATGTCGACGTGGTCCGAAAGTCTTCTCTGCGAGGTTCTCTGCGTCCCGACGGCTACGAAGGACTGCTGCCCTGACTATCGCCCTGTTTTGGACCCTTGACGATTTGGTAGAGCGAAACAATTGAGAGAGTCTTCTGGTGAAGTCATCGATACCTCAGTTAAGTATAAGTGGAGCGTCTCCCAGTTTGTTTGGTATCCTTCGGGATTTTGGTATCCTTCGGGATCGCTTTGATTTGGGACTTGCAAGTGCCAAAGCCAGAGGACTCGTGTATTCACGAGACTATCGTATTCGATAATCCTTTGAAGTTTGAAACTAGACTAGTGAGCGAAGATGCCTGGTTCTAGTATATTTGGAAATTTGTTTTGTTTTGGTTGTAAAAGGGATTCCCGATTAGAGGATTCGTGTCCGGTTCCTCCAATTGGAACTCCAACTTATGAGCTTTATGTGAAACATGGCGTGGGCCCCATTGCGTATAATGAAGTATGGATCCGATACACCAGGAAGGATGGCGTTTTAAAATGGCCCCAAAATGGTAGTTTCGACACAGAAATCCTAGATAACCTAGAAGTTAAATTATTCAAGAAGAAAGCCCGGCCGGCGATGTTTGATTCTTTCCGCCTATGGCGAAAGGAAGCCAAACAAAAAGAAATTAAATTAGCAAAGAAAAATAAAAAGAGAGAGGTATGTCGATAATGCAAGCAGCTTTGCAGTTTAAAGATAATGAAGAGGACCAAATGAATGAGCAGTTGCACAGGCAACGCAAACTAGTCATTGATAAATGTTACCCAGTTTTGCCGCCCCTTCAGCAAGATGCGTTAAAAGAAAAGGAGAAAGACCCCCTAATGTCGCATTTGCTAAGTTCGCCACCCCCGTATGCGCAAAATGCTACAGCACCTCCGCAACCCTTAAATGTACAGCCTCCAGCTAATGCACCGCAAGCTTTCCCGCAGCCGCCAGCTCTTCCTCAGCCGGCTCCTATCCCTGCAGCGCAGCCTTCCCAAGGGATGCCGATTTTGCTACCTACCTCTTCTGCGCTCCCTACGACTTTACCTAGCACATCAGATGCCTCCCTTGGTGCCCTACCTGCTACTACTCCTGTATCTGTATCTACACCCGTTTTTCTTCCCTCTGTTTTTCCCCCGGTTCTTGCCTCAACTTCTCCTTCTGCATGACAACGAATAGCTAGTTCAGTAACTAGTCTTATATCACCCCTCTTTGGGCCATCTAGTACGACCCCTGGTTCACAACGTAAGCAGTTGCGTAGTCAGCTGCCTGGTTCTGGAGAGAAAGAAGTATTGGGCCACATGGCACAGAGGTGGATTATTTATCCTTCAAGATATGATGTAGAATCTGTTGTGAATGTTTTTCATCAGTGGGAAGCACCAAAACAGAGATACGTTTTTGAGAAAATGTGTGAAATACTATGTGAGGAATTGGACGATAATGATTTAGACTCAAGCCCGCAGGAGTTGTGTTAAGTGCGATTTGAATTTGGAAAAGGTACGATTGTAGGTCCCGATGTTAGGAAAGCAGTTGCGACATTGCTATCTTTTAGGATTGAGGATCCTTCTCAGTCACTGTTTGGTGTTGACTCCTCTGGTAAAAAGGTGCGACAATACCCTATGAGAGAAGTCCCTCCGGTATGGAAGGAAGCTGTTGTGGCTGATGCCGCTAATGGTATTGCTGCTATGCCAGCTCATTTTCAGCGTGTTTGGGTACATGTTCCCTGGAAGCGATCTGAAGTTTTAGCGCTTAAGCAGACATTGTCTGACCCCCGCAAGAACCCCGCAGGATATTATAAGGAGTTATCGCAGACTGCAGAATCATGTGTCATGAATCTAGCTGACATAGATATGTTGTTCGGGAATGTTGTTCCACAGCCTTTGTGGGGATTGATTCGTAATACAGATCATGCTGCAGAACTAGGTGACACATGGGCTAATATCATTAATGCAGACAATAGACAGGTTGGTGGTGCCAAGCCTGAACCCGCGGTAGCAGAACTCCCTGGTAGAATAATTAACTATATGAAAACTTTAATGCCCGCAATACGTGTAAATTGGGATAAATTATCCGCATGCAAACAGAAGAAAGATGAAACAGTGTCCGATTTCTTTACCAGGTTTGAAGAAACATTTATCGACCACAGTGGTCAAGACATGAGTACAGAAGGTGGTCAACGGTTATTTGTTGATAAATTTGTGCATAATTTGCTTCCAGAGTTGTGTAAAAAATTAAAAGATTCAGAGAGTTCTTGGGCCGTTTCCTCTTCAGCGCAAATACTGGATACTGCACAGTATTACGAAAATAGGGATCAAGATGAGAAGGATAGAACAGACAAGAAAACAAAAGAATTAAAAACGAAGGTTCTTTTACAGCAGGCTTATCCGCCACGTGGTGGTCAGAATAATTATAGGCAAACCCAGGGTATCTATCAGCAACCCCAACAGTTTCAGAATAATCAGCAAATGTATGAGTATTATCAACCACGTGTCCCTATAGGTCCCAATCAGTGTTCATATTGCAAGGAGGAAGGTCATTTTAAGAATAATTGTCTTAGATTGTTTCAGCGCATGAATAATGCTTATGGCGCAAAAGGTAGAGGTGGCCAGCAAGCTCCCAGAGGTAGAGGGCGTGGAAATGTTCCCCAGAACGCGCGTCCTCTTCCACCTCAGAATACGATAAATAGTTTTGATCAGCAAGCCAATGCAACTGGCAAGTCAGCGCAGTACTATAATAATGATTATTATGTAGAAGATGATAATACGGAAGGTAATGATTACTAGGACAGCCATAGACAGAGAGAGGGAGTTGTTTCAGTGCCAGTGGATCAGAGCGGACCGTATGTTAAGGTGACTACAGCGGGTGTAACAGAGCCCTTTCTGCTGGATACTGGTGCTGCAAAGAGTTCTATTATGCGCTCAAAACTCCCTGGTGCGCCTTTGTCTGGCGAAATGAATGTTTCAGTAGGTTTTTCTGGCGCCCCGGTTAGGAACCCGATCTCAAGTCCTATGGCCCTTTCTGTTGGACCTTGTGAGCTGAAAGCACCCCTTATCCTAACGATGGGATGTGGTGAAAACCTATTAGGATTGGATTTGTTAAAGAGATTACATGCAACATTATATTGTTCCCCCTCGGGAGTACAACTTACACTGGGTAGGGAAGTGATTTCTCCCATGTATTTGTCGAAGAATAAACTGCCAGCTGAATTGTCGTCTCTTCCTGATGCCCTTTGGGCCACTGGCCCTAATGATGTGGGCCTTTTGGAAATACCGCCGTATGTTGTCACTTTGAAAGCCAATGTTAAATTGCCACGCATTCCCCAGTACAAGATCTCTAATGAAGGTAAAAAAGCGTTGTTAGCAATTATCTATGATTTAATTGAGAAGGATGTAATTGAAGAGACAAGAGGCAACGTTTGCAATATTCCGGTTCTGTTTTAAAACGCACTGACCCTTCTCAGCCACCTGTTTACAGGTTTGTGATCGATCTTAGAGAGGTCAATAAGGTAGTTGTGCCACAGTTTCCAGTCGTCCCTGATATAACTGCCTTGTTAACTATGATCCCAGCTTCCGCTGCTTGGTTCTCAGTGATCGATTTAAAGAATGCTTTCTTTAGTATCCTGATTGCAGAGGAGAGCACGGATATTTTTGGCTTTTGTTTAGGAGGTCGAAGCTTCCGTTTTAAACGCGCTCCACAGGGCTACTGTGAAAGTCCATCAATATACAGTCAGGCTTTAAAAGCGCAGCTTGATGCACTTGTTTTACCTAGTGGTGCTACCCTTATTCAGTATGTTGACGACTTATTAATCGCCGCAGATACTGAGGAGATTTGTAAAGGAGCTACATCGTCATTGTTGCGTCATTTGTCTGCCTTTCATCACAAAGTGTCTCTCTCTAAACTGCAATATTGTCGACAAGAAGTGACCTATTTAGGTCATCTCTTATCGAAGGAGGGAAGGAAACTGACCCCAGAGAGAATTCAGGCCATTGCACAATTGAGCGTGCCAAGAACACAGAGAGAAGTGCGCGCTTTCTTAGGTATTACTTCATACTGTAGGCACTGGATCCCGAGTTTTTCCTTGCTGGCAAAACCGTTGATAGCATTAACATGTAAAGATACACCGAATCTTGTCCCATGGTCTGAAGAGTGTCAGAAAGGTTTTTTGGGAATTACGCAAGGCATTATGTTCAGCTCCTGTGTTGGGTACCCCCGACTATAGTAAGCATTTTACATTGTATGTTTATGAAAAGGACGGTTTCGCATTGTCAGTGTTAACACAGCCTTTTGGAGACAGACCGCGTCCATGCGCGTATTTTTCGTCGACTTTGGATCCGGTAGCGAGGGCATTGCCAAGTTGTTTAAGAGCCACAGCGGCAGCAGCTGTGTCTATTCGACAGTCTGCTGGATTAGTGATGAATAACACATTGATCGTAATGGTTCCCCATGCAGTGGAGACATTGTTAAACAGGACCAAGACACAGCACTTGACTAGTGCTCGATTGTCAGGGTATGAATTGACACTGTTAGCAAACCATGTGCACATAAAAAGGTGCAACACGCTGAATCCAGCTACATTATTGCCAATTTCAGCAGGCACAGATGAGGTTGAACAGCATGATTGTCTGTTCAGAACAGAAGAAGAAACAAAAGGGAGAGTGGATCTTAAAGATACTCCCCTGGTTGAATGTGATGGTACTTTATGGGTGGATGGTTCGTGCTTCAAGCTTCTGAATGGTGATACGACTGCTGCATATGCTGTCACGACTTTGCACACGATTGTTGAAACTGCACGTGTACCACATGGTTCAGCCCAAGCAGCAGAATTGATTGCACTTACAAGAGCATGCGTGTTGTCGAAAGGAATGAAAGTGAACATATATACTGACAGTCAGTATGCCTTTGGCGTGGCCCATAGTTTTGGGCGTTTGTGGAAAGAACGTGGGTTCCTGACCTCGCATGGAGCTAAGATTCAGAATGGTCAGTTAGTGAATGATCTCCTTGAGTCACTGACCTTGCCGTTACAAGTCGCGATTGTGAAATGCAGCGCACACAAGAAGGTTTCCGATGATGTTGGGCGTGGTAATGCATTTGCTGACGAAACCGCGAAAGAAACAGCAAAAGATGTGACAACCCGAATGTATGTTTGCAGGCCCTGCAAGATGGGTTGGTGATGTTGGAATGTGTGAAGACACGATAGAGAGTGTGAAGTCCCTTCAAGCTGAAGCCACAGAGAAAGAATTGAGTATGTGGAAAGAAAGTAAGAGTAAATTGGATGAAAATGGTTGTTGGGTTGATTTGTCAGAACACCGGCGATGGTTGTTACCTGACGCATATGTGCTTCCAGTGGTTACGATGGCACATGGAATGGCACATATCAGTGTGAAAGGGATTTGTAAGTTGTTGGCTCCAGTATGGCAGAATGCTGGAATTCCCAAGTGTGCGGAGAATGTGGTCAAAAATTGCATGGTATGTTTGAAATACAATCCTGGTAGGGGAACCCCAACTCTAGCTGGTCATTTTGTGCCCCCATCATATCCATTTGAGGTTCTGCAACTAGATTTCATCCACATGGAAAGGTGCAACAATTTGAAATATGTACTGGTTGTTGTTTGCGCTTTTTCAAGATGGATAGAAGCATATCCCCTAAAAGACAATATGGCCTTATCCACAGCTAAAGCCCTTGTCAAAGAATTTTTCCCTAGGTTCGGAATGCCAAGGATGGTATGGAGTGATAACGGGAGTGAATTTGTAGGTCGAGTGATGAAGGATGTGTGTGAGGGACTAGGCATTAAGCAGAAGTTCCACGCTGCAAATCACCCCCAATCAGCTGGATTAGTAGAGTGCTACAATGGCACTTTGAAACTTAAGTTGGCCAAAATTGAGGCGAGCTCCGGTCTTAAATGGCCTGACGCTCTGCCCTTAGCACTCCTATCAACAAGAATGACTGTGCATTCGCGAGTGGGACTTAGTCCCTACAAAATAGTATTTGGCCGCCCGGCCCATGTATGGGGTGTGCCAAGACCAACAAAATTTAGTGAAATCGAACATCCAGTACTGCTTGATTATCTGTATGAATTGACGGCTAAATTGCGTGTCTTACACCAACAGGTTCACGATACTCTGCCCCAGGCCTCTGAAGGTCCAGGACACCCTATTAATCCTTCGTGGGTGCTGATTAAAAATTTTCAATGTACGAAAAATGATGAGCCCCATTGGATCGGCCCCCACCTCGTCCTTCTATCGACAAGATCAGCGGTTCGAGTGAAAGGGAAAAAGAATTGGATACACGGCATACATTGCAAGAGGATCCCTTTGCCCCTACCGTATGATCGGTGGGTCCAGGAGGGGGTCGCTGACTCTGAGGCTGAGACTGTGCCTCGTTTTGTGCCTTTTAGCCATGCACGTGTAAAAGGAACAATTTCAGAGCAAGAAAGTGACGACATTCTGCAAGAAGCTATATCGCCGTCAATTCGAATGGACACCACAGAGCCTGAACTCTTGTTTCAAGACCAGACAGTACCTGGGAAAAACAGGTATAATTTGAGGCCAAGGACTATGGACAAATACAAATTATTTTCCTTTGATATTTTTGGATAGCGCAGCTCTCTCATCTGAGAAACTTTTCTATTTTTTATTTTTTGAACCACCATCCGGGTTTAGCTGTAGGGTCGCGGCGTCAAGACTTTGGGGTACAAGCCGGAGACGTTAGGTCAACGGTTCTGGTTGGTCTAGGGCGTTCCCTGAACTGACAGGTGTATTCCTTAGCAGAAGATACTCATCCGCCGCGAACAGCACGATTAGAGGATGGAGTTTCTCGAGATAAAGAGACCCGATGAGGAAATAAGTTTTAAGAGCAGAATATGTAAAATAATGAATAGCAAATGTTCTGTAGTATTATGTCTGTTTGTACTATCTAGCATAATGATGTTCTCTGTAGGTTGTGTATTATTGTCTTTCCAAGTGCCATTTGTACCCACTGTACAGCCCACACCTCCTCCTACTGTTTTCCCACACTCTTTTCACCCTCTGCCTGAATACGAACAAGCTAGACGTTCTGAATTTGTAAACAATTCATTTGTTCAACTCCTGCACCAGCACCAACTAGTTATGAACACAACGAATTGCTGGGTGTGTGGTTTGATGCCGCATACCATTGATAAGGGTATCCCATATCTAGTGCTGCCGTTTAGCTATAATGGTTCATCATGGGCATTCCAGACTATGTTTCTTTTTGCGCTTGAAACCTACTCCCCACGACCACCGCGTTCCACTAGACTTAACTCGAACAATAAAGCCTTGATGAGAGGAGTTGCAGATATGAGTAGAGATATCGATGCATATACATCTATTCCCAAGGATGAGTTGCGGGCTTATGTAGGTTGGAACGCGACGGGGTATAGCATTAGTTTGGGCGAAAAACAGCGCAAAAGTTCATCCCCAATTTGGGTTGTACCACACATGGGTCGCCTTTGTTTACAAGGCAATGGACAAAATCCAAGAGCTCAACTAGGGAAGAGTGACTGTACGGAAACGTACACTTTTCCATCACAGTTTTCCCCTGCGTTTTTGGCTGCCAAGGGTACATACTTTGTTTGTAATGATCGAGCATATACATGGTTGCCCCCTGATTTCTCGGGCACGTGTTATGTTGCAAATTTGCTACCACCGACATTTACTGCCGCCTCTGATTATCACAAGACCAGAGTTGTGAGAGGCGTTGTTAGTAAGGAGGATACTGCCGGTCAGGAAGCAGGAGACTTTTTCTTGGGTTTCCTGCCATTTTGGGGACCAATGGTCAATAGTAGGAACCTGAGACAACTGACTCGTGTAGTGGAAACCACTGTTAATGTAACGGCTGGTGCCCTTGGTAACTTGACAGCTGAGCTCCAAGCGGATCGCCTCATGATGTTGCAAAACCGTATGGTTCTAGATCTCATACTTGCAGATCGTTGTGGGGTATGTACTGTTATCCAATCAAGCTGTTGTATTTTCATACCAGATAACGCTCCGACAATCTATCAGGCCATCTCCAAACTGCATAAAATTTCCGAATCTATCCACGTGGATAAAGGAGATTGGTCGGTAATGGGGTGGTTCTGGGAACTGATATCAGCTTGGGGATGGAAGATTCTAATAGTCATTGGAACAATCTTAGCCATTCTTTTCCTGTTCTGTCTATGTATGCAGTGTGCTCCTGTAATATGTAGCCTCTGTGTTACATCATGTGTAAGGAGACCTGTATCAAGGGACGAGCTAAGCAATAGGATGATGCTACAGCAACATCTCCATGACTTCATGAACATAGACCTGGACTCAGATTAGTATAGTTATTGCCTATGTAAGGGCAAAAGGAGGGTCTGTGGTACTGTAAATTTCGGAACCATGTTGGAAGCATGGCCCTACCATGCCGACTTCAGTATCAGCGAACCACAAATGTCAAATGCGGTATGTATGAGTGTTTTCGTCATGTTTCGCAGATGAATTCACCGTGCATACGATACCACATATTGAACCCTTGGGTTCCATTTTAGAACAGTAGTCATTTTGTAGTTGCCCTCACATAGGTTGCGCACTAAGGCCATGCCTAGGCCTAAAGGACACGTACACCTTCTGTGACTTCTCTCTGACCTGTGCAAACTGACTCCGCTGCCCGAGGTCAATCCTGTCCGGCCAGTTCCTTTTCTCGCGGCCTAATGTGATTAGCATCAGGCCTCGACCCATCATAAAGTCCTTGTTCGCACACGATCTCTGACTAAGCTATTTCACACCTGACTCTGTTTCCTACTTTATGGCTTGTTTTACGAGCAGGAGGTGCCCGTTTTATTGGGGTCCGCTGTTATCTGATGAGGGTTCTGAGCCTTGCTGGGTAAAATGACTGTATGCTTAATGAACTGAAATGTGGGATTGTCATTATGGCTCTGCTGTTTCTTTGAAATTAAAATATGTGGATGACCACTTGTAAAATAGGGGCGGTGTTGCCCAGAGCGTAATTTTGTGTATATAAGTAAAGACTGGTTTTTGGTTCAGGAGCAGTCTCCTGAGAACATACATCGTGTTGCACTTCTTGGATACCTGTGATTGGTCTGCAGCCAATAAATATGATCTTTGATTTCATCTAGAAGACTCTGTGTTTCTGTGGGTCTGAGACAGGAAGAACCCGAAGTCTTAGGGTGTGTTCCCCTGCACCGCTGGGTTCTAAAAACCCGGTACTTCATAGGGGGTCGTGCTGGGGCTGATGTTTCAGGGTTTAGGACAGTGCAGTGGTGTTCGGACAGTTTAGGGGGTCATGTAGGAGGTGGTGTTTCAGGGTTTAGGGCAGTGCAGTGGTGTTCGGGCAGTGTAGGGGGTCTTACAGGGGATGGTGTTTCAGGGTTTAGGGCAGGAGTGTTCGGGCAGTGTAGTGGGTCGTGCAGGGAGTGGTGTTTCAGGGTTTAGGGCAGTGCAGTGGTGTTCGGGCAGTGTAGGGGCTCTTCCAGGGGATGGTATTTCAGGGATTAGGGAAGTGGTATTTGGGCAGTGTAGAGGGCTTGCTGGGGGTGGTGTTTCAGGGTTCAGTGCAGTGGTGTTTGGGCAGTGTCGGGGTCGTGCTGGGGGTTGTGTTTTAGGGCTTAGGGCAGTGCAGTGGTGTTTGGGCACAGTAGGGGGTCGTGCGGGGGCTGGTGTTTAAGGGTTTAGGGCAGTGTAGTGGTGTTCGGGCAGTGTAGGGGTCATGCGGGGCTGGTGTGTCAGGGTTTAGGGCAGTGCAGTGGTGTTAGGGCAGTGAAGGGGCCGGGGGTCGTGCGGGGGCTGGAGTTTCAGGGTTTAGGGCAGTGCACTGGTGTTCGGACAGTGTAGGGGTTCGTGCAGGGGTTGGTTTTCAGGGTTTAGGGCAGTGCAGTGGTGTTCAGACAGTGTAGGGGGTCGTGCAGGTGGTGGTGTTTCAGGGTTTAGGGCAGTGCAGTGGTGTTCGGGCAGTGTAGGGGGTCTTGCAGGGGGTAGTGTTTCAGGGTTTAGGGCAGTGGTGCAGTGGTGTTTGGGCAGTATAGGGGGTCGTGCTGGGGGTGGTGTTTCAGGGTTTAGGGCAGTGCAGTGGTTTTCGGGCAGTGTAGGGGTTCGTGCTGGGGGTGGTGTTTCAGGGTTTAGGGCAATGTAGTGGTGTTCGAGCAGTGTAGGGGGTCGTGCTGGGGGTGGAGTTTGAGGGTTTAGGGCAGTGCAGTGGTGTTCGGGCAGTGTGGGGGGTTGTGCGGGGGCTGGTGTTTCAGGCCTTAGGGCAGTGCAGTGGTGTTTGGGCAGTGTAAGGGGTTGTGTGGGGGTGGTGTTTCAGGGTTTAGGGCAGTGCAGTGGTGTTCAGGCAGTGTAGGGGGTCGTCCTGGGGGTAGTGTTTCAGATTTTAGGGCAGTGCAGTGGTGTTCAGGCAGTGTAGGGAGTCATGTTGGGGGTGGTGTTTCAGGGTTTAGGGTAGAGCAGTTGTGTTCGGACAGTGTAGGGGGTCGTGCAGTGGGTCGTGTTTCAGGGTTTAGGGCAGTGCAGTGGTGTTCTTGCAGTGTAGGGGGTCATGCGGGGGCTGGTGTTTCAGGGTTTAGGGCAGTGCAGTGGTGTTCGAGCGGTGTAGGGGGTTGTGCTGGGAGTCGTGTTTTACGGTTTAGGGCAGTGCAGTGGTGTTCGGACAGTGTAGGGGGTCGTGCAGGTGGTGGTGTTTCAGGGTTTAGGGCAGTGCAGTTGTGTTAGGGCAGAGAAGGGGGTCTTGCAGGGGCTGGTGTTTCAGTGTTTAGGGCAGTGGTGTTCGGACAGTGCAGGGGGTCTTGCTGTGGGTGGTGTTTTAGGGTTTAGGGCAGTGATATTCAGGCAGTGTGGGGGTGGTCTTGCTGGGGGTGCTGTTCTAAGGTTTAGGGCAGTGGTGTTCGGGCAGAGTAAGGGGTCGTGCTGGGGGTGGTGTTTCAGGGCTCAGTGCAGTGGTGTTTTGGCAGTGTAGGGGGTCGTGCTGGGGGTGGTGTTTCAGGGTTTAGGACAGTGTAGTGGTGTTCGGGCAGTGTAGGGGGTCATGCTGGGGCTGGTGTTGCAGGGTTTAGGGCAGTACAGTGGTGGTCGGGCAGTGTAGGAGGTCATGCTGGTCCTAGTGTTTCAGGGTTTAGGGCAGTGCAGTGGTGTTCGAGCAGTGTAGGGGGTCGTGCTGGGGCTAGTGTTTCAGGGTTTAGGGCAGTGCAGTGGTGTTCGGCAGTATAGGGGGTCGTGCTGGGGTTAGTGTTTCAGGGTTTTGGGCAGTGCAGTGGTGTTCGGGCAGTGTAGGGGGAGGTGCTGGGTGTGGTTTTTCAGGGTTTAGGGCAGAGCAGTGTTGTTCGGGCAGAGTAGTGGGTCATGCTGGGGGTAGTATTTCAGGGTTTAGGGCAGAGCAGTGGTGTTCGGGCAGTATAGGGGGTTGTGCTGGGGGTGGTGTTTCTGGGTTTAGGGCAGTGCAGTGGTGTTTGGGCAGTGTAGGGGGTCATGGAGGGGGAGGTGTTTCAGGGTTTAGGTATGTGCAGTGGTGTTAGGGCAGTGTAGTGGTTCATGCGGGGGCTGGTATTTCAGGCTTTAGGACAGTGCAGTGGTGTTAGGGCAGTGAAGGAGGTCGTGTGGGGGCTGGTGTTTCAGGGTTTAGGGCAGTGCACTGGTGTTCTTGCTGTGTAGGGGGTCATGCGGGGGCTGGTGTTTCAGGGTTTAGGGCAGTGCAGTGGTGTTAGAGCAGTGTAGGGGGTTGTGCTGGGGGTCGTGTTTTACGGTTTAGGGCAGTGCAGTGGTGTTCGGACAGTGTAGGGGTTCATGCAGAGGGTGGTGTTTCAGGGTTTAGGGCAGTGCAGTGGTGTTCGGACAGTGTAGGGGGTCGTGCTGGGGATGGTGTTTCAAGGTTTAGGGCAGTGTTGTTCGAGCAGAGTAAGGGGTCATGCTGGGGGTGGTGTTTCAGGGTTTAGAACAGTGTAGTGGTGTTCAGGCAGTGTCGGGGGTCGTGCTGGAGGTGGTGTTTAAGGGTTTAGGGCAGTGTAAGGGGTCGTGCTGGGGCTGGTGTTTCAAGGTTTAGGGCAGTGTTGTTCGAGCAGAGTAAGGGGTCATGCTGGGGGTGGTGTTTCAGGGTTTAGAACAGTGTAGTGGTGTTCAGGCAGTGTCGGGGGTCGTGCTGGAGGTGGTGTTTAAGGGTTTAGGGCAGTGCAGTGGTGTTCGGGCAGTGTAGGGGGTCGTGCTGGGGATGGTGTTTCAGGCTTTAGGGCAGTGTAGGGGGTCGTGCTAGGGCTGGTGTTGCAGGGTTTAGGGCAGTGCAGTGGTGTTCGGGCAGTGTAGGGGGTCGTGCTGGGGCTAGTGTTTCAGGGAATAAGGCAGTGCAGTGGTGTTCGGGCAGTATAGGGGGTTGTGCTGGGGTTAGTGTTTCAGGGTTTTGGGCAGTGCAGTGGTGTTCGGGCAGTGTAGGGGGACGTTCTGGGGGTGGTGTTTCAGGGTTTAGGGCAGAGCAGTGGTTTTCGGGCAGAGTAGTGGGTCGTGCTGGGGGTGGTGTTTCAGGGTTTAGGGCAGAGCAGTGGTGTTCGGGCAGTATAGGGGGTTGTGCTGGGGGTGGTGTTTCTGGGTTTAGGGCAGTACAGTGGTGTTCGGGCAGTGTAGGGGGTCATGCAGGGGGTGGTGTTTCAGGGTTTAGGGCAGTGCAGTGGTGTTCGGGCAGTGGAGGGGGTCGTGCTGGGGCTGGTGTTTCAGGGTTTAGGGCAGTGCAGTGGTGTTCGGACAGTGTAGGGGGTCGTGCTGGGGATGGTGTTTCAAGGTTTAGGGCAGTGGTGTTCGAGCAGAGTAAGGGGTCATGCTGGGGGTGGTGTTTCAGGGTTTAGAACAGTGTAGTGGTGTTCAGGCAGTGTCGGGGGTCGTGCTGGACGTGGTGTTTAAGGGTTTAGGGCAGTGCAGTGGTGTTCGGGCAGTGTAGGGGGTCGTGCTGGGGATGGTGTTTCAGGCTTTAGGGCAGTGTAGGGGGTCGTGCTGGGGCTGGTGTTACAGGGTTTAGTGCAGTACAGTGGTGGTCGGGCAGTGTAGGGGGTCGTGCTGGTCCTAGTGTTTCAGGGTTTAGGGCAGTGCAGTGGTGTTCGGGCAGTGTAGGGGGTCGTGCTGGGGCTAGTGTTTCAGGGAATAAGGCAGTGCAGTGGTGTTCGGGCAGTATAGGGGTTGTGCTGGGGTTAATGTTTCAGGGTTTTGGGCAGTGCAGTGGTGTTCGGGCAGTGTAGGGGGACGTGCTGGGGGTGGTGTTTCAGGGTTTAGGGCAGAGCAGTGGTTTTCGGGCAGAGTAGTGGGTCGTGCTGGGGGTGGTGTTTCAGGGTTTAGGGCAGAGCAGTGGTGTTCGGGCAGTATAGGGGGTTGTGCTGGGGGTGGTGTTTCTGGGTTTAGGGCAGTACAGTGGTGTTTGTGCAGTGTAGGGGGTCATGCAGGGGGTGGTGTTTCAGGGTTTAGGGCAGTGCAGTGGTGTTCGGGCAGTGGAGGGGGTCGTGCTGGGGCTGGTGTTTCAGGGTTTAGGGCAGTGCAGTGGTGTTCAGGCAGTGTAGGGGGTCGTGCTGGGGCTGGTGTTTCAGGGTTTAGGACAGTGCAGTGGTGTTCGGACAGTGTAGGGGGTCGTGCAAGAGGTGATTTTTCAGGGTTTTGGGCAGTGCAGTGGTGTTTGGGCAGTGTAGGGGGTCGTGCAGGGGATGGTGTTTCAGGGTTTAGGGCAGTGCAGTGGTGTTCAGGCAGTGTAAGGGGTCGTGCTGGGGCTGGTGTTTCAGGGTTTAGGACAGTGCAGTGGGGTTTGGACAGTGTAGGGGGTCATGCAGGAGGTGATTTTTCAGGGTTTTGGGCAGTGCAGTGGTGTTTGGGCAGTGTAGGGGGTCCTGCAGGGGATGGTGTTTCAGGGTTTAGGGCAGTGGCGTTCGGGCAGTGTAGGGGGTCGTGCAGGGAGTGGTGTTTCAGGGTTTAGGGCAGTGCAGTGGTGTTCGGGCAGTATAGGGGCTCTTGCAGGGGATGGTGTTTCAGGGTTTAGGGCAGTGGTATTTGGGCTGTGTAGGGGGTCATGCTGGGGGTGGTGTTTCAGGGTTCAGTGCAGTGGTGTTCGGGCAGTGTAAGGGTCATGCTGGGGGTGGTGGGGGCTGGTGTTTCAGGGTTTAGGGCAGTGCAGTGGAGTTAGGGCAGTGAAGGGGCTCTTGCAGGGGATGGTGTTTCAGGGTTTAGGGAAGTGGTATTTGGGCAGTGAGAGGGCTTGCTGGGGGTGGTGTGTCAAGGTTTAAAGGCAGAGGTGTTCAGGCAGTGTAGGGGGTCATGCTGGGGGTGGTGTTTCAGGGTTCAGTGCAGTGGTGTTTGGGCAGTGTCGGGGTCATGCTGGGGGTGGTGTTCTAGGGCTTAGGGCAGTGCAGTGTTGTTCGGGCACTGTAGGGGGTCGGGCGGGGGCTGGTGTTTAAGGGTTTAGGGCAGTGCAGTGGTGTTCGGGCAGTGTAGGGGGTCATGCAGGGGCTGGTGTTTCAGGGTTTAGGGCAAGGCAGTGGTGTTAGGGCAGTGAAGGGGGTTGTGCGGGGGCTGGAGTTTCAGGGTTTAGGGCAGTGCACTGGTGTTCTGGTAGTGTAGGGGGTCGTGCGGGGGCAGTTGTTTCAGGGTTTAGGGCAGTGCAGTGGTTTTCGGGCAGTGTAGGGGGTCATGCTGGGGGTGGTGTTTTAGGATTTAGGGCAGTGCAGTGGTGTTCGGACAGTGAAGGGGTTCGTGCAGGGGTCGGTTTTCAGGGTTTAGGGCAGTGCAGTGGTATTCGGACAGTGTAGGGGGTCGTGCAGGTGGTGGTGTTTCAGGGTTTAGGGCAGTGGTGCAGTGGTGTTTGGGCAGTATAGGGGGTCGTGCTGGGGGTGGTGTTTCAGGGTTTAGGGCAGTGCAGTGGTGTTCGGGCAGTGTAGGGGTTCGTGCTGGGGATGGTGTTTCAGGGATAGGGCAGTGTAGTGGTGTTTGAGCAGTGTAGGGGGTCGTGCTGGGGTGGAGTTTGAGGGTTTAGGGCAGTGCAGTGGTGTTCGGGCAGTGTGAGGGGTTGTGCGGGGGTTAGTGTTTCAGGGTGTTGGGCAGTGCAGTGGTGTTCGGGCAGTGTAGGGGGACGTGCTGGGTGTGGTTTTTCAGGATTTAGGGCAGAGCAGTGGTGTTCGGGTAGAGTAGTGGGTCATGCTGGGGTGGTGTTTCAGAGTTTAGGGCAGAGCAGTGGTGTTCGGGCAGTATAGGGTGTTGTGCTGGGGATGGTGTTTCTGGGTTTAGGGCAGTACAGTGGTGTTAGGGCAGTGAAGGGGGTTGTGCGGGGGCTGGAGTTTCAGGGTTTAGGGCAGTGCACTGGTGTTCTGGTAGTGTAGGGGGTCGTGCGGGGGCAGTTGTTTCAGGGTTTAGGGCAGTGCAGTGGTTTTCGGGCAGTGTAGGGGGTCATGCTGGGGGTGGTGTTTTAGGATTTAGGGCAGTGCAGTGGTGTTCGGACAGTGAAGGGGTTCGTGCAGGGGTCGGTTTTCAGGGTTTAGGGCAGTGCAGTGGTATTCGGACAGTGTAGGGGGTCGTGCAGGTGGTGGTGTTTCAGGGTTTAGGGCAGTGCAGTGGTGTTCGGGCAGTGTAGCGGGTCTTGCAGGGGGTAGTGTTTCAGGGTTTAGGGCAGTGGTGCAGTGGTGTTTGGGCAGTATAGGGGGTCGTGCTGGGGGTGGTGTTTCTGGGTTTAGGGCAGTGCAGTGGTGTTCGGGCAGTGTAGGGGTTCGTGCTGGGGATGGTGTTTCAGGGATAGGGCAGTGTAGTGGTGTTTGAGCAGTGTAGGGGGTCGTGCTGGGGGTGGAGTTTGAGGGTTTAGGGCAGTGCAGTAGTGTTCGGGAAGTGTGGGGGGTTGTGCGGGGGTTAGTGTTTCAGGGTTTTGGGCAGTGCAGTGGTGTTCGGGCAGTGTAGGGGGACGTGCTGGGTGTGGTTTTTCAGGATTTAGGGCAGAGCAGTGGTGTTCGGGCAGAGTAGTGGGTCATGCTGGGGGTGGTGTTTCAGGGTTTAGGGCAGAGCAGTGGTGTTCGGGCAGTATAGGGGGTTGTGCTGGGGGTGGTGTTTCTGGGTTTAGGGCAGTACAGTGGTGTTCGGGCAGTGTAGGGGGTCATGCAGGGGGTGGTGTTTCAGGGTTTAGGGCAGTGCAGTGGTGTTCGGGCAGTGGAGGGGGTCGTGCTGGGGCTGGTGTTTCAGGGTTTAGGGCAGTGCTGTGGTGTTCAGGCAGTGTAGGGGGTTGTGCTGGGGCTGGTGTTTCAGGGTTTAGGACAGTGCAGTGGTGTTCGGAGAGTGTAGGGGGTCGTGCAAGAGGTGATTTTTCAGGGTTTTGGGCAGTGCAGTGGTGTTTGGGCAGTGTAGGGGTCGTGCAGGGGATGGTGTTTCAGGGTTTAGGGCAGTGCAGTGGTGTTCAGGCAGTGTAGGGGGTCGTGCTGGGGCTGGTGTTTCAGGGTTTAGGACAGTGCAGTGGTGTTCGGACAGTGTATGGGGTCGTGCAGGAGGTGATTTTTCAGGGTTTTGGGCAGTGCAGTGGTGTTTGGGCAGTGTAGGGGGTCGTGCAGGGGATGGTGTTTCAGGGTTTAGGGCAGTGGCGTTCGGGCAGTGTAGGGGGTCGTGCAGGGAGTGGTGTTTCAGGGTTTAGGGCAGTGCAGTGGTGTTCGGGCAGTATAGGGGCTCTTGCAGGGGATGGTGTTTCAGGGTTTAGGGCAGTGGTATTTGGGCAGTGTAGGGGGTCATGCTGGGGGTGGTGTTTCAGGGTTCAGTGCAGTGGTGTTCGGGCAGTGTAAGGGTCATGCTGGGGGTGGTGGGGGCTGGTGTTTCAGGGTTTAGGGCAGTGCAGTGGAGTTAGGGCAGTGAAGGGGCTCTTGCAGGGGATGGTGTTTCAGGGTTTAGGGAAGTGGTATTTGGGCAGTGAGAGGGCTTGCTGGGGGTGGTGTGTCAAGATTTAGGAAAGAGGTGTTCAGGCAGTGTAGGGGGTCATGCTGGGGGTGGTGTTTCAGGGTTCAGTGCAGTGGTGTTTGGGCAGTGTCGGGGTCATGCTGGGGGTGGTGTTCTAGGGCTTAGGGCAGTGCAGTGGTGTTCGGGCACTGTAGGAGGTCGGGCGGGGGCTGGTGTTTAAGGGTTTAGGGCAGTGCAGTGGTGTTCGGGCAGTGTAGGGGGTCATGCAGGGGCTGGTGTTTCAGGGTTTAGGGCAAGGCAGTGGTGTTAGGGCAGTGAAGGGGGTTGTGCGGGGGCTGGAGTTTCAGGGTTTAGGGCAGTGCACTGGTGTTCTGGTAGTGTAGGGGGTCGTGCGGGGGCAGTTGTTTCAGGGTTTAGGGCAGTGCAGTGGTTTTCGGGCAGTGTAGGGGGTCATGCTCGGGGTGGTGTTTTAGGATTTAGGGCAGTGCAGTGGTGTTCGGACAGTGAAGGTGTTCGTGCAGGGGTCGGTTTTCAGGGTTTAGGGCAGTGCAGTGGTATTCGGACAGTGTAGGGGGTCGTGCAGGTGGTGGTGTTTCAGGGTTTAGGGCAGTGCAGTGGTGTTCGGGCAGTGTAGGGTAGTCTTGCAGGGGGTAGTGTTTCAGGGTTTAGGGCAGTGGTGCAGTGGTGTTTGGGCAGTATAGGGGGTCGTGCTGGGAGTGGTGTTTCAGGGTTTAGGGCAGTGCAGTGGTGTTCGGGCAGTGTAGGGGTTCGTGCTGGGGATGGTGTTTCAGGCTTTAGGGCAGTGCAGTGGTGTTCGGGCAGTGTAGGGGCTCGTGCTGGGGCTAGTGTTTCAGGGTTTAGGGTAGTGCACTGGTGTTTGGCAGTATAGGGGGTTATGCGGGGGCTGGTGTTTCAGGGTTTAGGGCAGTGCAGTGCTGTTTGAGCAGTGTAGGGGGTTGTGCTGGGGGTCGTGTTTTACGGTTTAGGGCAGTGCAGTGGTGTTCGGACAGTGTAGGGGTTCATGCAGAGGGTGGTGTTTCAGAGTTTAGGGCAGTGCAGTGGTGTTCGGACAGTGTAGGGGGTCTTGCAGGGGGTGGTGTTTTAGTGTTTAGGGCAGTGGTATTCAGGCAGTGTAGGGGGTCTTGCTGGGAGTTCTGTTTCAAGGTTTAGGGCAGTGGTGTTCGAGTTGAGTAAGGGGTCATGCTGGGGGTGGTGTTTCATGGTTTAGAACAGTGTAGTGGTGTTCGGGCAGTGTAGGGGGTCGTGCTGGAGGTGGTGTTTCAGGGTTTAGGGCAGTGCAGTGGTGTTCGGGCAGTGTAGGGGGTCGTGCTGGGGCTGGTGTTTCAGGGTGTAGGGCAGTGCAGTGGTGTACAGGCAGTGTAGGGGGTTGTGCTGGGGCTGGTGTTTCAGGGTTTAAGGTAGTGCAGTGGTGTACGGGCAGTGTAGGGGGTCATGCTGGGGCTGGTGTTTCAGGGTTTAGGACAGTGTAGTTGTGTTTGGGCAGTGTAGGGGGTTGTGCTGGGGGTGGTGTTTCAGGATTTAGGGCAGTGCAGTGGTGGTCGGGCAGTGTAGGGCGTCGTCCTGGGGGTAGTGTTTCAGGTTTTAGGACAGTGCACTGGTGCTCGGGCAGTGTAGGGGGTCGTGCTGGCTGGTGTTTCAGGGTTTTGTGCAGTGCAGTGGTGTTCGGGCAGTGTAGGGGGTTGTGCGGGGTATGGTGTTTCAGGCTTTAGGGCAGTGTATGGGGTCGTGCTGGGGCTGGTGTTGCAGGGTTTAGGGCAGTACAGTGGTGGTCGGGCAGTGTAGGGGGTCGTGCTGGTCCTAGGGTTTCAGGGTTTAAGGCAGTGCAGTGGTGTTCGGGCAGTGTAGGGGGTCGTGCTGGGGCTAGTTTTTCAGGGATTAAGGCAGTGCAGTGGTGTTCGGGCAGTATAGGGGGTTGTGCTGGGGTTAGTGTTTCAGGGTTTTGGGCAGTACAGTGGTGTTCGGGCAGTGTAGGGGACGTGCTGGGGGTGGTGTTTCAGGGTTTAGGGCAGAGCAGTGGTTTTCAGGCAGAGTAGTGGGTCGTGCTGGGGGTGGTGTTTCAGGGTTTGGGGCAGAGCAGTGGTGTTCGGGCAGTATAGGGGTTGTGCTGGGGGTGGTGTTTCTGGGTTTAGGGCAGTACAGTGGTGTTCGGGCAGTGTAGGAGGTCTTGCAGGGGGTGGTGTTTTAGGGTTTAGGGATGTGCAGTGGTGTTCGGGCAGTGAAGGGGGTCATGCAGGGGCTGGTGTTTCAGGGTTTAGGGATGTGCAATGGTGTTCGGGCAGTGTAGGGGGACATGCTGGGTGTGGTTTTTCAGGATTTAGGGCAGAGCAGTGGTGTTCGGGCAGAGTAGTGGGTCATGCTGGGGGTGGTGTTTCAGGGTTTAGGGCAGAGCAGTGGTGTTCGGGCAGTATAGGGGGTTGTGCTGGGGGTGGTGTTTCTGGGTTTAGGGCAGTACAGTGGTGTTCGGGCAGTGTAGGGGGTCATGCAGGGGGTGGTGTTTCAGGGTTTAGGGCAGTGCAGTGGTGTTCGGGCAGTGGAGGGGGTCGTGCTGGGGCTGGTGTTTCAGGGTTTAGGGCAGTGCAGTGGTGTTCAGGCAGTATAGGGGGTCCTGCTGGGGCTGGTGTTTCAGGGTTTAGGACAGTGCAGTGGTGTTCGGACAGTGTAGGGGGTCGTGCAAGAGGTGATTTTTCAGGGTTTTGGGCAGTGCAGTGGTGTTTGGGCAGTGTAGGGGGTCGTGCAGGGGATGGTGTTTCAGGGTTTAGGGCAGTGCAGTGGTGTTCAGGCAGTGTAGGGGGTCGTGCTGGGGCTGGTGTTTCAGGATTTAGGACAGTGCAGTGGTGTTCGGACAGTGTAGGGGGTCGTGCAGGAGGTGATTTTTCAGGGTTTTGGGCAGTGCAGTGGTGTTTGGGCAGTGTAGGGGGTCGTGCAGGGGATGGTGTTTCAGGGTTTAGGGCAGTGGCATTCGGGCAGTGTAGGGGGTCGTGCAGGGAGTGGTGTTTCAGGGTTTAGGGCAGTGCAGTGGTGTTCGGGCAGTATAGGGGCTCTTGCAGGGGATGGTGTTTCAGGGTTTAGGGCAGTGGTATTTTGGCAGTGTAGGGGGTCATGCTGGGGGTGGTGTTTCAGGGTTCAGAGTAGTGGTGTTCGGGCAGTGTAAGGGTCATGCTGGGGGTGGTGGGGTCTGGTGTTTCAGGGTTTAGGGCAGTGCAGTGGTGTTCGGGCAGTGGAGGGGGTCGTGCTGGGGCTGGTGTTTCAGGGTTTAGGGCAGTGCAGTGGTGTTCAGGCAGTGTAGGGGGTCGTGCTGGGGCTGGTGTTTCAGGGTTTAGGACAGTGCAGTGGTGTTTGGACAGTGTAGGGGGTCGTGCAAGAGGTGATTTTTCAGGATTTTGGGCAGTGCAGTGGTGTTCGGGCAGTGTAGGGGGTCATGCAGGGGATGGTGTTTCAGGGTTTAGGGCAGTGCAGTGGTGTTCAGACAGTGTAGGGTGTCGTGCTGGGGCTGGTGTTTCAGGGTTTAGGACAGTGCAGTGGTGTTCGGACAGTGTAGGGGGTCGTGCAGGAGGTGATTTTTCAGGGTTTTGGGCAGTGCAGTGGTGTTTGGGCAGTGTAGGGGGTCGTGCAGGGGATGGTGTTTCAGGGTTTAGGGCAGTGGCGTTCGGGCAGTGTAGGGGGTCGTGCAGGGAGTGGTGTTTCAGGGTTTAGGGCAGTGCAGTGGTGTTCGGGCAGTATAGGGGCTCTTGCAGGGGATAGTGTTTCAGGGTTTAGGGCAGTGGTATTTGGGCAGTGTAGGGGGTCATGCTGGGGGTGGTGTTTCAGGGTTCAGTGCAGTGGTGTTCAGGCAGTGTAAGGATCATGCTGGGGGTGGTGGGGGCTGGTGTTTCAGGGTTTAGGGCAGTGCAGCAGAGTTAGGGCAGTGAAGGGGCTCTTGCAGGGGATGGTGTTTCAGGGTTTAGGGAAGTGGTATTTGGGCAGTGAGAGGGCTTGCTGGGGGTGGTGTGTCAAGGTTTAGGGAAGAGGTGTTCAGGCAGTGTAGGGGGTCATGCTGGGGGTGGTGTTTCAGGGTTCAGTGCAGTGGTGTTTGGGCAGTGTCGGGGTCATGCTGGGGGTGGTGTTCAAGGGTTTAGGGCAGTGCAGTGGTGTTCGGGCAGTGTAGGGGGTCATGAAGGGGCTGGTGTTTCAGGGTTTAGGGCAAGGCAGTGGTGTTAGGGCAGTATAGGGGGTTGTGCTGGGGATGGTGTTTCTGGGTTTAGGGCAGTACAGTGGTGTTCGGGCAGTGTAGGGGGTCATGCAGGGGGTGGTGTTTCAGGGTTTAGGGCAGTGCAGTGGTGTTCGGGCAGTGGAGGGGGTCGTGCTGGGGCTGGTGTTTCAGGGTTTAGGGCAGTGCAGTGGTGTTCAGGCAGTGTAGGGGGTCGTGCTGGGGCTGGTGTTTCAGGGTTTAAGGCAGTGCAGGGTTGTTCGGGCAGTGTAGGGGGTCGTGCTGGCTGGTGTTTCAGGGTTTAGGGCAATGCAGTGGTGTTCGGGCAGTGTAGGCGGTCGTGCAGGGGCTGGTGTTTCAGGGTTTAGGGCAGAGTAGTGATGTTCAGGCAGTGTAGGGGGTTGTGCGGGGGGTGGTGTTTCAGGGTTTAGGGCAGTGCAGAGGTGTTCAGGCAGTGTAGGGGGTTGTGCTGGGGGTGGTGTTTCAGGGTTTTGGGCAGAGCAGTGGTATTCGGGCAGTGTAGGGGGTCATGCTGGGGGTGGTGTTTCAGGGTTTAGGTCAGTGCAGTGGTGTTCGGGCAGTGTAGGGGGTCTTTCTGGGGGTGGTTTTTCAGGGTTTAGGGCAGTGGCATTCGGGCAGTGTAGAGGATCTTGCTGGAGGTGATGTTTCAGGGCTTATGGCAGTGCAGTATTTTTCGAGAAGTGTAGGGGGTCTTGCTGGGGGTAGTGTTTCAGGGTTTAGGGCAGTGCAGTGTTTTTCTGTCAGTGTAGGGGATCGTGCTGGGGGTAATGATTCAGGGTTTAGGGAAGTGCAGTGGTGTTTGGGCAGTGTAGTGGTTTGTGCTGGGGTGGTGTTTCAGGGTTTAGGGCAGTGCAGTGGTGTTCGGGCAGTGTAGGGGGTCGTGCTGGGGGTTGTGTTTCAGGGTTTTGGGCAGAGCAGTGGTGTTCGGACAGTGTAGGGGGTCATGCAGTGGGTGGTGTTTCAGGGTTTAGGGCAGTGCAGTGGTGTTCGGACAGTGTAGGGGGTCGTGCGGGGGCTGGTATTTCAGGCTTTAGGGCAGTGCAGTGGTGTTAGGGCAGTGAAGGGGGTCGTGTGGGGGCTGGTGTTTCAGGGTTTTGGGCAGTGCACTGGTGTTCTTGCAGTGTAGGGGTCGTGCGGGGGCTGGTGTTTCAGGGTTTAGGGCAGTGCAGTGGTGTTCAGACAGTGTAGGGGTTCATGCAGCGGGTGGTGTTTCAGGGTTTAGGGCAGTGCAGTGGTGTTCGGACAGTGTAGGGGGTCTTGCAGGTGGTGATGTTTCAGGGTTTAGGGCAGTGCAGTTGAGTTAGGTCAGTGTAGGGGTCTTGCAGGGGTGTTGTTTCTGGGTTTAGGGCAGTGGCGTTCGGGCAGTGTAGAGGATCTTGCTGGAGGTGATGTTTCAGGGCTTAGGGCAGTGCAGTGCAGTATTGTTCGAGCAGTGTAGGGGGTCTTCCTGGGGGTAGTATTTCAGGGTTTAGGGCAGTGCAGTGGTGTTCGGGCAGTGTAGGGGATTGTGCTGGGGGTGATGTTTCAGGGTTTACGGCAGTGCAGTGGTGTTTAGGCAGTGTATGGGGTTGTGCTGGGGGTGGTGTTTCAGGGTTTATGGCAGTGCAGTGGTGTTCGGGCAGTGTAGGGGGTCGTCCTTGGGGTAGTGTTTCAGGTTTTAGGGCAGTGCAGTGGTGTTCGGGCAGTATAGGGGGTGGTGCTAGGGTTCGTGTTTTACCGTTTAGGGCAGTGCAGTGGTGTTCGGACAGTGTAGGGGTTCATGCAGCGGGTGGTGTTTCGGAGTTTAGGGCAGTGGTGTTCGGGCAGTGTAGTGGGTCTTGCTGAGGGTGCTGTGTCAAGGTTTAGGGCAGTGGTGTTTGGGCAGAGTAAGGGGTCATGCTGGGGGTGGTGTTTCAGGGTTTAGGACAGTGTAGTTGTGTTGGAGCAGTGTAGGGGGTCGTGCTGGAGGTGGTGTTTAAGGGTTTAGGGCAGTGCAGTGGTGTTCGGACAGTGTAGGGTGTCATGCGGGGGATGGTGTTTCAGGCTTTAGGGCAGTGCAGTGGTGTTCGGGCAGTGTAGGGGATTGTGCTGGGGGTGATGTTTCAGGGTTTACGGCAGTGCAGTGGTGTTTAGGCAGTGTATGGGGTTGTGCTGGGGGTGGTGTTTCAGGGTTTATGGCAGTGCAGTGGTGTTCGGGCAGTGTAGGGGGTCGTCCTTGGGGTAGTGTTTCAGGTTTTAGGGCAGTGCAGTGGTGTTCGGGCAGTATAGGGGGTCGTGCTGGGGATCGTGTTTCAGGGTTCAGGGCAGTGCTGTGGTGTTTGGACAGTGTAGGGGGTCATGTAGGGGCTGGTATTTCAGGCTTTAGGGCAGTGCAGTGGTGTTAGGGCAGTGAAGGGGGTCGTGTGGGGGCTGGTGTTTCAGGGTTTAGGGCAGTGCACTGGTGTTCTTGCAATGTAGGGGGTCATGCGGGAGCTGGTGTTTCAGGGTTTAGGGCAGTGCAGTGGTGTTCGAGCGGTGTAGGGGGTTGTGCTAGGGTTCGTGTTTTACCGTTTAGGGCAGTGCAGTGGTGTTCGGACAGTGTAGGGGTTCATGCAGCGGGTGGTGTTTCGGAGTTTAGGGCAGTGGTGTTCGGGCAGTGTAGTGGGTCTTGCTGGGGGTGCTGTGTCAAGGTTTAGGGCAGTGGTGTTTGGGCAGAGTAAGGGGTCATGCTGGGGGTGGTGTTTCAGGGTTTAGGACAGTGTAGTTGTGTTGGAGCAGTGTAGGGGGTCGTGCTGGAGGTGGTGTTTAAGGGTTTAGGGCAGTGCAGTGGTGATCGGACAGTGTAGGGTGTCATGCGGGGAATGGTGTTTCAGGCTTTAGGGCAGTGCAGTAGTGTTTGGGCAGTGTAGGGGGTCGTGCTGGGACTGGTGTTGAAGGGTTTAGGGCAGTACAGTGGTGGTCGGGCAGTGTAGGGGGTCGTGCTGGGACTGGTGTTGCAGGGTTTAGGGCAGTGCAGTGGTGTTCGGACAGTGTAGGGGTCCTGCTGGGGCTAGTGTTTCAGGGTTTTGGGCAATGCAGTGGTGTTCTTGCAGTGCAGGGGGACGTGCTGGGGGTGGTGTTTCAGGGTTTAGGGCAGAACAGTGGTGTTCGGGCAGAGTAGTGGGTCGTACTGGGGGTGGTGTTTCAGGGTATAGGGCAGAGCAATGGTGTTCGGGCCGTATAGGGGGTTGTGCTGGGGGTGGTGTTTCTGGGTTTAGGGCAGTGCAGTGGTGTTCGGGCAGTGAAGGGGGTCATGTAGGGGGTGGTGTTTCATGGTTTAGGGATGTTCAGTGGTGTTCGGGCAGTGTAGGGCGTCGTGCAGGGGGTGGATTTTCAGGGTTTAGGGCAGTGCAGTGGTGTTCGGGCAGAGTAGCGGGTAGTGCTGGGGCTGGTGTTTCAGGGTTTAGGGCAGTGCAGTGGTGTACAGGCAGTGTAGGGGGTCGTGCTGGGGCTGGTGTTTCAGGGTTTAGGGCAGTGCAGTGGTGTACGGGCAGTGTAGGGGGTCATGCTGGGGCTGGAATATCAGGATTTAGGGCAGTGCAGTGGTGTTCAGGCAGTCTAGGGGGTCGTGCAGGTGGTGGTGTTTCAGGGTTTAGGACAGTGCAGTTGTGTTAGGGCACTGTAGGGGGTCTTGCAGGGGGTGGTGATCGGGGTTTAGGGCAGTGGTGTTTGGGCAGTGTAGGGGGTCTTGCTGTGGGTGGTGTTTCAGGGTTTAGGGCAGTGTTATTTGGGCAGTGTAGGGGGTCATGCTGGGGTTGGTGTTTCACGGTTTAGGACAGTGTAGTGGTGTTCGGGCAGTGTAGGGTTCTTGCTGGGGGTGCTGTTTCAAGGTTATTGGCAGTGGTGTTCGGGCAGAGTAGGAGGTCATGCTGGGGGTGGTGTTTCAGGGTTTAGGACAGTGTAGTGGTGTTCGGGCAGTGTAGGGAGTGGTGTTTAAGGGTTTAGGGCAGTGCAGTGGTGTTCGGGCAGTGTAGGGGGTTGTGCGGGGGATGGTGTTTCAGTCTTTAGGGCAGTGCAGTGGTGTTTGGGCAGTGTAGGGGGTCATGCTGGGACTGGTGTTGCAGGGTTTAGGGCAGTACAGTGGTGTTCGGGCAGTGTAGGGGGTTGTGCTGGTCCTAGTGTTTCAGGGTTTAGGGCAGTGCAGTGGTGTTCGGGCAGTGTAGGGGGTCGTGCTGGGGCTAGTGTTTAGAGTTTAGGGCAGTGCAGTGGTGTTAGGGCAGTGAAGGGGGTCGTGTGGGGGCTGGTGTTTCAGGGTTTTAGGCAGTGCACTGGTGTTCTTGCAGTGTAGGGGTCGTGCGGGGGCTTGTGTTTCAGGGTTTAGGGCAGTGCAGTGGTGTTCGGACAGTGTAGGGGTTCATGCAGCGGGTGGTGTTTCAGGGTTTAGGGCAGTGCAGTTGTGTTCGGACAGTGTAGGGGGTCGTGCAGATGGTGATGTTTCAGGGTTTAGGGCAGTGCAGTTGAGTTAGGGCAGTGTAGGGGGTCTTGCAGGGGTGGTGTTTCTGGGTTTAGGGCAGTGGCGTTCGGGCAGTGTAGAGGATCTTGCTGGAGGTGATGTTTCAGGGCTTAGGGCAGTGCAGTATTGTTCGAGCAGTGTAGGGGGTCTTGCTGGTGGTAGTGTTTCAGGGTTTAGGGCAGTGCAGTGGTGTTCGGGCAGTGTAGGGGATTGTGCTGGGGGTGATGTTTCAGGGTTTAGGGCAGTGCAGTGGTGTTTGGGCAGTGTATTGGGTTGTGCTGGGGGTGGTGTTTCAGGGTTTAGGGCAGTGCAGTGGTGTTCGGGCAGTGTAGGGGGTCGTCCTGGGGGTAGTGTTTCAGGGTTTAGGGCAGTGCATTGGTGTTCGGCAAGTGTAGGGGGGTCGTGCAGGGGCTGGTGTTCCAGGGTTTAGGGCAGTGCAGTGGTGTTCGGGCAGTTTAGGGGGTCATGCTGGGTTTGGTGTTTCAGGGTATAGGGCAGTGCAGTGGTGGTCGGGCAGAGTAGGGGGTCGTGCTGGAGCTAGTGTCACAGGGTTTAGGGCAGTGCAGTGGTGTTCGGGCAGTGTAGGGGGTCGTGCTGGGGCTATTGTTTCATGGTTTAGGGCAGTGCAGTGGTGTTCGGGCAGTTTAGGGGGTCGTGCTGGGGGTCGTGTTTCAGGGTTTAGGGCAGTGCTGTGGTGTTCGGGCAGTGTAGGGGGTCGTGTGGGGGCTGGTATTTCAGGCTTTAGGGCAGTGCAGTGGTGTTAGGGCAGTGAAGGGGGTCGTGTGGGGGCTGGTGTTTCAGGGTTTAGGGCAGTGCACTGGTGTTCTTGCAATGTAGGGGGTCATGCGGGGGCTGGTGTTTCAGGGTTTAGGGCAGTGCAGTGGTGTTCGGACAGTGTAGGGGTTCATGCAGCGGGTGGTGTTTCAGGGTTTAGAGCAGTGCAGTGGTGTTCGGACAGTGTAGGGGGTCGTGCAGGTGGTGGTGTTTCAGGGTTTAGGACAGTGCAGTTGTGTTAGGGCAGTGTAGGGGGTCTTGCAGGGGGTGGTGTTTCGGAGTTTAGGGCAGTGGTGTTCGGGCAGTGTAGGGGGTCTTGCTGTGGGTGGTGTTTCAGGGTTTAGGGCAGTGGTATTCGGGCAGTGTAGGGGGTCGTGCTAAGGTGGTGTTTCAGGGTTTAGGACAGTGTAGTAGTGTTCGGGCAGTGTAGGGGCTCTTGCAGGGGGTGGTGTTTTAGGGTTTAGGGCATTGGTATTCAGGCAGTGTGGGTTTTCTTGCTGGGGGTGCTGTTTCAAGGTTTAGGGCAGTGGTGTTCGGGCAGAGTAAGGGGTCATGCTGGGGTTGGTGTTTCAGGGTTTAGGACAGTGTAGTGGTGTTCAAGCAGTGTAGGGAGTCGTGCTGGAGGTGGTGTTTAAGGGTTTAGGGCAGTGCAGTGGTGTTCGGACAGTGTAGGGGGTCATGCGGGGGATGGTGTTTCAGGCTTTAGGGCAGTGCAGTGGTGTTTGGGCAGTGTAGGGGGTCATGCTGGGACTGGTGTTACAGGGTTTAGGGCAGTACAGTGGTGGTCGGGCAGTGTAGGGGGTCGTGCTGGGACTGGTGTTGCAGGGTTTAGGGCAGTGCAGTGGTGTTCGGGCAGTGTAGGGGGTCGTGCTGGGGCTAGTGTTTCAGGGTTTTGGGCAATGCAGTGGTGTTCTTGCAGTGCAGGGGGACGTGCTAGGGGTGGTGTTTCAGGGTTTAGGGCAGAGCAGTGGTGTTCGGGCAGAGTAGCGGGTCGTGCCGGGGGTGGTGTTTCAGGGTTTAGGGCAGAGCAATGGTGTTCGGGCAGTATAGGGGGAGGTGCTGGGTGTGGTTTTTCAGGGTTTAGGGCAGAGCAGTGTTGTTCGGGCAGAGTAGTGGGTCATGCTGGGGGTGGTATTTCAGGGTTTAGGGCAGAGCAGTGGTGTTCGGGCAGTATAGGGGGTTGTGCAGGGGGTGGTGTTTCTGGGTTTAGGGCAGTGCAGTGGTGTTCGGGCAGTGAAGGGGGTCATGTAGGGGGTGGTGTTTCATGGTTTAGGGATGTTCAGTGGTGTTCGGGCAGTGTAGGCGGTCATGCAGGTGGTGTTGTTTCAGGGTTTAGGGCAGTGCTGTGGTGTTCAGGCAGTGTAAGGGGACGTGCTGGGGGTGGTGTTTCTGGGTTGAGGGCAGAGCAGTGGTGTTTCGGCACAGTAGTGGGTCGTGCTGGGGGTGGTGTTTCAGGGTTTAGAGCAGAGCAGTGGTGTTCGGGCAGTGTAGGGGGTCATGCTGGGGCTGGTGTTTCAGGGTTTAGGACTGTGTAGTGGTGTTTGGGCAGTGTAGGGGGTTGTGCTGGGGGTGGTGTTTCAGGTTTTAGGACAGTGCAGTGGTGCTCGGGCAGTGTAGGGGGTCGTGCTGGCTGGTGTTTCAGGGTTTAGGGCAATGCAGTGGTGTTCGGGCAGTGTAGGGGTCATGCTGGGGCTGGTGTTTCAGGGTTTTGGGCAGAGCAGTGGTGTTCGGGCAGTGTAGGGGGTCTTTCTGGGGGAGGTGTTTCAGGGTTTAGGGCAGTGGTATTCGGGCAGTGTAGGGGGACGTGCTGGGGGTGGTGTTTCAGGGTTAAGGACAGTGTAGTGGTGTTCGGGCAGTGTAGGGGATCTTGCTGGGGGTGCTGTTTCAAGGTTTAGGGCAGTGGTGTTCGGGCAGAGTAGGAGGTCGTGCTGGGGATGGTGTTTCAGGGTTTAGGACAGTGTAGTGGTGTTCGGGCAGTGTAGGGGGTCGTGCTGGAGGTGGTGTTTAAGGGTTTAGGGCAGTGCAGTGGTGTTCGGGCAGTGTAGGGGGTCATGCGGGAGATGGTGTTTCAGGCTTTAGGACAGTGCAGTGGTGTTTGGGCAGTGTAGGGGGTCATGCTGGGGCTGGTGTTGCAGGGTTTAGGGCAGTACAGTGGTGGTCGGGCAGTGTAGGGGGTTGTGCTGGTCCTAGTGTTTCAGGGTTTAGGGCAGTGCAGTGGTGTTCGGGCAGTGTAGGGGGTCATGCTGGGGCTAGTGTTTCAGGGTTTAGGGCAGTGCAGTGGTGTTCGGGCAGTATAGGGGGTCGTGCTGGGGTTAGTGTTTCAGGGTTTTGGGCAATGCAGTGGTGTTCGGGCAGTGTAGGGGGACGTGCTGGGGGTGGTGTTTCAGGGTTTAGGGTAGAGCAGTGGTGTTCGGGCAGAGTAGTGGGTCGTGCTGGGGGTGGTGTTTCAGGGTTTAGGGCAGAGCAATGGTGTTCGGGCAGTATAGGGGTTGTGCTAGGGGAGGTGTTTCTGGGTTTAGGGCAGTGCAGTGGTGTTCTGGCAGTGTAGGGGGTCATGCAGGGGGTGGTATTTCAGGGTTTAGGGTTGTGCAGTGGTGTTCAGGCAGTGTAGGGGTCGTGCAGGGGGTGGAGTTTCAGGGTTTAGGGCAGTGCAGTGGTGTACGGGCAGAGTAGTGGGTCATGCAGGGGGTGGTGTTTCAGGGTTTAGGGCAGAGTAATGGTGTTCGGGCAGTATAGGGGGTTTCGCTGGGGCTGGTGTTTCAGGGTTTAGGGCACTGCAGCGGTGTACGGGCAGTGTAGGGGGTCGTTCTGGGGCTGGTGTTTCAGGATTTAGGGCAGTGCAGTGGTGTTCAGGCAGTGTAGGGGGTCGTGCTGAGGCTGGTGTTTCAGGGTTTAGGACAGTGCAGTGGTGTTCGGACAGTGTAGGGAGTCGTGCAGGGGGTGGTGTTTCAGGGTTTAGGGCAGTGCAGTGGTGTTCGGGAAGTGTAGGGGGTCTTGCAGGGGATGGTGTTTCAGGGTTTAGGGCAGGAGTGTTCGGGCAGTGTAGGGGTCGTGCAGAGGGTGGTGTTTCAGGGTTTAGGGCAGTGCAGTGGTGTTCAGGCAGTGTAGGGGGTCGTGCTGGGGGTGGTGTTTCAGGGTTTAGGGCAGTGTAGTGGTGTTCGAGCAGTGTAGGGGGTCATGCTGGGGGTGGAGTTTGAGGGTTTAGGACAGTGCAGTAGTGTTCGGGTAGTGTGGGGGGGTTGTGCGGGGGCTGGTGTTTCAGGCTTTAGGGCAGTGCAGGGGTGTTTGGGCAGTGTAAGGGGTTGTGCGGGAGGTGGTGTTTCAGAGTTTAGGGCAGTGCAGTGGTGTTCGGGCAGTGTAGGGGGTCGTCCTTGGGGTAGTGTTTGAGGTTTTAGGGCAGTGCAGTGGTGTTCGCGCAGTGTAGGGGGTCGTGCTGGGGGTGGTGTTTCAGGGTTTAGGACAGAGCAGTGGTGTTCGGACAGTGTAGGGGGTCGTGCATTGGGTCGTGTTTCAGGGTTTAGGGCAGTGCTGTGGTGTTCGGGCAGTGAAGGAGGTCGTGTGGGGGCTGGTGTTTCAGGGTTTAGGGCAGTGCACTGGTGTTCTTGCAGTGTAGGGGGTCATGTGGGGGCTGGTGTTTCAGGGTTTAGGGCAGTGCAGTGGTGTTCGAGCGGTGTAGTGGGTTGTGCTGGGGGTTGTGTTTTACGGTTTAGGGCAGTGCAGGGGTGTTCGGACAGTGTAGGGGTTCATGCAGCGGGTGCTGTTTCAGGGTTTAGGGCAGTGCAGTGTTGTTTGGACAGTGTTGTGGCTCTTACAGGGGATGGTGTTTCAGGGTTTAGGGCAGTGGTATTTGGGCAGTGTAGGGGGTCATGCCGGGGGTGGTGTTTCAGGGTTCAGTGCAGTGGTGTTCGGGCAGTGTAGGGGTCATGCTGGGGGTGGTGTTTTAGGGTTTAGGGCAGTGCAGTGGTGTTCGGGCTGTGTAGGGGGTCATGCGGGGGCTGGTGTTTAAGGGTTTAGGGCAGTGCAGTGGTGTTCGGGCAGTGCAGGGGGTCGTGCAGGGGCTGGTGTTTCAGAGTTTAGGGCAGTGGTGTTCGGGCAGTGTAGGAGGTCGTGCAGGGGGTGGTGTTTCAGGGTTTAGGGGAGTGCAGTGGTGTTCTGGCAGTGTAGGGGCTCTTACAGGGGATGGCGTTTCAGGGTTTAGGGCAGTGGTATTTGGGCAGTGTAGGGTGTCATGCTGGGGGTGGTGTTTCAGGGTTTAGGGCAGTGTAGTGAATTTGAATTTGAATTTAAAAGCATTTGTTAAGCGCACGTATACCATGCGGTTTCATGGCGCTTTAAGTGATGCAGTAGCGGTCGGCATAAGGGCTAGACTGTATAAGCTTGCTCAAATAACAGGGTTTTAAGGTCTTTCCGAAACTGTGTGTATGACGGAGAAGATCGGAGAGCAGGAGGGAGAGAATTCCAGAAAAGTGGGGCGAGAACAGCAAATTTCGCTCCGCCAGATTTCTTTTTCTTGAAACGAGGAATGATGAGGAAAGCCCTATGGGCAGAGCGGAGTTCACGACCTGGGAGGTACGGTTTTATGGCGGCGCAAATGAACTCGGGGGCTGTACCTGCTCTAGCCTGAAAGGTAAGGCAACCCAGTTTGAAAAGGGCACGCTCCCTCACCGGGAGCCAATGCAAAGCTTTAAGCAGGGGAGTGGCACGATGGTATTTGGGTAAGCCATAGATCAAACGAGCCGCTTGATTCTGAATGAGCTGCAAACGATGGAACGCATATGCTGGAGCTCCATTGTAAATGATGTTACCATAGTCAACTCTCGACAGTACCATGGCCAGCACAATGATTTTTAAAGCAGGAAGGGAAAAAAAGCGGGATACTTTCCTAATTAGTCTTAAAGAAAAGAAACAAGCAGAGACCACTGAACCCACATGTGAGTGAATAGAGAGTTGTGTGTTAAGAAAAATCCCAAGAGTTTTGACCTTAGAGACAGGAAGAGGGGGAGCACCAAGTGACAAGGGCCAGTGGGCAGAGGTCCATGGACTGCAACCACCTCCGGTCAGGACTAACTCAGTCTTGTCCGGATTGAGTTTGAGGTGGTTGCAGTTCATCCAGTCCTGAATGAATGTCATTACGGTCTGAACATTGGAAGCAGATGAGGGGGAGTTGGAGAGATTAAAGATTAGCTGGAGATCATCAGCGTAGTTAAACACCGTGACCTCCATCTGCTGTAACGAAAAAATGAGGGGATAGATGTACAAATTAAATAAAAGTGGGGAAAGTGATGAGCCTTGAGGGACTCCGCACTCCACTTTGCGAAAGTCAGCGGTGAAATTGGCCAAATGGACGGCTTGGGCCCTCCCTGTGAGGAAGGACTCAATCCACGAGAAGGCAGAACCTTCTATGCCCGCCGCCCTGACACGGCTGAGAAGAATGGAATGATCCACCGTGTCAAAGGCGGCGGACAGATCTAATAAAATCGAGGCTTGCGGAAGGTTGGTGTCAATGCCTTCACATAGCACGTCCATTACCGAGATCACCACTTTCTCGGTGGAGTGCAATGGGCGAAAGCCGGCTTGACGGGGGGAAAGACAGTGATTGATTTCAACATGGGTGCTTAAGGTGGTTGTGACGTGAGTTTCCAAAATTTTTGCTAGGTAAGGCAGTAGGGAAATGGGACAGTAGTTGGAGGGGGAGGAAGAATCAGCGTCAGGTTTTTTAATAATAGGTATGACAACCGCTGATTTATGTATATCAGGAACGTTTCCCTTCTTTAGCGAGTCATTGAGGAGGGTCAAAGGGGGAGTGGGGGAAGATAAATAGATTTCCCTGAGGATATGGGCGGGGGCAAAATCTAAGGGAGAACCGGATTTGACTCGGTGAAGTAATGAGAAGAAGGTGTCCTCAGTTAAAGGTGGAATAAGGTTAAGTTTGGGGACAGTGGGGGGAGGGGAAGAATTGACAAATGCAAGGGAGGGTGGTGGAATGTTAAGTTTGATTTTGAGTATTTTATCAATAAAAAACTCATTGAGCGAGTTACAGAAGGACTGAGAGGGGGGAATGGTAGTCGTGGTTCGACTGGATAATGCTAATTCATGGACCGCGGTAAAGATTTCCTTTGAGCGAGACTCAGCTGCCATAATCCTGCTGGTACAGAATGCAGTTTTAGCCGCTAGAATGCCCGCTTTATAAGTTTTTAAAACAGACAGATATATAGTCTTTAGCTCTGGGCTGTAGTCTTTCCTCCAGGCTCGCTCGGCTCTTCTAGCTGCTAGTTTCTGTTCTTTTAGCTCTAAGGTGAACCATCATAGGGGGTCGTGTGGGGGTTAGTGTTTCAGAGTTTTGGGCAGTGCAGTGGTGTTTGGGCAGTGTAGGGGGACGTGCTGGGGTGGTGTTTCAGGGATTAGGGCAGAGCAGTGGTGTTTGGGTTGAGTAATGGGTCATGCTGGGGGTGGTGTTTCAGGGTTTAGGGCAGAGCAGTGGTGTTCAGGCAGTGTAGGGGGTCATGCTGGGGGTGTTTTTCAGGGTTTAGGGCTGTGCAGTGGTGTTCGGGCAGTGTAGGGGGTCGTGCAGGTGGTGGAATTTCAGGGTTTAGGGCAGTGAAGTGGTGTTTGGGCAGAGTAGGGGGTCGTGCTGGGGGTGGTGTTTCAGGGTTTAGGGCAGTGGTGTTCGGGCAGTGTAGGGGGTCTTGCTGGGGGTGGTGTTTCAGGGTTTAGGGCAGAGGTGTTAGGGTATTGTAGGGGGTCGTGCCGGGGCTGGTGTTTCAGGGTTTAGGGCAGTGCAGTGGTGTTCGGGCAGTGTAGGGGGTCGTGCTGGGGCTGGTGTTTCAGGGTGTAGTGCAGTGCAGTGGTGTACAGGCAGTGTAGGGGGTTGTGCTGGGGCTGGTGTTTCAGGGTTTAGGGTAGTGCAGTGGTGTATGGGCAGTGTAGGGGGTCATGCTGGGGCTGGTGTTTCAGGGTTTAGGACAGTGTAGTGGTGTTTGTGCAGTGTAGGGGGTCATGCTGGGGCTGGTGTTTCAGGGTTTAGGGCAGTGCAGTGGTGTTCGGGCAGTGTAGGGGGTCTTGCTGGGGTAGTGTTTCAGGGTTTAGGGCAGTGCAGTGGTGTTCGGGCAGTGTAGGGGGTCATGCAGGTGGTGGATTATCAGGGTTTAGGGCAGTGAAGTGGTGTTTGGGCAGAGTAGGGGGTCGTGCTGAGGGTGGTGTTTCAGGGTTTAGGGCAGTGGTGTTCGGGCAGTGTAAGGGGTCTTGCTGGGGGTGGTGTTTCAGGGTTTAGGGCAGTGCAGTGGTGTTCGGGCAGTGTAGGGGGTCGTGCTGGGGCTGGTGTTTCAGGGTGTAGGGCAGTGCAGTGGTGTACAGGCAGTGTAGGGGGTTGTGCTGGGGCTGGTGTTTCAGGGTTTAAGGTAGTGCAGTGGTGTACGGGCAGTGTAGGGGGTCATGCTGGGGCTGGTGTTTCAGGGTTTAGGACAGTGTAGTTGTGTTTGGGCAGTGTAGGGGGTTGTGCTGGGGGTGGTGTTTCAGGATTTAGGGCAGTGCAGTGGTGGTCGGGCAGTGTAGGGCGTCGTCCTGGGGGTAGTGTTTCAGGTTTTAGGACAGTGCACTGGTGCTCGGGCAGTGTAGGGGGTCGTGCTGGCTGGTGTTTCAGGGTTTTGGGCAGAGCAGTGGTGTTCGGGCAGTGTAGGGGGTCATGCTGGGGGTGGTGTTTCAGGGTTTAGGGCAGTGCAGTGGTGTTCGAGCAGTGTAGGGGGTCTTTCTGGGGGCGGTGTTTCAGGGTTTAGGGCAGTGGTATTTGGGCAGTGTAGGGGGTCGTGCTGGGGGTGGTGTTTCAGGGTTTAGGACAGTGTAGTGGTGTTCGGGCAGTGTATGGGGTCTTGCTGGGGGTGCTGTTTCAAGGTTTAGGGCAGTGGTGTTCGGGCAGAGTAGGCGGTCGTGCTGGGGATGGTGTTTCAGGGTTTAGGACAGTGTAGTTGTGTTCGGGCAGTGTGGGGGGTCGTGCTGGAGGTGGTGTTTAAGGGGTTAGGGCAGTGCAGTGGTGTTCGGGCAGTGTAGGGGGTCGTGCGGGGTGGTGTTTCAGGCTTTAGGGCAGTGCAGTGGTGTTAGAAATGGCGATTTCTGGTTGGCTAGGGCTTGCGCCAAAGCCAGGCAGAAACCACCACTCTAGTCAGGGCCAGGAAGTTACACGCCAAAGATAACCCCTGCTCACCCCCTTGGTAGCTTGGCACGAGCAGTCAGGCTTATCCCGGAGGCGATGTGCAAAGCGTTTACGCGCGCACCCAGCAACAACACCCAAGGCCCACCACAAAGGAAACTCCACACAAGGTATTATATAAAAATAGCCTTTGTATTATACCAAACACATTAGATAAAAACACACACTTTACAATGTGCCAACAGGCACGGGCAGAATTTACAAGGGATTATATGTACAGGGGACAGGGCCACATGGACCACTGTCAGGAATTAGCACTTTGTAGAAATTAGCACTTAGAACATAGGAATAATACTTTAGAACATAGCACATACAATCACTGTAGCACTAAAATAGAACATGTAGCACACAACCAGTAACTACTGGTAACAGGTAAGTACCACCTACGCAACCCTAACCACTTTAGGAAAATGTCACGCAGGGAACTAGGACCTCACTAGCACCACCTGTACTAGGAGAAAACAAACAACCACCTAAGTATCACAATACCTGTAGGGGTAATAGCACGTTACACATGATGCATCACATTCAGAGGTGTAGGGAAGGAAAACACATGATGCATAAAAACATTCAGCGGTGTAAAACAAGGCACATGACGCATAAACACATTCAGAGGTGCAGGAAAGGAACAATAGCGCAAGAACTCACATAAGCCACCACCTGTGGCAGTCCCTAGGCCAACTGGCCTTATAGGGGCTAGGACGCCCTGTGTCCCAATGTCAGGGGGGCCTAAACGTGGCAGCTGCCCACTAAGTGCTGGGCAGCTGTGGGGACTGAGGCCTGGGCACCTCTGGGCCCTTAGAACAATTATGGCCTCCTGAGCCCCTCTAGGCTCTAAAACAAGAAATGCCCCCTGAGCCTCGCAGGCTCTAAACAATAATGCGACCCTTCGTTGGAGCCTCGTGGGCTCTGAAACACGAAGGCCCCAGTAACGCTGGAGCCTCGGGGCTCTAAACAAATACTCGCCCCGTTGTTGGAGTCATCCTGGACTCTGGCGCCAATGAGGGGGTATCGTTGGAGCCTCGGGAATGAAGGCAGGTGCTCCTCTCCGTTGGAGCGCCACCAGCGCTCTCGTTAGTGTGGCCCCCGTGGGAGTGGCCCGCTACTGCTGCGCCGCTGGGGGGGACAGGGCAGAGTCTACCACCCACACGGAGTCCCACTTACCTGGGACTCCCGCGTGGTCTCTCGCAGCACTTCTCCTGAGGGCCCCGGGGCGCAGGGTAGGCTCCTGCCGGCTCCGGGGCTTTCAATCCAGCGCGAGTCCTCGGTGGGAGGCGGGGTAGGCTCCCTCCCTCCTATTTCCGGTCCTGGGGTTCCCGGAGGCCCGCCCTCGGCCTGCCTGACTTCCAGGATGCCCCGGCTCCGGGCTGCAGTGGTGATTTCTCCTGCCGTAAGAAGGGTGGGCTCCCTCGTGATGATAAAGCAATATCCCGCGGGGTGGGCACCCGCTTACAGTTACAGCAATGTTCCTGGCAGGGTGGGCACCTGCCAGGAGACTCCGGAAACGGCAAAGGCGGGGCAAACGCCGGGTGGGCACCGGCTAGCAGAAATAAAGCGCTCCTAGTGCTAAGGGCAGAAGTGAAAGCGCTCTCAGCGCTGAAGACAAGTCCAGCGCTTCCAGGCGCTTAGAGAGGGAAAATAAAGCGCTCCCAGCACCTAAAGGAGGATCCCAACCAAGTCCAGCAAAGTTCTCCCCTGCATGCAGCAGGGCAGGGGTGGGGGGCAAGGCTGGACCCTTGAGCCAGCTCACTGGGCCTCCAGGCAGGGAGGTAGTCCAAGTGGCGGTCCTCTGGTCCAGCGGCAGCAGCCCCCTCAGGTAAGATCCTGGCAGAGAACAGTTTCTGTGGGGACACAGCCCCATTTTTATACAGTAAAAACCCTTTGTCTCAGGGTGCAGGGAAGGGGCGAACCAGTTTCAACTGGTTCCTGAGCACTTTGTTTTGCTCAGCCCCTCTCCCTATTCAGAGTGCAGGCCAGGGTCATCAGTCGCACCACAGGGGGAGGAGCCAGCATTGTGTGGGGTAAACCCAGCCCTATTCAGGACCCAGGTGGACTCCTCCCACCCATCTAGGTGCTGATCTCCCTATTCACCACTGGGTGACTCCTCCTGACTCTGGGGATTCCCTAGCCCGTCACATGACCTCAGCCAGCCAATCACGCGACAGGCAGTCACTGCACATTTTACACTAATATGCCAACTCCTAGAAGTGGCACTTCCGCACATGACATAATCACGCATCATACATCATTGCGAAGCATTCAATCCCCCGAGTCCGCACATACCAAACTCGAGCCTGCACACCCCACGCATCAGGAACTACCAGGGACACATACATTCCCCATGCATTCCTATGGGAGGGCAGGCCTATCTCACCACATGCACTCAGAGGGCACACGCACTTTACTCTGGGACACAGGGAAAGTGCGCAGAAACCAAAAATCACTACCACCAGGTCACCAATAAAAGCAAAAAGTTCAGGGGTGAACCTGCCAGAAGAGCCAAGTCCAACACAATCCCCTTCCAGCCAAAACGCAGGGCAGACCAATCACCACCGTGATGGACTTCCCTGCTTGGGGCGATAGAACACGGACGCGGGCCCGCAACTGCAGGGACACCCTCCGGTTCTACGCCACGGTGAACCCATGGAATTCCTTCTAAAACCACTGTCCGGACCAACTGGGCTACCCCACTGGTACTCCCAAGCTGTCCGCAGCCAAGACCAGGCCCTAGGCCACCCAGGTGCCACCGGTCTTTGCCTAATCACAGAGTGGGGGGTAGTAACCCCTGGCACATAACGGCCATTCTCCACTCTTCCTGTCTGCAAGACAGGACTAGACTGCCACTGGTTCTCCAGCCTAGGGTCTACAACCTCAGGCGGACCAGGAGTCTCAGGGAAGGCTCTCCTCCCCCTACCTCTTCTCCTAGGGTTCCTCCTCCTCTGGCGAGGGGTACACCTAGAACGCCATTCCAACCCAAGGTTTAACCCCTCAGGTTGTACCGGGGCCAGAGGTGGGCTCTCCCACCCTCTGCATTCCCTTCCAGAGCCCTGCTCCCTACCAACTGGGGCGGTACCTCTGGAAGAAGAACCGGTCAGGACACTGGTTACAGTCGTCCTACCCTTCAGGTCAGGCTGACCCTGAACCTGGCCTTCCAACCTCCGGCCTAGAACCTTTGGTGGAATAATCGCCTGGCACTCCAGGACTTCTGGGGATTTACACTCCATCCCCCTGAGGCTAACAAACGACACATAAGTCGGGTGACTGTCTGTCTGGCGCGGATCTCCCGTCCCCTGTCCACCTGACAGTGCGCAGAGATCCCCCAGAACAGAAGTGGTGTCACCATGGTCACTACACGGGATCCTAGCCCAACTGGGTAGTCCCTGACCCACTGGCTCTTCCACTGGGAAACTCATCCCCCAATCACTCCTCACACTGGACTCCTGTACCCTCCCTACCGGAGCGGTACTGCCAGACTCTAGAACCACAGGAGCCCTGTTTACAGGCGCTCCAGGTCCTCTACTCACTAAGAGATCTTCCTCAAGTGGAGTAACAGGACAGCCTAGGTCCCCAACTTGGTGTTCCCTCATGAAACCATCCAAGTCCTGAGGCAGGGTTTCGTGCGTCTGGGGACCCTCGGTCACCCTCTCACTCCTGCTCCACTGAGCCAGGCAGTGAGCCCCTACACCCTCCTCGCTATCCTGGGACCTAGCTGGGCTACACTGAGCCTCTTCCACCACGCTGGGCTGGAAGATACCTGACCCACTACTTTTGGAGTCACTCCCTAATGACTCAAGAGAACCTCTAGCACCTTCCCAGCGCTCTGCTTCATCTCCAAGCTCAAATGGCGCAGACAATCCACACCTCAACAGGTGCTGGCGCAACCCCGGCACACAACAACTGAGCAGGTGTTCTTTGAGAACCAGATCACACAGTTTATCATAATCATATCCTGCGGGAACTCGTATCCAATCAAACAGTCCATTCTCACACTCATCCACAAACTCTTCCCAAGACTGGTGAGACAGTTTCCTACTGCCCCTGAATTTCAACCTTAACTCCTCCTCCTGGGAAACAGGTACCAGACTGGGGGGACTGGGATTGGGATTTCCTACACTGGAATCTATATGGCTGCCACCACTGGACTCAACCCTCCCTGGGGAGCCCAGAAAATTAAATCTGCGCGCAGGGGATAGTCTACCCTCCAGAGCTACTTTGCCTCTGGTGGAGGCCCTCTCAGCCTCCTCTATCCTCTCCTGCGCCAAGACCCTCTCAGTCTCAAGCTGTTGCTTCTTGACCTCCAGCAGCGCCATAGCCTGTGCATGCTCTAACCTGAGCTTTTCTAATGCCAGCTGGTGCTCCCTTTCTTTCCTCCTATCTTCCCACTCCTCTGGGGACAGGGAAAGGGATGAGGCGCTGCCTCCTACGCTGCACCCAGCAAGGGACTCCCTACCTATGGGGTCTTCACTCTCTACTGGCGTCCAGGTACTGTCATCCTCTTCCTCCTCTTCTGAATCCTCAGGGCTCCCCACAGACCCACCACCCTCCAGGTGTGAGGCCCGGGCCCTTTCCGTACTGCGCTCAAGATCCCTTTGCCTCTTAACCCACTGGATCATGTGGCCCCTAAGTTCACACAGAGTGTCTGACTCTCTCACCCCTATGTCTCTCTCTCTACAGAACCTTTCCAACTCCTGCATATTGTACTAAACTAGATCACTGAGATCAAAAGCAGGCTCCATTCTGGCGGACGTTCTGGTGGAAAGATTACACAGGGAACCTAGGGGTCTGAGCTTAAAGGGAGCACACAATTCACAAAAAGGATTCAGCAAGCTCTCTATCCCAGAGAACTCACACTCACTTGCCTAGTGCCACACACCACTCATCCACACACAACCCTCCCCTCGGACTGGTAAGGCAGTTTCTACCACCCCTGATTCCTCAACCTGACCACAAGTGACACAGGTACCAAACTCTGGGCGCAGGGCGGGGGACAAATATACTGGACACTATTATGCTGCCACCACTGGATCCCACCCTCTGGTGATTCCAGAAAACACACTGCACTTAGGGGGATGATCTACCCTCCCGAGCTAGGGACACCTAACTCACAGTGCACAAGAAACACATTTCCAAAGAAATGACAAAAACAAACTTAGAACAATAATCCCTATACCATGTGACTATCTAAATGCAGAGTTTTGTAGTGCAGCCAGTTGCTGCTGCGGTACAGCGCAAACGCAAGTCCAAATCCCACCGCTGATCACCAATGTTAGAAATGGCGATTTCTGGTTGGCTAGGGCTTGCGCCAAAGCCAGACAGAAACTACCACTCTAGTCAGGGCCAGGAAGTTACACGCCAAAGATAACCCCTGCTCACCCCCTTGGTAGCTTGGCACGAGCAGTCACGCTTATCGCGGAGGCGATGTGCAAAGCGTTTGCGCGCGCACCCAGCAACAACACCCAAGGCCCACCACAAAGGAAACTCCACACAAGGTATTATATAAAAATAGCCTTTGTATTATACCAAACACATTAGATAAAAACACACACTTTACAATGTGCCAACAGGCACGGGCAGAATTTACAAGGGATTATATGTACAGGGGACAGGGCCACATGGACCACTGTCAGGAATTAGCACTTTGTAGAAATTAGCACTTAGAACATAGGAATAATACTTTAGAACATAGCACATACAATCACTGTAGCACTAAAATAGAACATGTAGCACACAACCAGTAACTACTGGTAACAGATAAGTACCACCTACGCAACCCTAACCACCTTAGGAAAATGTCACGCAGGGAACTAGGACCTCACTAGCACCACCTGTACTAGGAGTAAACAAACAACCACCTAAGTATCACAATACCTGTAGGGGTAATAGCACGTTTCACATGATGCATCACATTCAGAGGTGTAGGGAAGGAAAACACATGATGCATAAATACATTCAGCGGTGTAAAACAAGGCACATGACGCATAAACACATTCAGAGGTGCAGGAAAGGAACAATAGTGCAAGAACTCACATAAGCCACTACCTGTGGCAGTCCCTAGGCCAACTGGCCTTGTAGGGGCTAGGACGCCCTGTGTCCCAATGTCAGGGGGTCCTAAACGTGGCAGCTGCCCACTAAGTGCTGGGCAGCTGTGGGGACTGAGGCTTGGGCACCTCTGGGCCCTTAGAACAATTATGGCCTCCTGAGCCCCTCTAGGCTCTAAAACAAGAAATGCCCCCTGAGCCTCGCAGGCTCTAAACAATAATGCGACCCTTCGTTGGAGCCTCGTGGGCTCTGAAACACGAATGCCCCCGTAACGCTGGAGCCTCAGGGCTCTAAACAAATACTCGCCCCGTTGTTGGAGTCATCCTGGACTCTGGCGCCAATGAGGGGGTATCGTTGGAGCCTCGTGGGCTCTCGGAACAAGACTGCCCCCGAGTTGCTGGCCTCTTTTTCAGAAGGAGGGGGGCCTCGTCGGAGCGGCCCACTGCCAAGCGGGCCGCTCGGGAATGAAGGCAGGTGCTCCTCTCCGTTGGAGCGCCACCAGCACTCTCGTTAGTGTGGCCCCCGTGGGAGCGGCCCGCTACTGCGGCGCCGCTGGGGGGGACAGGGCAGAGTCTACCACCCACACGGAGTCCCGCTTACCTGGGACTCCCGCGTGGTCTCTCGCAGCATTTCTCCTCAGGGCCCCGGGGCGCAGGGTAGGCTCCTGCCGGCTCCGGGGCTTTCAATCCAGCGCGAGTCCTCGGTGGGAGGCGGGGTAGGCTCCCGCCCTCCTATTTCCGGTCCCGGTTGTCCCGGAGGCCCGCCCTCGGCCTGCCTGACTTCCGGGATGCCCCGGCTCCGGGCTGCAGCAGTGATTTCTCCTGCCGTAAGAGGGGTGGGCTCCCTCGTGATGATAAAGCAATATCCCGCGGGGTGGGCACCCGCTTACAGTTACAGCAATGTCCCTGGCAGGGTGGGCACCTGCCAGGAGACTCCGGAATCGGCAAAGGCGGGGCAAACGCCGGGTGGGCACCGGCTAGCAGAAATAAAGCGCTCCTAGCGCTAAGGGCAGAAGTGAAAGCGCTCTCAGCGCTGAAGACAAGTCCAGCGCTTCCAGGCGCTTAGAGAGGGAAAATAAAGCACTCCCAGCGCCTAAAGGAGGATCCCAACCAAGTCCAGCAAAGTTCTCCCCTGCATGCAGCAGGGCAGGGGTGGGGGGCAAGGCTGAACCCAGAGCCAGCTCACTGGGCCTCCAGGCAGGGAGGTAGTCCAAGTGGCGGTCCTCTGGTCCAGCGGCAGCAGCCCCCTCAGGTAAGATCCTGGCAGAGAACAGTTTCTGTGGGGACACAGCCCCATTTTTATACAGTAAAAACCCTTTGTCTCAGGGTGCAGGGAAGGGGCGAACCAGTTACAACTGGTTCCTGAGCACTTTGTTTTGCTTAGCCCCTCTCCCTATTCAGAGTGCAGGCCAGGGTCATCAGTCGCACCACAGGGGGCGGAGCCAGCATTGTGTGGGGAAAACCCAGCCCTATTCAGGACCCAGGTGGACTCCTCCCACCCATCTAGGTGCTGATCTCCCTATTCACCACTGGGTGACTCCTCCTGACTCTGGGGATTCCCTAGCCCATCACATGACCTCAGCCAGCCAATCAAGCGACAGGCAGTCACTGCACATTTTACACTAATATGCCAACTCCTAGAAGTGGCACTTCCGCACATGACATAATCACGCATCATACATCATTGCGAAGCATTCAATCCCCCGAGTCCGCACATACCAAACTCGAGCCTGCACACCCCACGCATCAGGAATTACCAGGGACACATACATTCCCCATGCATTCCTATGGGAGAGCAGGCCTATCCCAACACATGCACTCTGGGACACAGGGAAAGTGCGCAGAAACCAAAAATCACTACCACCAGGTCACCAATAAAAGCAAAAAGTTCAGGGGTAAACCTGCCAGAAGGGCCAAGTCCAACAAGTGGTGTTTGGGCAGTGTAGGGGGTCATGCTGGTGCTGGTGTTGCAGGGTTTAGGGCAGTACAGTGGTGGTCGGGCAGTGTAGGGGGTTTTGCTGGTCCTAGTGTTTCAGGGTTTAGGGCAGTGCAGTGGTGTTCGGGCAGTGTAGGGGGTCGTGCTGGGGCTAGTGTTTCAGGGTTTAGGGCAGTGCAGTGGTGTTCGGGCAGTATAGGGGGTCGTGCTGGGGTTAGTGTTTCTGGGTTTTGGGCAATGCAGTGGTGTTCGGGCAGTGTAGGGGGACGTGCTGGGGGTGGTGTTTCAGGGTTTAGGGAAGAGCAGTGGTGTTCGGGCAGAGTAGTGGGTCGTGCTGGGGGTGGTGTTTCAGGGTTTAGGGCAGAGCAATGGTGTTCGGGCAGTATAGGGGTTGTGCTAGGGGTGGTGTTTCTGGGTTTAGGGCAGTGCAGTGGTGTTCGGGCAGTGTAGGGGGTCATGCAGGGGGTGGTTTTTCAGGGTTTAGGGATGTGCAGTGGTGTTCAGGCAGTGTAGGGGTCGTGCAGGGGGTGGAGTTTCAGGGTTTAGGGCAGTGCAGTGGTGTACGGGCAGAGTAGTGGGTCGTGAAGGGGTTGGTGTTTCAGGGTTTAGGGCAGAGCAATGGTGTTCGGGCAGTATAGGGGGTTGTGCTGGGGCTGGTGTTTCAGGGTTTAGGGCAGTGCAGCGGTGTACGGGCAGTGTAGGGGGTTGTTCTGGGGCTACTGTTTCAGGATTTAGGGTAGTGCAGTGGTGTTCAGGCAGTGTAGGGAGTCGTGCTGGGGCTGGTGTTTCAGGGTTTAGGACAGTGCAGTGGTGTTTGTGCAGTGTAGGAGGTTGTGCTGGGGCTGGTGTTTCAGGGCTTAGGGCAGAGCAGTGGTGTTCGGGCACTGTAGGGGGTCGTGCTGGGACTGGTGTTTCAAGGTTTAGGGCAGTGCAGTGGTGTTCGGACAGTGTAGGGGGTCGTGCAGGGGGTGGTGTTTCAGGGTTTAGGGCAGTGCAGTGGTGTTCGGGCATTATAGGGGTTGTGCTAGGGGTGGTGTTTCTGGGTTTAGGGCAGTGCAGTGGTATTCGGACAGTGTAGGGGGTCATGCAGGGGGTGGTGTTTCAGGATTTAGGGCAGTGCAGTGGTGTTCAGGCAGTGTAGGGGGTCGTGCTGGGGCTGGTGTTTCAAGGTTTAGGGCAGTGCAGTGGTGTTCAGGCAGTGTAGGGCGTCGTGCTGGGGCTGGTGTTTCAGGGTTTAGGACAGTGCAGTGGTGTTCGGACAGTGTAGGGGGTCGTGAAGGGGGTGGTGTTTCAGGGTTTAGGGCAGTGCAGTGGTGTTCGGGCAGTGTAGGGGGTCTTGCAGGGGATGGTGTTTCAGGGTTTAGGGCAGTGGTATTCGGGAAGTGTAGGGGGTCGTGCTGGGGGTGGTGTTTCAGGGTTTAGGGCAGTGCAGTGGCATTCGGGCAGTGTAGGGGTTCGTGCTGGGGGTGGTGTTTCAGGGTTTAGGGCAGTGTAGTGGTGTTCGAGCAGTATAGGGGGTCATGCTGGGGGTGGAGTTTGAGGGTTTACGGAAGTGCAGTGGTGTTCGGGTAGTGTGGGGGGTTGTGCGGGGGATGGTGTTTCAGGCTTTAGGGCAGTGCAGGGGTGTTTGGGCAGTGTAAGGGGTTGTGCGGGGGTTGGTGTTTCAGAGTGTAGGGCAGTGCAGTTGTGTTCGGGCAGTGTAGGGGGTCGTCCTGGGGGTAGTGTTTCAGGTTTTAGGGCAGTGCAGTGGTGTTCGCGCAGTGTAGGGGGTCGTGCTGGGGGTGGTGTTTCAGGGTTTAGGGCAGAACAGTGGTGTTCGGGCAGTGAAGGAGGTCATGTGGGGGCTGGTGTTTCAGGTTTTAGGGCAGTGCACTGGTGTTCTTGCAGTGTAGGGGGTCATGCGGGGGCTGGTGTTTCAGGGTTTAGGGCAGTGCAGTGGTGTTCGAGCGGTGTAGGGGGTTGTGCTGGGGGTTGTGTTTTACGGTTTAGGGCAGTGCAGTGGTGTTCGGACAGTGTAGGGGTTCATGCAGCGGGTTGTGTTTCAGGGTTTAGGGCAGTGCAGTGTTGTTCGGACAGTGCAGGGGGTCGTGCAGGTGGTTGTGTTTCAGGGTTTAGGGCAGTGCAGTTGTGTTAGGGCAGAGTAGGGGGTCTTGCAGGGGCTGGTGTTTCAGGGTTTAGGGCAGTGGTGTTCGGGCAGTGTAGGGGGTCTTGCTGTGGGTGATGCTTCAGGGTTTAGGGCAGTGGTATTCGGGCAGTGTAGGGGGTCGTGCTGGGGGTGGTGTTTCAGGGTTTAGGACAGTGTAGTGGTGTTCGGGCAGTATAGGGGGTCATGCAGGGGGTGGTGTTTCAGGGTTTAGGGCAGTGCAGTGGTGTTTGGGCAGTGTAGGGGGTCTTGCAGGGGATGGTGTTTCAGGGTTTAGGGCAGTGGTGTTTGGGCAGTGTAGGGGGTCGTGCAGGGGGTGGTGTTTCAGGGTTTAGGGCAGTGCAGTGGTGTTCGGGCAGTGTAGGGGCTCTTACAGGGGATGGTGTTTCAGGGTTTAGGGCATTTGTATTTGGGCAGTGTAGGGGGTCATGCCGGGGGTGTTGTTTTGGGGTTCAGTGAAGTGGTGTACATGCAGTGTAGGGGGTCGTGCTGGGGGTGGTGTTTCAGGGTTTAGGGCAGTGCAGTTGTTGTCGGGCAGTGTAGGGGGTCGTGCTGGTCCTAGTGTTTCAGGGTTTGGGGCAGTGCAGTGGTGTTCGGGCAGTGTAGGGGGTCATGCTGGGGCTAGTGTTTCAGGGTTTAGGGCAGTGCAGTGGTGTTCGGGCAGTATAGGGGGTCGTGTGGGGGTTAGTGTTTCAGAGTTTTGGGCAGTGCATTGGTGTTCGGGCAGTGTAGGGTGTCGTGCGGGGGCTGGTGTTTCAGGGTTTTGGGCAGTGTAGTGGTGTACATGCAGTGTAGGGGGTCGTGCTGGGGCTGGTGTTTCAGGGTTTAGGGCAGTGCAGTGGTTGTCGGGCAGTGTAGGGGGTCGTGCTGGTCCTAGTGTTTCAGGGTTTGGGGCAGTGCAGTGGTGTTCGGGCAGTGTAGGGGGTCATGCTGGGGCTAGTATTTCAGGGTTTAGGGCAGTGCAGTGGTGTTCGGGCAGTATAGGGGGTCGTGCTGGGGTTAGTGTTTCAGGGTTTTGGGCAATGCAGTGGTGTCCGGGCAGTGTAGGGGGACGTGCTGGGGGTGGTGTTTCAGGGTTTAGGGTAGAGCAGTGGTGTTTGGGCAGAGTAGTGGGTCGTGCTGGGGTGGTGTTTCAGGGTTTAGGGCAGAGCAATGGTGTTCGGGCAGTATAGGGGTTGTGCTAGGGGTGGTGTTTCTGGGTTTAGGGCAGTGCAGTGGTGTTCGGGCAGTGTAGGGGGTCATGCAGGGGGTGGTTTTTCAGGGTTTAGGGATGTGCAGTGGTGTTCAGGCAGTGTAGGGGTCGTGCAGGGGGTGGAGTTTCAGGGTTTAGGGCAGTGCAGTGGTGTATGGGCAGAGTAGTGGGTCGTGCAGGGGGTGGTGTTTCAGGGTTTAGGGCAGAGCAATGGTGTTCGGGCAGTGTAGGGGGTTGTGCTGGGGCTGGTGTTTCAGGGTTTAGGGCAGTGCAGCGGTGTACGGGCAGTGTAGGGGGTTGTTATGGGGCTGGTGTTTCAGGATTTAGGGCAGTGCAGTGGTGTTCAGGCAGTGTAGGGGGTCGTGCTGGGGCTGGTGTTTCAGGGTTTAGGACAGTGCAGTGGTGTTTGTGCAGTGTAGGAGGTTGTGCTGGGGCTGGTGTTTCAGGGCTTAGGGCAGAGCAGTGGTGTTCGGGCACTGTAGGGGGTCGTGCTAGGACTGGTGTTTCAAGGTTTAGGGCAGTGCAGTGGTGTTCAGGCGGTGTAGGGGGTCGTGCTGGGGCTGGTGTTTCAGTGTTTAGGACAGTGCAGTGGTGTTCGGACAGTGTAGGGGGTCGTGCAGGGGGTGGTGTTTCAGGGTTTAGGGCAGTGCAGTGGTGTTCAGGCATTATAGAGGTTGTGCTAGGGGTGGTGTTTCTGGGTTTAGGGCAGTGCAGTGGTATTCGGGCAGTGTAGGGGGTCATGCAGGGCGTGGTGTTTCAGGATTTAGGGCAGTGCAGTGGTGTTCAGGCAGTGTAGGGGGTCGTGCTGGGGCTGGTGTTTCAGGGTTTAGGACAGTGCAGTGGTGTTTGTGCAGTGTAGGAGGTTGTGCTGGGGCTGGTGTTTCAGGGCTTAGGGCAGAGCAGTGGTGTTCGGGCACTGTAGGGGGTCGTCCTGGGGCTGGTGTTTCAAGGTTTAGGGCAGTGCAGTGGTGTTCAGGCAGTGTAGGGTGTTGTGCTGGGGCTGGTGTTTTAGGGTTTAGGACAGTGCAGGGGGACGTGCAGGGGGTGGTGTTTCAGGGTTTAGGGCAGTGCAGTGGTGTTCGGGCAGTGTAGGGGGTCTTGCAGGGGATGGTGTTTCAGGGTTTAGGGCAGTGGTGTTCGGGTAGTGTAGGGGGTCGTGCTGGGGGTGGTGTTTCAGGGTTCAGGGCAGTGCAGTGGCATTCGGGCAGTGTAGGGGTTCGTGCTGGGGGTGGTGTTTCAGGGTTTAGGGCAGTGTAGTGGTGTTCGAGCAGTGTAGGGGGTCATGCTGGGGGTGGAGTTTGAGGGTTTAGGGAAGTGCAGTGGTGTTCGGGTAGTGTGGGGGGTTGTGCGGGGCTGGTGTTTCAGGCTTTAGGGCAGTGCAGGGGTGTTTGGGCAGTGTAAGGGGTTGTGCGGGGGGTGGTGTTTCAGAGTTTAGGGCAGTGCAGTGGTGTTCGGGCAGTGTAGTGGGTCGTCCTGGGGGTAGTGTTTCAGGTTTTAGGGCAGTGCAATGGTGTTCGCGCAGTGTAGGGGGTCGTGCTGGGGGTGGTGTTTCAGGGTTTAGGGTAGAGCAGTGGTGTTCAGACAGTGTAGGGGGTCGTGCAGTGGGTCGTGTTTCAGGGTTTAGGGCAGTGCTGTGGTGTTCGGGCAGTGAAGGAGGTCGTGTGGGGGCTGGTGTTTTAGGGTTTAGGGCTATGCACTGGTGTTCTTGCAGTGTAGGGGGTCATGCGGGGGCTGGTGTTTCAGGGTTTAGGGCAGTGCAGTGGTGTTCGAGCGGTGTAGGGGGTTGTGCTGGGGGTTGTGTTTTATGGTTTAGGGCAGTGCAGTGGTGTTCGGACAGTGTAGGGGTTCATGCAGCGGGTGGTGTTTCAGGGTTTAGGGCAGTGCAGTGTTGTTCGGACAGTGCAGGGGGTCGTGTAGGTGGTGGTTTTTCAGGGTTTAGGGCAGTGCAGTTGTGTTAGGGCAGAGTAGGGGGTCTTGCAGGGGCTGGTGTTTCAGGGTTTAGGGCAGTGGTGTTCGGGCAGTGTAGGGGGTCTTGCTGTGGGTGATGCTTCAGGGTTTAGGGCAGTGGTATTCGGGCAGTGTAGGGGGTCGTGCTGGGGGTGGTGTTTCAGGGTTTAGGACAGTGTAGTGGTGTTCGGGCAGTGTAGGGGGTCAAGCGGGGGTTGGTGTTTCAGGGTTTAGGGCAGTGCAGTGGTGTTCGGGCAGTGTAGGGGGTCTTGCAGGGGATGGTGTTTCAGGGTTTAGGGCAGTGGTGTTCGGGCAGTGTAGGGGGTCGTGCAGGGGGTGGTGTTTCAGGGTTTAGGGCAGTGCAGTGGTGTTCGGGCAGTGTAGGGGCTCTTACAGGGGATGGTGTTTCAGGGTTTAGGGCAGTGGTATTTGGGCAGTGTAGGGGGTCATGCCAGGGGTGGTGTTTCAGGGTTCAGTGCAGTGGTGTTCGGGCAGTGTAGGGGTCATGCTGGGGGTGGTGTTTTAGGGTTTAGGGCAGTGCAGTGGTGTTCGAGCAGTGTAGGAGGTCATGCGGGGGCTGGTGTTTCAGGGTTTAGGGCAGTGCAGTGGCATTCGGGCAGTGTAGGGGTTCGTGCTGGGGGTGGTGTTTCAGGGTTTAGGGCAGTGCAGTGGTGTTCGAGCAGTGTAGGAGGTCATGCAAGGGCTGGTGTTTCAGGGTTTGGAGCAGTGCAGTGGTGTTCGGGCAGTGTAGGGGGTCGTGCAGGGGCTGTTGTTTCAGAGTTTAGGGCAGTGGTGTTCGGGCAGTGTAGGGGGTCGTGCAGGGGGTGGTGTTTCAGGGTTTAGGGCAGTGCAGTGGTGTTCGGGCAGTGTAGGGGCTCTTACAGGGGATGGTGTTTCAGGGTTTAGGGCAGTGGTATTTGGGCAATGTAGGGGGTCATGCTGGGGGTGGTGTTTCAGGGTTTAGGGCAGTGTAGTGGTGTTCGGGCAGTGTAGGTGGTTGTGCTCAGGTGGAGTTTCAGGGTTTAGGACAGTGCAGTGGTGTTCGAGCAGTGTAGGAGGTCATGCGGGGGCTGGTGTTTCAGGGTTTGGAGCAGTGCAGTGGTGTTCTGGCAGTGTAGGGGGTCGTGCGGGGGCTGGTGTTTAAGGGTTTAGGGCAGTGCAGTGGTGTTCGGGCAGTGTAGGAGGTCGTGCAGGGGCTGGTGTTTCAGGGTTTAGGGCAGTGCATTGGTGTTCGGGCAGTGTAGGGTGTCGTGCGGGGGCTGGTGTTTCAGGGTTTTGGGCAGTGTAGTCTTGTACATGCAGTGTAGGGGGTCGTGCTGGGGCTGGTGTTTCAGGGTTTAGGGCAGTGCAGTGGTTGTCGGGTAGTGTAGGGGGTCGTGCTGGTCCTAGTGATTCAGGGTTTGGGGCAGTGCAGTGGTGTTCGGGAAGTGTAGGGGGTCATGCTGGGGCTAGTGTTTCAGGGTTTAGGGCAGTGCAGTGGTGTTCGGGCAGTATAGGGGGTCGTGCTGGGGCTGGTGTTTCAGGGTTTAGGGCAGTGCAGTGGTTGTCGGGTAGTGTAGGGGGTCGTGCTGGTCCTAGTGTTTCAGGGTTTGGGGCAGTGCAGTGGTGTTCGGGCAGTGTAGGGGGTCATGCTGGGGCTAGTGTTTCAGGGTTTAGGGCAGTGCAGTCGTGTTCGGGCAGTGTAGGGGGACGTGCTGGGGGTGGTGTTTCAGGGTTTAGGGTAGAGCAGTGGTGTTCGGGCAGAGTAGTGGGTCGTGCTGGGGGTGGTGTTTCAGGGTTTAGGGCAGAGCAATGGTGTTCGGGCAGTATAGGGGTTGTGCTAGGGGTGGTGTTTCTGGGTTTAGGGCAGTGCAGTGGTGTTCGGGCAGTGTAGGGGGTCATGCAGGGGGTGGTTTTTCAGGGTTTAGGGATGTGCAGTGGTGTTCAGGCAGTGTAGGGGTCGTGCAGGGGGTGGAGTTTCAGGGTTTAGGGCAGTGCAGTTGTGTACGGGCAGAGTAGTGGGTCGTGCAGGGGGTGGTGTTTCAGGGTTTAGGGCAGAGCAATGGTGTTCGGGCAGTATAGGGGGTTGTGCTGGGGCTGGTGTTTCAGGGTTTAGGGCAGTGCAGCGGTGTACAGGCAGTGTAGGGGGTTGTTCTGGGGCTGGTGTTTCAGGATTTAGGGCAGTGCAGTGGTGTTCAGGGAGTGTAGGGGGTCGTGCTGGGGCTGGTGTTTCAGGGTTTAGGACAGTGCAGTGGTGTTTGTGCAGTGTAGGAGGTTGTGCTGGGGCTGGTGTTTCAGGGCTTAGGGCAGAGCAGTGGTGTTCGGGCACTGTAGGGGGTCGTGCTGGGGCTGGTGTTTCAAGGTTTAGGGCAGTGCAGTGGTGTTCAGGCAGTGTAGGGTGTCATGCTGGGGCTGGTGTTTCAGGGTTTAGGACAGTGCAGTGGTGTTCGGACAGTGTGGGGGTCGTGCAGGGGGTGGTGTTTCAGGGTTTAGGGCAGTGTAGTGGCATTCGGGCAGTGTAGGGGTTCGTGCTGGGGGTGGTGTTTCAGGATTTAGGGCAGTGTAGTGGTGTTCGAGCAGTGTAGGGGGTCATGCTGGGGGTGGAGTTTGAGGGTTTAGGGAAGTGCAGTGGTGTTCGGGTAGTGTGGGGGGTTGTGCGGGGGCTGGTTTTTCAGGCTTTAGGGCAGTGCAGGGGTGTTTGGGCAGTGTAAGGGGTTGTGCGGGGTGGTGTTTCAGAGTTTAGGGCAGTGCAGTGGTGTTCGGGCAGTGTAGGGGGTCGTCCTGGGGGTAGTGTTTCAGGTTTTAGGGCAGTGCAGTGGTGTTCGCGCAGTGTAGGGGGTCGTGCTGGGGGTGGTGTTTCAGGGTTTAGGGCAGAGCAGTGGTGTTCGGACAGTGTAGGGGGTCGTGCAGTGGGTCGTGTTTCAGGGTTTAGGGCAGTGCACTGGTGTTCTTGCAGTGTAGGGGGTCATGCGGGGGCTGGTGTTTCAGGGTTTAGGGCAGTGTAGTGGTGTTCGAGCGGTGTAGGGGGTTGTGCTGGGGGTTGTGTTTTACAGTTTAGGGCAGTGCAGTGGTGTTCGTACAGTGTAGGGGTTCATGCAGCGGGTGGTGTTTCAGGGTTTAGGGCAGTGCAGTGTTGTTCAGACAGTGCAGGGGGTCGTGCAGGTGGTGGTGTTTCAGGGTTTAGGGCAGTGCAGTTGTGTTAGGGCAGAGTAGGGGGTCATGCTGGGGGTGGTGTTTCAGGGTTTAGGACAGTGCAGTGGTGTTCGGGCAGTGTAGGGGGTCTTGCAGGGGATGGTGTTTCAGGGTTTAGGGCAGTGGTATTTGGGCAGTGTAGGGGGTCATGCCAGGGGTGGTGTTTCAGGGTTCAGTGCAGTGGTGTTCGGGCAGTGTAGGGGTCATGCTGGGGGTGGTGTTTTAGGGTTTAGGGCAGTGCAGTGGTGTTCGGGCAGTGTAGGGGGTCATGCGGGGGCTGGTGTTTAAGGGTTTAGGGCAGTGCAGTAGTGTTCGGGCAGTGTAGGGAGTCGTGCAGGGGCTGGTGTTTCAGAGTTTAGGGCAGTGGTGTTCGGGCAGTGTAGGGGGTCGTGCAGGGGGTGGTGTTTCAGGGTTTAGGGCAGTGCAGTGGTGTTCGGGCAGTGTAGGGGCTCTTACAGGGGATTGTGTTTCAGGGTGTAGGGCAGTGGTATTTGGGCAGTGTAGGGGATCATGCTGGGGGTGGTGTTTCAGGGTGTAGGGCAGTGCAGTGGTATACAGGCAGTGTAGGGGGTTGTGCTGGGGCTGGTGTTTCAGGGTTTAGGGTAGTGCATTGGTGTACGGGCAGTGCAGGGGGTCATGCTGGGGCTGATGTTTCAGGGTTTAGGACAGTGTAGTGGTGTTTGTGCAGTGTAGGGGGTCGTGCTTGGGCTGGTGTTTCAGGATTTAGGGCAGTGCAGTGGTGTTCGGGCAGTGTAGGGGGTCTTGCTGGGGTAGTGTTTCAGGGTTTAGGGCAGTGCAGTGGTGTTCGGGCAGTGTAGGGGGTCGTGCAGGTGGTGGATTTTAGGGTTTAGGGCAGTGAAGTGGTGTTTGGGCAGAGTAGGGGGTCGTGCTGGGGGTGGTGTTTCAGGGTTTAGGGTAGTGGTGTTCGGGCAGTGTAGGGGGTCTTGCTGGGGGTGGTGTTTCAGGGTTTAGGGCAGAGGTGTTAGGGCATTGTAGGGGGTCGTGCTGGGGCTGGTGTTTCAGAGTTTAGGGCAGTGCAGTGGTGTTCGGGCAGTGTAGGGGGTCGTGCTGGAGCTGGTGTTTCAGGGTGTAGGGCAGTGCAGTGGTGTACAGGCAGTGTAGGGGGTTGTGCTGGGGCTGGTGTTTCAGGGTTTAGGGTAGTGCAGTGGTGTACGGGCAGTGTAGGGGGTCATGCTGGGGCTGGTGTTTCAGGGTTTAGGACAGTGTAGTGGTGTTTGGGCAGTGTAGGGGGATGTGCTGGGGGTGGTGTTTCAGGGGTTAGGGCAGTGCAGTGGTGGTCAGGCAGTGTAGGAGGTCGTGCTGGCTGGTGTTTCAGGGTTTAGGGCAATGCAGTGGTGTTCCCTCAGTGTAGGGGGTCATGCTGGGGCTGGTGTTTCAGGGTTTTGGGCAGAGCAGTGGTGTTCTGGCAGTGTAGGGGTCATGCTGGGGGTGGTGTTTCAGGGTTTAGGGCAGTGCAGTGGTGTTCGAGCAGTGTAGGGGGTCTTTCTGGGGGAAGTGTTTCAGGGTTTAGGGCAGTGGTATTCGGGCAGTGTAGGGGGTCATGCTGGGGATGGTGTTTCAGGGTTTAGGAAAGTGCAGTGGTGTTCGGGCAGTGTAGGGGGTCTTGCTGGGGGTGCTGTTTCAAGGTTTAGGGCAGTGGTGTTCAGGCAGAGTAGGCGGTCGTGCTGGGGATGGTGTTTCAGAGTTTAGGACAGTGTAGTGGTGTTCGGGCAGTGTAGGGGGTCATGCTGGAGGTGGTGTTGCAGGGTTTAGGGCAGTACAGTGGTGTTCGGACAGTGTAGGGGGTCGTGCAGGTGGTGGTGTTTCAGGGTTTAGGGCAGTGCAGTTGTGTTAGGGGAGAGTAGGGGGTCTTGCAGGGGCTGGTGTTTCAGGGTTTAGGGCAGTGGTGTTCGGGCAGTGTAGGGGGTCTTGCTGTGGGTGATGCTTCAGGGTTTAGGGCAGTGGTATTCGGGCAGTGTAGGGGGTCATGCTGGGGGTGGTATTTCAGGGTTTAGGACAGTGTAGTGGTGTTCGGGCAGTGTAGGGGTCATGCTGGGGGTGGTGTTTTAGGGTTTAGGGCAGTGCAGTGGTGTTCGGGCAGTGTAGGGGGTCATGCGGGGACTGGTGTTTAAGGGTTTAGGGCAGTGCAGTAGTGTTCGGGCAGTGTAGGGGGTCGTGCAGGGGCTGGTGTTTCAGAGTTTAGGGCAGTGGTGTTCGGGCAGTGTAGGGGGTCGTGCAGGGGGTGGTGTTTCAGGGTTTAGGGCAGTGCAGTGGTGTTCGGGCAGTGTAGGGGCTCTTACAGGGGATGGTGTTTCAGGGTGTAGGGCAGTGGTATTTGGGCAGTGTAGGGGATCATGCTGGGGGTGGTGTTTCAGGGTGTAGGGCAGTGCAGTAGTGTACAGGCAGTGTAGGAGGTTGTGCTGGGGCTGGTGTTTCAGGGTTTAGGGTAGTGCAGTGGTGTACGGGCAGTGTAGGGGGTCCTGCTGGGGCTGATGTTTCAGGGTTTAGGACAGTGTAGTGGTGTTTGTGCAGTGTAGGGGGTCATGCTGGGGTTGGTGTTTCAGGGTTTAGGGCAGTGCAGTGGTGTTCGGGCAGTGTAGGGGGTCTTGCTGGGGTAGTGTTTCAGGGTTTAGGGCAGTGCAGTGGTGTTCGGGCAGTGTAGGGGGTCGTGCAGGTGGTGGATTTTCAGGGTTTAGGGCAGTGAAGTGGTGTTTGGGCAGAGTAGGGGGTCGTGCTGGGGGTGGTGTTTCAGGGTTTAGGGTAGTGGTGTTCGGGCAGTGTAGGGGGTCTTGCTGGGGGTGGTGTTTCAGGGTTTAGGGCAGAGGTGTTAGGGCATTGTAGGGGGTCGTGCTGGGGCTGGTGTTTCAGAGTTTAGGGCAGTGCAGTGGTGTTCGGGCAGTGTAGGGGGTCGTGCTGGAGCTGGTGTTTCAGGGTGTAGGACAGTGTAGTGGTGTTTGGGCAGTGTAGGGGGTTGTGCTGGGGGTGGTGTTTCAGGGTTTAGGGCAGTGCAGTGGTGGTCGGGCAGTGTAGGGCGTCGTCCTGGGGGTAGTGTTTCAGGTTTTAGGACAGTGCAGTGGTGCTCGGGCAGTGTAGGGGGTCGTGCTGGCTGGTGTTTCAGGGTTTAGGGCAATGCAGTGGTGTTCCCTCAGTGTAGGGGGTCATGCTGGGGCTGGTGTTTCAGGGTTTTGGGCAGAGCAGTGGTGTTCGGGCAGTGTAGGGGTCATGCTGGGGGTGGTGTTTCAGGGTTTAGGGCAGTGCAGTGGTGTTCGAGCAGTGTAGGGGGTCTTTCTGGGGGAGGTGTTTCAGGGTTTAGGGCAGTGGTATTCGGGCAGTGTAGGGGGTCATGCTGGGGTGGTGTTTCAGGGTTTAGGACAGTGTAGTGGTGTTCGGGCAGTGTAGGGGGTCTTGCTGGGGGTGCTGTTTCAAGGTTTAAGGCAGTGGTTTTCGGGCAGAGTAGGCGGTCGTGCTGGGGATGGTGTTTCAGGGTTTAGGACAGTGTAGTGGTGTTCGGGCAGTGTAGGGGGTCGTGCTGGAGGTGGTGTTGCAGTGTTTAGGGCAGTACAGTGGTGGTTGGGCAGTGTAGGGGGTTGTGCTAGTCCTAGTGTTTCAGGGTTTAGGACAGTGCAGTGGTGTTCGGGCAGTGTAGGGGGTCGTGCTGGGGCTAGTGTTTCAGGGTTTAGGGCAGTGCAGTGGTGTTCGGGCAGTGTAGGGGGACGTGCTGGGGGTGGTGTTTCAGGTTTTAGGGTAGAGCAGTGGTGTTCGGGCAGAGTAGTAGGTCGTGCTGGGGGTGGTGTTTCAGGGTTTAGGGCAGTGGTGTTCGGGCAGTGTAGGGGGTCTTGCTGGGGGTGGTGTTTCAGGGTTTAGGGCAGAGGTGTTAGGGCATTGTAGGGGGTCGTACTGGGGCTGGTGTTTCAGGGTTTAGGGCAGTGCAGTGGTGTTCGGGCAGTGTAGGGGGTCGTGCTGGAGCTGGTGTTTCAGGGTGTAGGGCAGTGCAGTGGTGTACAGGCAGTGTAGGGGGTTGTGCTGGGGCTGGTGTTTCAGGGTTTAGGGTAGTGCAGTGGTGTACGGGCAGTGTAGGGGGTCATGCTGGGGCTGGTGTTTCAGGGTTTAGGACAGTGTAGTGGTGTTTGGGCAGTGTAGGGGGTTGTGCTGGGGGTGGTGTTTCAGGGTTTAGGGCAGTGCAGTGGTGGTCGGGCAGTGTAGGGCGTCGTCCTGGGGGTAGTGTTTCAGGTTTTAGGACAGTGCAGTGGTGCTCGGGCAGTGTAGGGGGTCGTTCTGGCTGGTGTTTCAGGGTTTAGGGCAATGCAGTGGTGTTCCCTCAGTGTAGGGGGTCATGCTGGGGCTGGTGTTTCAGGGTTTTGGGCAGAGCAGTGGTGTTCGGGCAGTGTAGGGGTCATGCTGGGGGTGGTGTTTCAGGGTTTAGGGCAGTGCAGTGGTGTTCGAGCAGTGTAGGGGGTCTTTCTGGGGGAGGTGTTTCAGGGTTTAGGGCAGTGGTATTCGGGCAGTGTAGGGGGTCATGCTGGGGGTGGTGTTTCAGGGTTTAGGACAGTGTAGTGGTGTTCGGGCAGTGTAGGGGGTCTTGCTGGGGGTGCTGTTTCAAGGTTTAGGGCAGTGGTGTTCGGGCAGAGTAGGCGGTCGTGCTGGAGGTGGTGTTGCAGGGTTTAGTGCAGTACAGTGGTGGTTGGGCAGTGTAGGGGGTTGTGCTGGTCCTAGTGTTTCAGGTTTTAGGACAGTGCAGTGGTGCTCGGGCAGTGTAGGGGGTCGTGCTGGCTGGTGTTTCAGGGTTTAGGGCAATGCAGTGGTGTTCCGTCAGTGTAGGGGGTCATGCTGGGGCTGGTGTTTCAGGGTTTTGGGCAGAGCAGTGGTGTTCGGGCAGTGTAGGGGTCATGCTGGGGGTGGTGTTTCAGGGTTTAGGAGGGTGCAGTGGTGTTCGAGCAGTGTAGGGGGTCTTTCTGGGGGAGGTGTTTCAGGGTTTAGGGCAGTGGTATTCGGGCAGTGTAGGGGGTCATGCTGGGGGTGGTGTTTCAGGGTTTAGGACAGTGTAGTGGTGTTCGGGCAGTGTAGGGGGTCTTGCTGGGGGTGCTGTTTCAAGGTTTAGGGCAGTGCAGTGGTGTTTGGGCAGTGTAGGGGTCGTGCTGGCTGGTGTTTCAGGGTTTAGGACAGTGTAGTGGTGTTCGGGCAGTGTAGGGGGTCGTGATGGAGGTGGTGTTGCAGGGTTTAGGGCAGTAGAGTGGTGGTTGGGCAGTGTAGGGGGTTGTGCTGGTCCTAGTGTTTCAGGGTTTAGGACAGTGCAGTGGTGTTCGGGCAGTGTAGGGGGTCATGCTGGGGCTAGTGTTTCAGGGTTTAGGGCAGTGCAGTGGTGTTCGGGCAGTGTAGGGGGTTGTGCTGGGGCTAGTGTTTCAGGGTTTAGGGCAGTGCAGTGGTGTTCGGGTAGTGTAGGGGGACGTGCTGGGGGTGGTGTTTCTGGGTTTAGGGCAGTGCAGTGGTATTCGGGCAGTGTAGGGGGTCATGCAGGGGGTCGTGTTTCAGGATTTAGGGCAGTGCAGTGGTGTTCAGGCAGTGTAGGGGGTCGTGCTGGGGCTGGTGTTTCAGGGTTTAGGACAGTGCAGTGGTGTTTGTGCAGTGTAGGAGGTTGTGCTGGGGCTGGTGTTTCAGGGCTTAGGGCAGAGCAGTGGTGTTCAGGCACTGTAGGGGGTCGTGCTGGGGCTGGTGTTTCAAGGTTTAGGGCAGTGCAGTGGTGTTCAGGCAGTGTAGGGTGTTGTGCTGGGGCTGGTGTTTCAGGGTTTAGGACAGTGCAGTAGTGTTCGGACAGTGTAGGGGGTCGTGCAGGGGGTGGTGTTTCAGGGTTTAGGGCAGTGCAGTGGCATTCGGGCAGTGTAGGGGTTCGTGCTGGGGGTGGTGTTTCAGGATTTAGGGCAGTGTAGTGGTGTTCGAGCAGTGTAGGGGGTCATGCTGGGGGTGGAGTTTGAGGGTTTAGGGAAGTGCAGTGGTGTTTGGGTAGTGTGGGGGGTTGTGCGGGGGCTGGTGTTTCAGGCTTTAGGGCAGTGCAGGGGTGTTTGGGCAGTGTAAGGGGTTGTGCGGGGGTGGTGTTTCAGAGTTTAGGGCAGTGCAGTGGTGTTCAGGCAGTGTAGGGGGTCGTCATGGGGGTAGTGTTTCAGGTTTTAGGGCAGTGCAGTGGTGTTCGCGCAGTGTAGGGGGTCGTGCTGGGGGTGGTGTTTCACTGTTTAGGGCAGAGCAGTGGTGTTCGGACAGTGTAGGGGGTCGTGCAGTGGGTCGTGTTTCAGGGTTTAGGGCAGTGCTGTGGTTTTCGGGCAGTGAAGGAGGTCATGTGGGGGCTGGTGTTTCAGGGTTTAGGGCAGTGCACTGGTGTTCTTGCAGTGTAGGGGGTCATGCGGGGGCTGGTGTTTCAGGGTTTAGGGCAGTGCAGTGGTGTTCGAGCGGTGTAGGGGGTTGTGCTGGGGGTTGTGTTTTACGGTTTAGGGCAGTGCAATGGTGTTCGGACAGTGTAGGGGTTCATGCTGGGGGTGGTGTTTCAGGGTTTAGGGCAGAGGTGTTAGGGCATTGTAGGGGGTCGTGCTGGGGCTGGTGTTTCAGGGTTTAGGGCAGTGCAGTGGTGTTCGGGCAGTGTAGGGGGTCGTGCTGGGGCTGGTGTTTCAGGGTGTAGGGCAGTGCAGTGGTGTACAGGCAGTGTAGGAGGTTGTGCTGGGGCTGGTGTTTCAGGGTTTAGGTTAGTGCAGTGGTGTACGGGCAGTGTAGGGGGTCATGCTGGGGCTGGTGTTTCAGGGTTTAGGACAGTGTAGTGGTGTTTGGGCAGTGTAGGGGGTTGTGCTGGGGGTGGTGTTTCAGGGTTTAGGGCAGTGCAGTGGTGGTCGGGCAGTGTAGGGCGTCGTCCTGGGGGTAGTGTTTCAGGTTTTAGGACAGTGCAGTGGTGCTCGGGCAGTGTAGGGGGTCGTGCTGGCTGGTGTTTCAGGGTTTAGGGCAATGCAGTGGTGTTCCCTCAGTGTAGGGGGTCATGCTGGGGCTGGTGTTTCAGGGTTTTGGGCAGAGCAGTGGTGTTCGGGCAGTGTAGGGGTCATGCTGGGGGTGGTGTTTCAGGGTTTAGGGCAGTGCAGTGGTGTTCGAGCAGTGTAGGGGGTCTTTCTGGGGGAGGTGTTTCAGGGTTTAGGGCAGTGGTATTCGGGCAGTGTAGGGGGTCATGCTGGGGGTGTTGTTTCAGGGTTTAGGACAGTGTAGTGGTGTTCGGGCAGTGTAGGGGGTCTTGCTGGGGGTGCTGTTTCAAGGTTTAGGGCAGTGGTGTTCGGGCAGAGTAGGCGGTCGTGCTGGGGATGGTGTTTCAGGGTTTAGGACAGTGTAGTGGTGTTCGGGCAGTGTAGGGGGTCATGCTGGAGGTGGTGTTTAAGGGGTTAGGGCAGTGCAGGGGTGTTCGGGCAGTGTAGGGGGTCGTGCGGGGGTGGTGTTTCAGGCTTTAGGGCAGTGCAGTGGTGTTTGAGCAGTGTAGGGGGTCATGCTGGGGCTGGTGTTGCAGGGTTTAGGGCAGTACAGTGGTGGTCGGGCAGTGTAGGGGGTTGTGCTGGTCCTAGTGTTTCAGGGTTTAGGGCAGTGCAGTGGTGTTCCGGCAATGTAGGGGGTCGTGCTGGGGCTAGTGTTTCAGGGTTTAGGGCAGTGCAGCGGTGTACGGGCAGTGTAGGGGGTCGTTCTGGGGCTGGTGTTTCAGGATTTAGGGCAGTGCAGTGGTGTTCAGGCAGTGTAGGGGGTCCTGCTGGGGCTGGTGTTGCAGGGTTTAGGGCGGTACAGTGGTGGTCGGGCAGTGTAGGGGGTTGTGCTGGTCCTAGTGTTTCAGGGTTTAGGGCAGTGCAGTGGTGTTCCGGCAGTGTAGGGGGTTGTGCTGGGGCTGGTGTTTCAGGGTTTAGGGCAGTACAGCGGTGTACGGGCAGTGTAGGGGGTCGTTCTGGGGCTGGTGTTTCAGGATTTAGGGCAGTGCAGTGGTGTTCAGGCAGTGTAGGGGGTCCTGCTGGGGCTGGTGTTTCAGGGTTTAGGACAGTGCAGTGGTGTTTGTGCAGTGTAGGAGGTTGTGCTGGGGCTGGTGTTTCAGGACAAAGCAGTGGTGTTCGGGCACTGTAGGGGGTCATGCTGGGGCTGGTGTTTCAAGGTTTAAGGCAGTGCAGTGGTGTTCAGGCAGTGTAGGGGTCGTGCTGGGGCTGGTGTTTCAGTGCTTAGGACAGTACAGTGGTGTTCGGACAGAATAGGGGGTCATGCAGGGGGTGGTGTTTCAGGGTTTAGGGCAGTCCAGTGGTGTTCGGGCAGTGTAGGGGGTCTTGCAGTGGATGGTGTTTCAGGGTTTAGGACAATGCAGTGGTGTTCCCTCAGTGTAGGGGGTCATGCTGGGGCTGGTGTTTCAGGGTTTTGGGCAGAGCAGTGGTGTTCGGGCAGTGTAGGGGTCATGCTGGGGGTGGTGTTTCAGGGTTTAGGGCAGTGCAGTGGTGTTCGAGCAGTGTAGGGGGTCTTTCTGGGGGAGGTGTTTCAGGGTTTAGGGCAGTGGTATTCGGGCAGTGTAGGGGGTCATGCTGGGGGTGTTGTTTCAGGGTTTAGGACAGTGTAGTGGTGTTCGGGCAGTGTAGGGGGTCTTGCTGGGGGTGCTGTTTCAAGGTTTAGGGCAGTGGTGTTCGGGCAGAGTAGGCGGTCGTGCTGGGGATGGTGTTTCAGGGTTTAGGACAGTGTAGTGGTGTTCGGGCAGTGTAGGGGGTCATGCTGGAGGTGGTGTTTAAGGGGTTAGGGCAGTGCAGGGGTGTTCGGGCAGTGCAGGGGGTTGTGCGGGGGTGGTGTTTCAGGCTTTAGGGCAGTGCAGTGGTGTTTGAGCAGTGTAGGGGGTCATGCTGGGGCTGGTGTTGCAGGGTTTAGGGCAGTACAGTGGTGGTCGGGCAGTGTAGGGGGTTGTGCTGGTCCTAGTGTTTCAGGGTTTAGGGCAGTGCAGTGGTGTTCCGGCAATGTAGGGGGTCGTGCTGGGGCTAGTGTTTCAGGGTTTAGGGCAGTGCAGCGGTGTACGGGCAGTGTAGGGGGTCGTTCTGGGGCTGGTGTTTCAGGATTTAGGGCAGTGCAGTGGTGTTCAGGCAGTGTAGGGGGTCCTGCTGGGGCTGGTGTTGCAGGGTTTAGGGCAGTACAGTGGTGGTCGGGCAGTGTAGGGGGTTGTGCTGGTCCTAGTGTTTCAGGGTTTAGGGCAGTGCAGTGGTGTTCCGGCAGTGTAGGGGGTTGTGCTGGGGCTGGTGTTTCAGGGTTTAGGGCAGTGCAGCGGTGTACGGGCAGTGTAGGGGGTCGTTCTGGGGCTGGTGTTTCAGGATTTAGGGCAGTGCAGTGGTGTTCAGGCAGTGTAGGGGGTCCTGCTGGGGCTGGTGTTTCAGGGTTTAGGACAGTGCAGTGGTGTTTGTGCAGTGTAGGAGGTTGTGCTGGGGCTGGTGTTTCAGGACAAAGCAGTGGTGTTCGGGCACTGTAGGGGGTCATGCCGGGGCTGGTGTTTCAAGGTTTAAGGCAGTGCAGTGGTGTTCAGGCAGTGTAGGGGTCGTGCTGGGGCTGGTTTTCAGTGCTTAGGACAGTACAGTGGTGTTCGGACAGTGTAGGGGGTCGTGCAGGGGGTGGTGTTTCAGGGTTTAGGGCAGTCCAGTGGTGTTCGGGCAGTGTAGGGGGTCTTGCAGTGGATGGTGTTTCAGGGTTTAGGACAGGAGTGTTCGGGCAGTGTAGGGGGTCGTGCAGAGGGTGGTGTTTCAGGGTTTAGGGCAGTGCAGTGGTGTTCAGGCAGTGTAGTGGGTCTTGCAGGGTGTGGTGTTTCAGGGTTTAGGGCAGTGGTGCAGTGGTGTTCAGGCAGTGTAGGGTGTTGTGCTGGGGCTGGTGTTTCAGGGTTTAGGGCAGTGCAGTAGTGTTCGGACAGTGTAGGGGGTCGTGCAGGGGGTGGTGTTTCAGGGTTTAGGGCAGTGCAGTGGCATTCGGGCAGTGTAGGGGTTCGTGCTGGGGGTGGTGTTTCAGGGTTTAGGGCAGTGCAGTGGTGTTCGGGCAGTGTAGGGGGTCTTGCAGGGGATGGTGTTTCAGGGTTTAGGGCAGTGGTATTTGGGCAGTGTAGGGGGTCATGCCGGGGGTGGTGTTTCAGGGTTTAGGGAAGTGCAGTTGTGTTAGGGCAGAGTAGGGGGTCTTGCAGGGGCTGGTGTTTCAGGGTTTAGGGCAGTGGTGTTCGGGCAGTGTAGGGGGTCTTGCTGTGGGTGATGCTTCAGGGTTTAGGGCAGTGGTATTCGGGCAGTGTAGGGGGGTCATGCTGGGGGTGGTGTTTCAGGGTTTAGGACAGTGTAGTGGTGTTCGGGCAGTGTAGGGGGTCATGCGGGGTTGGTGTTTCAGGGTTTAGGGCAGTGCAGTGGTGTTCGGGCAGTGTAGGGGGTCTTGCAGGGGATGGTGTTTCAGGGTTTAGGGCAGTGGTGTTCGGGCAGTGTAGGGGGTCGTGCAGGGGGTGGTGTTTCAGGGTTTAGGGCAGTGCAGTGGTGTTCGGGCAGTGTAGGGGCTCTTACAGGGGATGGTGTTTCAGGGTTTAGGGCAGTGGTATTTGGGCAGTGTAGGGGGTCATGCCGGGGGTGGTGTTTCAGTGTTCAGTGCAGTGGTGTTCGGGCAGTGTAGGGGTCATGCTGGGGGTGGTGTTTTAGGGTTTAGGGCAGTGCAGTGGTGTTCGGGCAGTGTAGGGGGTCATGCGGGGGCTGGTGTTTAAGGGTTTAGGGCAGTGCAGTGGTGTTCGGGCAGTGTAGGGGGTCGTGCAGGGGCTGGTGTTTCAGAGTTTAGGGCAGTGGTGTTCGGGCAGTGTAGGGGGTCGTATAGGGGGTGGTGTTTCAGGGTTTAGGGCAGTGCAGTGGTGTTCGGGCAGTGTAGGGGCTCTTACAGGGGATGGTGTTTCAGGGTTTAGGGCAGTGGTATTTGGGCAGTGTAGGGGATCATGCTGGGGGTGGTGTTTCAGGGTGTAGGGCAGTGCAGTGGTGTACAGGCAGTGTATGGGGTTGTGCTGGGGCTGGTGTTTCAGGGTTTAGGGTAGTGCAGTGGTGTACGGGCAGTGTAGGGGGTCATGCTGGGGCTGATGTTTCAGGGTTTAGGACAGTGTAGTGGTGTTTGTGCAGTGTAGGGGGTCGTGCTGGGGCTGGTGTTTCAGGGTTTAGGGAAGTGCAGTGGTGTTCGGGCAGTGTAGGGGGTCTTGCTGGGGTAGTGTTTCAGGGTTTAGGGCAGGGCAGTGGTGTTCGGGCAGTGTAGGGGGTCGTGCAGGTGGTGGATTTTCAGGGTTTAGGGCAGTGAAGTGGTGTTTGGGCACAGTAGGGGGTCGTGCTGGGGATGGTGTTTCAGGGTTTAGGGCTGTGGTGTTCGGGCAGTGTAGGGGGTCTTGCTGGGGGTGGTGTTTCAGGGTTTAGGGCAGAGGTGTTAGGGCATTGTAGGGGGTCGTGCTGGGGCTGGTGTTTCAGGGTTTAGGGCAGTGCAGTGGTGTTCGGGCAGTGTAGGGGGTCGTGCTGGGGCTGGTGTTTCAGGGTGTAGGGCAGTGCAGTGGTGTACAGGCAGTGTAGGAGGTTGTGCTGGGGCTGGTGTTTCAGGGTTTAGGTTAGTGCAGTGGTGTACGGGCAGTGTAGGGGGTCATGCTGGGGCTGGTGTTTCAGGGTTTAGGACAGTGTAGTGGTGTTTGGGCAGTGTAGGGGGTTGTGCTGGGGGTGGTGTTTCAGGGTTTAGGGCAGTGCAGTGGTGGTCGGGCAGTGTAGGGCGTCGTCCTGGGGGTAGTGTTTCAGGTTTTAGGACAGTGCAGTGGTGCTCGGGCAGTGTAGGGGGTCGTGCTGGCTGGTGTTTCAGGGTTTAGGGCAATGCAGTGGTGTTCCCTCAGTGTAGGGGGTTATGCTGGGGCTGGTGTTTCAGGGTTTTGGGCAGAGCAGTGGTGTTCGGGCAGTGTAGGGGTCATGCTGGGGGTGGTGTTTCAGGGTTTAGGGCAGTGCAGTGGTGTTCGAGCAGTGTAGGGGGTCTTTCTGGGGGAGGTGTTTCAGGGTTTAGGGCAGTGGTATTCGGGCAGTGTAGGGGGTCATGCTGGGGGTGTTGTTTCAGGGTTTAGGACAGTGTAGTGGTGTTTGGGCAGTGTAGGGGGTCTTGCTGGGGGTGCTGTTTCAAGGTTTAGGGCAGTGGTGTTCGGGCAGAGTAGGCGGTCGTGCTGGGGATGGTGTTTCAGGGTTTAGGACAGTGTAGTGGTGTTCGGGCAGTGTAGGGGGTCATGCTGGAGGTGGTGTTTAAGGGGTTAGGGCAGTGCAGGGGTGTTCGGGCAGTGTAGGGGGTCGTGCGGGGGTGGTGTTTCAGGCTTTAGGGCAGTGCAGTGGTGTTTGAGCAGTGTAGGGGGTCATGCTGGGGCTGGTGTTGCAGGGTTTAGGGCAGTACAGTGGTGGTCGGGCAGTGTAGGGGGTTGTGCTGGTCCTAGTGTTTCAGGGTTTAGGGCAGTGCAGTGGTGTTCCGGCAATGTAGGGGGTCGTGCTGGGGCTAGTGTTTCAGGGTTTAGGGCAGTGCAGCGGTGTACGGGCAGTGTAGGGGGTCGTTCTGGGGCTGGTGTTTCAGGATTTAGGGCAGTGCAGTGGTGTTCAGGCAGTGTAGGGGGTCCTGCTGGGGCTGGTGTTGCAGGGTTTAGGGCGGTACAGTGGTGGTCGGGCAGTGTAGGGGGTTGTGCTGGTCCTAGTGTTTCAGGGTTTAGGGCAGTGCAGTGGTGTTCCGGCAGTGTAGGGGGTTGTGCTGGGGCTGGTGTTTCAGGGTTTAGGGCAGTACAGCGGTGTACGGGCAGTGTAGGGGGTCGTTCTGGGGCTGGTGTTTCAGGATTTAGGGCAGTGCAGTGGTGTTCAGGCAGTGTAGGGGGTCCTGCTGGGGCTGGTGTTTCAGGGTTTAGGACAGTGCAGTGGTGTTTGTGCAGTGTAGGAGGTTGTGCTGGGGCTGGTGTTTCAGGACAAAGCAGTGGTGTTCGGGCACTGTAGGGGGTCATGCTGGGGCTGGTGTTTCAAGGTTTAAGGCAGTGCAGTGGTGTTCAGGCAGTGTAGGGGTCGTGCTGGGGCTGGTGTTTCAGTGCTTAGGACAGTACAGTGGTGTTCGGACAGTGTAGGGGGTCGTGCAGGGGGTGGTGTTTCAGGGTTTAGGGCAGTCCAGTGGTGTTCGGGCAGTGTAGGGGGTCTTGCAGTGGATGGTGTTTCAGGGTTTAGGACAATGCAGTGGTGTTCCCTCAGTGTAGGGGGTCATGCTGGGGCTGGTGTTTCAGGGTTTTGGGCAGAGCAGTGGTGTTCGGGCAGTGTAGGGGTCATGCTGGGGGTGGTGTTTCAGGGTTTAGGGCAGTGCAGTGGTGTTCGAGCAGTGTAGGGGGTCTTTCTGGGGGAGGTGTTTCAGGGTTTAGGGCAGTGGTATTCGGGCAGTGTAGGGGGTCATGCTGGGGGTGTTGTTTCAGGGTTTAGGACAGTGTAGTGGTGTTCGGGCAGTGTAGGGGGTCTTGCTGGGGGTGCTGTTTCAAGGTTTAGGGCAGTGGTGTTCGGGCAGAGTAGGCGGTCGTGCTGGGGATGGTGTTTCAGGGTTTAGGACAGTGTAGTGGTGTTCGGGCAGTGTAGGGGGTCATGCTGGAGGTGGTGTTTAAGGGGTTAGGGCAGTGCAGGGGTGTTCGGGCAGTGTAGGGGGTTGTGCGGGGGTGGTGTTTCAGGCTTTAGGGCAGTGCAGTGGTGTTTGAGCAGTGTAGGGAGTCATGCTGGGGCTGGTGTTGCAGGGTTTAGGGCAGTACAGTGGTGGTCGGGCAGTGTAGGGGGTTGTGCTGGTCCTAGTGTTTCAGGGTTTAGGGCAGTGCAGTGGTGTTCCGGCAATGTAGGGGGTCATGCTGGGGCTAGTGTTTCAGGGTTTAGGGCAGTGCAGCGGTGTACGGGCAGTGTAGGGGGTCGTTCTGGGGCTGGTGTTTCAGGATTTAGGGCAGTGCAGTGGTGTTCAGGCATTGTAGGGGGTCCTGCTGGGGCTGGTGTTGCAGGGTTTAGGGCAGTACAGTGGTGGTCGGGCAGTGTAGGGGGTTGTGCTGGTCCTAGTGTTTCAGGGTTTAGGGCAGTGCAGTGGTGTTCCGGCAGTGTAGGGGGTTGTGCTGGGGCTGGTGTTTCAGGGTTTAGGGCAGTGCAGCGGTGTACGGGCAGTGTAGGGGGTCGTTCTGGGGCTGGTGTTTCAGGATTTAGGGCAGTGCAGTGGTGTTCAGGCAGTGTAGGGGGTCCTGCTGGGGCTGGTGTTTCAGGGTTTAGGACAGTGCAGTGGTGTTTGTGCAGTGTAGGAGGTTGTGCTGGGGCTGGTGTTTCAGGACAAAGCAGTGGTGTTCGGGCACTGTAGGGGGTCATGCCGGGGCTGGTGTTTCAAGGTTTAAGGCAGTGCAGTGGTGTTCAGGCAGTGTAGGGGTCGTGCTGGGGCTGGTTTTCAGTGCTTAGTACAGTACAGTGGTGTTCGGACAGTGTAGGGGGTCGTGCAGGGGGTGGTGTTTCAGGGTTTAGGGCAGTCCAGTGGTGTTCGGGCAGTGTAGGGGGTCTTGCAGTGGATGGTGTTTCAGGGTTTAGGACAGGAGTGTTCGGGCAGTGTAGGGGGTCGTGCAGAGGGTGGTGTTTCAGGGTTTAGGGCAGTGCAGTGGTGTTCAGGCAGTGTAGTGGGTCTTGCAGGGTGTGGTGTTTCAGGGTTTAGGGCAGTGGTGCAGTGGTGTTCAGGCAGTGTAGGGTGTTGTGCTGGGGCTGGTGTTTCAGGGTTTAGGGCAGTGCAGTAGTGTTCGGACAGTGTAGGGGGTCGTGCAGGGGGTGGTGTTTCAGGGTTTAGGGCAGTGCAGTGGCATTCGGGCAGTGTAGGGGTTCGTGCTGGGGGTGGTGTTTCAGGGTTTAGGGCAGTGCAGTGGTGTTCGGGCAGTGTAGGGGGTCTTGCAGGGGATGGTGTTTCAGGGTTTAGGGCAGTGGTATTTGGGCAGTGTAGGGGGTCATGCCGGGGGTGGTGTTTCAGGGTTTAGGGAAGTGCAGTTGTGTTAGGGCAGAGTAGGGGGTCTTGCAGGGGCTGGTGTTTCAGGGTTTAGGGCAGTGGTGTTCGGGCAGTGTAGGGGGTCTTGCTGTGGGTGATGCTTCAGGGTTTAGGGCAGTGGTATTCGGGCAGTGTAGGGGGTCATGCTGGGGGTGGTGTTTCAGGGTTTAGGACAGTGTAGTGGTGTTCGGGCAGTGTAGGGTGTCATGCGGGGTTGGTGTTTCAGGGTTTGGGGCAGTGCAGTGGTGTTCGGGCAGTGTAGGGGGTCTTGCAGGGGATGGTGTTTCAGGGTTTAGGGCAGTGGTGTTCGGGCAGTGTAGGGGGTCGTGCAGGGGGTGGTGTTTCAGGGTTTAGGGCAGTGCAGTGGTGTTCGGGCAGTGTAGGGGCTCTTACAGGGGATGGTGTTTCAGGGTTTAGGGCAGTGGTATTTGGGCAGTGTAGGGGGTCATGCCGGGGGTGGTGTTTCAGTGTTCAGTGCAGTGGTGTTCGGGCAGTGTAGGGGTCATGCTGGGGGTGGTGTTTTAGGGTTTAGGGCAGTGCAGTGGTGTTCGGGCAGTGTAGGGGGTCATGCGGGGGCTGGTGTTTAAGGGTTTAGGGCAGTGCAGTGGTGTTCGGGCAGTGTAGGGGGTCGTGCAGGGGCTGGTGTTTCAGAGTTTAGGGCAGTGGTGTTCGGGCAGTGTAGGGGGTCGTATAGGGGGTGGTGTTTCAGGGTTTAGGGCAGTGTAGTGGTGTTTGTGCAGTGTAGGGGGTCGTGCTGGGGCTGGTGTTTCAGGGTTTAGGGAAGTGCAGTGGTGTTCGGGCAGTGTAGGGGGTCTTGCTGGGGTAGTGTTTCAGGGTTTAGGGCAGGGCAGTGGTGTTCGGGCAGTGTAGGGGGTCGTGCAGGTGGTGGATTTTCAGGGTTTAGGGCAGTGAAGTGGTGTTTGGGCACAGTAGGGGGTCGTGCTGGGGATGGTGTTTCAGGGTTTAGGGCTGTGGTGTTCGGGCAGTGTAGGGGGTCTTGCTGGGGGTGGTGTTTCAGGGTTTAGGGCAGAGGTGTTAGGGCATTGTAGGGGGTCGTGCTGGGGCTGGTGTTTCAGGGTTTAGGGCAGTGCAGTGGTGTTCGGGCAGTGTAGGGGGTCGTGCTGGGGCTGGTGTTTCAGGGTGTAGGGCAGTGCAGTGGTGTACAGGCAGTGTAGGAGGTTGTGCTGGGGCTGGTGTTTCAGGGTTTAGGTTAGTGCAGTGGTGTACGGGCAGTGTAGGGGGTCATGCTGGGGCTGGTGTTTCAGGGTTTAGGACAGTGTAGTGGTGTTTGGGCAGTGTAGGGGGTTGTGCTGGGGGTGGTGTTTCAGGGTTTAGGGCAGTGCAGTGGTGGTCGGGCAGTGTAGGGCGTCGTCCTGGGGGTAGTGTTTCAGGTTTTAGGACAGTGCAGTGGTGCTCGGGCAGTGTAGGGGGTCGTGCTGGCTGGTGTTTCAGGGTTTAGGGCAATGCAGTGGTGTTCCCTCAGTGTAGGGGGTCATGCTGGGGCTGGTGTTTCAGGGTTTTGGGCAGAGCAGTGGTGTTCGGGCAGTGTAGGGGTCATGCTGGGGGTGGTGTTTCAGGGTTTAGGGCAGTGCAGTGGTGTTCGAGCAGTGTAGGGGGTCTTTCTGGGGGAGGTGTTTCAGGGTTTAGGGCAGTGGTATTCGGGCAGTGTAGGGGGTCATGCTGGGGGTGTTGTTTCAGGGTTTAGGACAGTGTAGTGGTGTTCGGGCAGTGTAGGGGGTCTTGCTGGGGGTGCTGTTTCAAGGTTTAGGGCAGTGGTGTTCGGGCAGAGTAGGCGGTCGTGCTGGGGATGGTGTTTCAGGGTTTAGGACAGTGTAGTGGTGTTCGGGCAGTGTAGGGGGTCATGCTGGAGGTGGTGTTTAAGGGGTTAGGGCAGTGCAGGGGTGTTCGGGCAGTGTAGGGGGTCGTGCGGGGGTGGTGTTTCAGGCTTTAGGGCAGTGCAGTGGTGTTTGAGCAGTGTAGGGGGTCATGCTGGGGCTGGTGTTGCAGGGTTTAGGGCAGTACAGTGGTGGTCGGGCAGTGTAGGGGGTTGTGCTGGTCCTAGTGTTTCAGGGTTTAGGGCAGTGCAGTGGTGTTCCGGCAATGTAGGGGGTCGTGCTGGGGCTAGTGTTTCAGGGTTTAGGGCAGTGCAGCGGTGTACGGGCAGTGTAGGGGGTCGTTCTGGGGCTGGTGTTTCAGGATTTAGGGCAGTGCAGTGGTGTTCAGGCAGTGTAGGGGGTCCTGCTGGGGCTGGTGTTGCAGGGTTTAGGGCGGTACAGTGGTGGTCGGGCAGTGTAGGGGGTTGTGCTGGTCCTAGTGTTTCAGGGTTTAGGGCAGTGCAGTGGTGTTCCGGCAGTGTAGGGGGTTGTGCTGGGGCTGGTGTTTCAGGGTTTAGGGCAGTACAGCGGTGTACGGGCAGTGTAGGGGGTCGTTCTGGGGCTGGTGTTTCAGGATTTAGGGCAGTGCAGTGGTGTTCAGGCAGTGTAGGGGGTCCTGCTGGGGCTGGTGTTTCAGGGTTTAGGACAGTGCAGTGGTGTTTGTGCAGTGTAGGAGGTTGTGCTGGGGCTGGTGTTTCAGGACAAAGCAGTGGTGTTCGGGCACTGTAGGGGGTCATGCTGGGGCTGGTGTTTCAAGGTTTAAGGCAGTGCAGTGGTGTTCAGGCAGTGTAGGGGTCATGCTGGGGCTGGTGTTTCAGTGCTTAGGACAGTACAGTGGTGTTCGGACAGTGTAGGGGGTCGTGCAGGGGGTGGTGTTTCAGGGTTTAGGGCAGTCCAGTGGTGTTCGGGCAGTGTAGGGGGTCTTGCAGTGGATGGTGTTTCAGGGTTTAGGACAATGCAGTGGTGTTCCCTCAGTGTAGGGGGTCATGCTGGGGCTGGTGTTTCAGGGTTTTGGGCAGAGCAGTGGTGTTCGGGCAGTGTAGGGGTCATGCTGGGGGTGGTGTTTCAGGGTTTAGGGCAGTGCAGTGGTGTTCGAGCAGTGTAGGGGGTCTTTCTGGGGGAGGTGTTTCAGGGTTTAGGGCAGTGGTATTCGGGCAGTGTAGGGGGTCATGCTGGGGGTGTTGTTTCAGGGTTTAGGACAGTGTAGTGGTGTTCGGGCAGTGTAGGGGGTCTTGCTGGGGGTGCTGTTTCAAGGTTTAGGGCAGTGGTGTTCGGGCAGAGTAGGCGGTCGTGCTGGGGATGGTGTTTCAGGGTTTAGGACAGTGTAGTGGTGTTCGGGCAGTGTAGGGGGTCATGCTGGAGGTGGTGTTTAAGGGGTTAGGGCAGTGCAGGGGTGTTCGGGCAGTGTAGGGGGTTGTGCGGGGGTGGTGTTTCAGGCTTTAGGGCAGTGCAGTGGTGTTTGAGCAGTGTAGGGGGTCATGCTGGGGCTGGTGTTGCAGGGTTTAGGGCAGTACAGTGGTGGTCGGGCAGTGTAGGGGGTTGTGCTGGTCCTAGTGTTTCAGGGTTTAGGGCAGTGCAGTGGTGTTCCGGCAATGTAGGGGGTCATGCTGGGGCTAGTGTTTCAGGGTTTAGGGCAGTGCAGCGGTGTACGGGCAGTGTAGGGGGTCGTTCTGGGGCTGGTGTTTCAGGATTTAGGGCAGTGCAGTGGTGTTCAGGCAGTGTAGGGGGTCCTGCTGGGGCTGGTGTTGCAGGGTTTAGGGCAGTACAGTGGTGGTCGGGCAGTGTAGGGGGTTGTGCTGGTCCTAGTGTTTCAGGGTTTAGGGCAGTGCAGTGGTGTTCCGGCAGTGTAGGGGGTTGTGCTGGGGCTGGTGTTTCAGGGTTTAGGGCAGTGCAGCGGTGTACGGGCAGTGTAGGGGGTCGTTCTGGGGCTGGTGTTTCAGGATTTAGGGCAGTGCAGTGGTGTTCAGGCAGTGTAGGGGGTCCTGCTGGGGCTGGTGTTTCAGGGTTTAGGACAGTGCAGTGGTGTTTGTGCAGTGTAGGAGGTTGTGCTGGGGCTGGTGTTTCAGGACAAAGCAGTGGTGTTCGGGCACTGTAGGGGGTCATGCCGGGGCTGGTGTTTCAAGGTTTAAGGCAGTGCAGTGGTGTTCAGGCAGTGTAGGGGTCGTGCTGGGGCTGGTTTTCAGTGCTTAGGACAGTACAGTGGTGTTCGGACAGTGTAGGGGGTCGTGCAGGGGGTGGTGTTTCAGGGTTTAGGGCAGTCCAGTGGTGTTCGGGCAGTGTAGGGGGTCTTGCAGTGGATGGTGTTTCAGGGTTTAGGACAGGAGTGTTCGGGCAGTGTAGGGGGTCGTGCAGAGGGTGGTGTTTCAGGGTTTAGGGCAGTGCAGTGGTGTTCAGGCAGTGTAGTGGGTCTTGCAGGGTGTGGTGTTTCAGGGTTTAGGGCAGTGGTGCAGTGGTGTTCGGGCAGTGTAGGGGGTCGTGTTGGGGGTGGTGTTTCAGGGTTTAGGGCAGTGCAGTGGCATTCGGGCAGTGTAGGGGTTCGTGCTGGGGGTGGTGTTTCAGGGTTTAGGGCAGTGTAGTGGTGTTCGAGCAGTGTAGAGGGTCATGCTGGGGGTGGAGTTTGAGGGTTTAGGGCAGTGCAGTGGTGTTCGGGTAGTGTGGGGGGTTGTGCGGGGGCTGGTGTTTCAGGCTTTAGGGCAGTGCAGGGGTGTTTGGGCAGTGTAAGGGGTTTTGCGGGGGGTGGTGTTTCAGGGTTTAGGGCAGTGCAGTGGTGTTCAGGCAGTGTAGGGGGTCGTCCTGGGGGTAGTGTTTCAGGTTTTAGGGCAGTGCAGTGGTGTTCGCGCAGTGTAGGGGTCGTGCTGGGGGGTGGTGTTTCAGGGTTTAGGGCAGAGCAGTGGTGTTCGGACAGTTTAGGGGGTCGTGCAGTGGGTCATGTTTCAGGGTTTAGGGCAGTGCTGTGGTGTCCGGGCAGGGAAGGAGGTCGTGTGGAGGCTGGTGTTTCAGGGTTTAGGGCAGTGCACTGGTGTTCTTGCAGTGTAGGGGGTCATGCGGGGGCTGGTGTTGCAGGGTTTAGGGCAGTGCAGTGGTGTTCGAGCGGTGTAGGGGGTTGTGCTGGGGGTTGTGTTTTACGGTTTAGGGCAGTGCAGTGGTGTTCGGACAGTGTAGGGGGTCGTGCAGGTGGTGGTGTTTCAGTGTTTAGGGCAGTGCAGTTGTGTTAGGGCAGAGTAGGGGGTCTTGCAGGGGCTGGTGTTTCAGGGTTTAGGGCAGTGGTGTTCGGGCAGTGTAGGGGTTCTTGCTGTGGGTGGTGTTTCAGGGTTTAGGGCAGTGGTATTCGGGCAGTGTAGGGGGTCGTGCTGGGGGTGGTGTTTCAGGGTTTAGGACAGTGTAGTGGTGTTTGGGCAGTGTAGGGGGTCATGCGGGGGGTGGTGTTTCAGGGTTTAGGGCAGTGCAGTGGTGTTCGGGCAGTGTAGGGGGTCATGCTGGCTGGTATTTCAGGGTTTAGGGCAATGCAGTGGTGTTCGGGCAGTGTAGGGGGTCATGCTGGGGCTGGTGTTTCAGGGTTTGGGGCAGTGCAGTGGTGTTCCGGCAGTGTAGGGGCTCTTTCTGGGGGTGGTGTTTCAGGGTTTAGGGCAGTGGTGTTCAGGCAGTGTAGAGGATCTTGCTAGAGGTGATGTTTCAGGGCTTAGGGCAGTGCAGTAGTGTTCGAGCAGTGTAGGGGGTCTTCCTGGGGGTAGTGTTTCAAGGTTTAGGGCAGTGCACTGGTGTTAGGGCAGTGTAGTGGATCGTGCTGGGGGTGGCGTTTCAGGGTTTAAGGCGGTGCAGTGGTGTTTGGGCAGTGTAGAGGGTTGTCCTGGGGGTGGTGTTTCAGGATTTAGGGCAGTGCAGTGGTGTTCGGGCAGTGTAGGGGGTCGTCCTGGGGGTAGTGTTTCAGGTTTTAGGGCAGTGCAGTGGTGTTCGGGCAGTGTAGGGGGTCGTCCTGGGGGTCGTGTTTCAGGGTTTAGGGCAGTGCTGTGGTGTTCGGGCAGTGTAGGGGGTCGTGTGGGGGCTGGTATTTCAGGCTTTAGGGCAGTGCAGTGGTATTAGGGCAGTGAAGGGGGTCGTGTGGGGGCTGGTGTTTCAGAGTTTAGGGCAGTGCACTGGTGTTCTTGCAGTGTAGGGGGTCATGCGGGGGCTGGTGTTTCAGGGTTTAGGGCAGTGCAGTGGTGTTCGAGCGGTGTATGGGGTCGTGCTGGGGGTGGTGTTTCAGGGTTTAGGACAGTGTATTGGTGTTCGGGCAGTGTAGGGGGTCTTGCAGCGGGTGGTGTTTTAGGGTTTAGGGCAGTGGTATTCAGGCAGTATGGGGGGTCTTGCTGGGGATGGTGTTTCAGGGTTTAGGACAGTGTAGTAGTGTTCGAGCAGTGTAGGGGGTCGTGCTGGAGGTGGTGTTTAAGGGTTTAGGGCAGTGCAGTGGTGTTCGGACAGTGTAGGGGGTCATGTGGGGGATGGTGTTTCAGGCTTTAGGGCAGTGCAGTGGTGTTTGGGCAGTGTAGGGGGTCGTGCTGGGACTGGTGTTGCAGGGTTTAGGGCAGAGCAGTGGTGTTCTGTCAGTGTAGGGGATCGTGCTGGGGTAATGTTTCAGGGTTTAGGGAAGTGCAGTGGTGTTTGTGCAGTGTAGGGGTTTGTGCTGAGGGTGGTGTTTCAGGGTTTAGGGCAGTGCAGTGGTGTTCGGGCAGTGTAGGGGGTCGTGCTGGGGGTTGTGTTTCAGGGTTTAGGGCAGAGCAGTGGTGTTCGGACAGTGTAGGGGGTCATGCAGTGGGTAGTGTTTCAGGGTTTAAGGCAGTGCTGTGGTGTTCGGGCAGTGTAGGGGGTCGTGCGGGGGCTGGTATTTCAGGCTTTAGGGTAGTGCAGTGGTGTTCGGGCAGTGTAGGGGCTCTTACAGGGGATGGTGTTTTTAGGGTTTAGGGCAGTGGTATTTGGGCAGTGTAGGGGGTCATGCTGGGGGTGGTGTTTCAGTGTTTAGGGCAGTGTAGTGGTGTTCGGGCAGAGTAGGGGGTTGTGCTGGGGGTGGAGTTTTAGGGTTTAGGGCAGTGCAGTGGTGTTCGAGCAGTGTAGGTGGTCATGTGGGGGCTGGAGTTTCAGGGTTTGGAGCAGTGCAGTGGTGTTCTGGCAGTGTAGGGGGTCGTGCGGGGGCTGGTGTTTAAGGGTTTAGGGCAGTGCAGTGGTGTTCGGGCAGTGTAGGAGGTCGTGCAGGGGCTGGTGTTTCAGAGTTTAGGGCAGTGCATTGGTGTTCGGGCAGTGTAGGATGTCGTGCGGGGGCTGGTGTTTCAGGGTTTAGGGCAGTGCAGTGGTGTACAGGCAGTGTAGGGGGTCGTGCTGGGGCTGGTGTTTCAGGGTTTAGGGCAGTGCAGTGGTAGTCGGGCAGTGTAGGGGGTCGTGCTGGTCCTAGTGTTTCAGGGTTTGGGGCAGTGCAGTGCTGTTCGTGCAGTGTAGGGGGTCATGCTGGGGCTAGTGTTTCAGGGTTTAGGGGAGTGCAGTGGTGTTCGGGCAGTATAGGGGGTCGTGTGGGGGTTGGTGTTTCAGAGTTTTGGGCAGTGCTGTTGTGTTTGGGCAGTGTAGGGGGACGTGCTGGGGGTGGTGTTTCAGGGATTAGGGTAGAGCAGTGGTGTTCGGACAGTGTAGGGGTTCATGCAGCGGGTGGTGTTTCAGGGTTTAGGGCAGTGCAGTGGTGTTCGTACAGTGTAGGGGGTCGCGCAGGTAGTGATGTTTCAGGGTTTAGGTCAGTGCAGTTGTGTTAGGGCAGTGTAGGGGGTCTTGCAGGGGTGGTGTTTCTGGGTTTAGGGCAGTGGCGTTCGGGCAGTATAGAGGATCTTGCTGGAGGTGATGTTTCAGGGCTTAGGGCAGTGCAGTATTGTTCGAGCAGTGTAGGGGGTCTTGCTGGGGGTAGTGTTTCAGGTTTAGGGCAGTGCAGTGGTGTTCAGGCAGTGTAGGGGATTGTGCTGGGGGAGATGTTTCAGGGTTTAGGACAGTCCAGTGGTGTTTGGGCAGTGTAGGGGGTTGTGCTGGGGGTGGTGTTTCAGGGTTTAGGGCAGTGCAGTGGTGTTCGGGCAGTGTAGGGGGTCGTCCTGGGGGTAGTGTTTCAGGTTTTAGGGCAGTGCAGTGGTGTTCGGGCAGTGTAGGGGGTCGTGCTGGGGGTTGTGTTTCAGGGTTTAGGGCAGTGCTGTGGTGTTCGGGCAGTGTAGGGGGTCATGCGGGGGCTGGTGTTTAAGGGTTTAGGGCAGTGCAGTGGTGTTCGGGCAGTGTAGGAGGTCGTGCAGGGGCTGGTGTTTCAGGGTTTAGGGCAGTGCATTGGTGTTCGGGCAGTGTAGGATGTCGTGCGGGGGCTGGTGTTTCAGGGTTTAGGGCAGTGCAGTGGTGTACAGGCAGTGTAGGGGGTCGTGCTGGGGCTGGTGTTTCAGGGTTTAGGGCAGTGCAGTGGTAGTCAGGCAGTGTAGGGGGTCGTGCTGGTCCTAGTGTTTCAGGGTTTGGGGCAGTGCAGTGCTGTTCAGGCAGTGTAGGGGGTCATGCTGGGGATAGTGTTTCAGGGTTTAGGGGAGTGAAGTGGTGTTCGGGCAGTATAGGGGGTCATGTGGGGGTTAGTGTTTCAGAGTTTTGGGCAGTGCTGTTGTGTTTGGGCAGTGTAGGGGGACGTGTTGGGGGTGGTGTTTCAGGGATTAGGGTAGAGCAGTGGTGTTCGGACAGTGTAGGGGTTCATGCAGCGGGTGGTGTTTCAGGGTTTAGGGCAGTGCAGTGGTGTTCGGACAGTGTAGGGGGTCGCGCAGGTAGTGATGTTTCAGGGTTTAGGTCAGTGCAGTTGTGTTAGGGCAGTGTAGGGGGTCTTGCAGGGGTGGTGTTTCTGGGTTTAGGGCAGTGGCGTTCGGGCAGTGTGGAGGATCTTGCTGGAGGTGATGTTTCAGGGCTTAGGGCAGTGCAGTATTGTTCGAGCAGTGTAGGGGGTCTTGCTGGGGGTAGTGTTTCAGGGTTTAGGGCAGTGCAGTGGTGTTCAGGCAGTGTAGGGGATTGTGCTGGGGGAGATGTTTCAGGGTTTAGGACAGTCCAGTGGTGTTTGGGCAGTGTAGGGGGTTGTGCTGGGGGTGGTGTTTCAGGGTTTAGGGCAGTGCAGTGGTGTTTGGGCAGTGTAGGGGGTCGTCCTGGGGGTAGTGTTTCAGGTTTTAGGGCAGTGCAGTGGTGTTCGGGCAGTGTAGGGGGTCGTGCTGGGGGTTGTGTTTCAGGGTTTAGGGCAGTGCTGTGGTGTTTGGGCAGTGTAGGGGGTCGTGTGGGGGCTGGTATTTCAGGCATTAGGGCAGTGCAGTGGTGTTAGGGCAGTGAAGGGGGTCGTGTGGGGGCTGGTGTTTCAGAGTTTAGGGCAGTGCACTGGTGTTCTTGCAGTGTAGGGGGTCATGCGGGGGCTGGTGTTTCAGGGTTTAGGGCAGTGCAGTGGTGTTCGAGCGGTGTATGGGGTTGTGCTAGGGGTCATGTTTTACCGTTTAGGGCAGTGCAGTTGTGTTCGGACAGTGTAGGGGTTCATGCAGCGGGTGGTGTTTCAGGGTTTAGGGCAGTGCAGTGGTGTTCGGACAGTGTAGGGGGTCTTGCAGGGGGTGGTGTTTCGGAGTTTAGGGCAGTGGTGTTCGGGCAGTTTAGGGGGTCTTGCTGTGGGTGGTGTTTTAGGGTTTAGGGCAGTGGTATTCGGGCAGTGTAGGGGGTCGTGCTGGGGGTGGTGTTTCAGGGTTTAGGACAGTGTAGTGGTGTTCGGGCAGTGTAGGGGGTCGTGCAGGGGGTGGTGTTTTAGGGTTTAGGGCAGTGGTATTCAGGCAGTGTGGGGGGTCTTGCTGGGGGTGCTGTTTCAAGGTTTAGGGCAGTGGTGTTCGGGCAGAGTAAGGGGTCGTGCTGGGGGTGGTGTTTCAGGGTTTAGGACAGTGTAGTGGTGTTCGAGCAGTGTAGGGGGTCGTGCTGGAGGTGGTGTTTAAGGGTTTAGGGCAGTGCAGTGGTGTTCGGACAGTGTAGGGGGTCGTGCGGGGATGGTGTTTCAGGCTTTAGGGCAGTGCAGTGGTGTTTGGGCAGTGTAGGGGGTCGTGCTGGGACTGGTGTTGCAGGGTTTAGGGCAGAGCAGTGGTGTTCTGTCAGTGGAGGGGATCGTGCTGGGGGTTATGTTTCAGGGTTTAGGGAAGTGCAGTGGTGTTTGTGCAGTGTAGGGGTTTGTGCTGAGGGTGGTGTTTCAGGGTTTAGGGCAGTGCAGTGGTGTTCGGGCAGTGCAGGGGGATGTCCTGGGGGTAGTGTTTCTGGTTTTTTGGGCAGTGCAGTGGTGTTCGGGCAGTGTAGGGGGTCGTGCTGGGGGTTGTGTTTCAGGGTTTAGGGCAGAGCAGTGGTGTTCGGACAGTGTAGGGGGTCATGCAGTGGGTAGTGTTTCAGGGTTTAAGGCAGTGCTGTGGTGTTCGGGCAGTGTAGGGGGTCGTGCGGGGGCTAGTATTTCAGGCTTTAGGGCAGTGCAGTGGTGTTCGGGCAGTGTAGGGGCTCTTACAGGGGATGGTGTTTCAGGGTTTAGGGCAGTGGTATTTGGGCAGTGTAGGGGGTCATGCTGGGGGTGGTGTTTCAGGGTTTAGGGCAGTGTTGTGGTGTTCGGGCAGTGTAGGGGGTTGAGCTGGGGGTGGAGTTTCAGGGTTTAGGGAAGTGCAGTGGTGTTCGAGCAGTGTAGGTGGTCATGCGGGGGCTGGTGTTTCAGGGTTTGGAGGAGTGCAGTGGTGTTCTGGCAGTGTAGGGGGTCGTGCGGGGGCTGGTGTTTAAGGGTTTAGGGCAGTGCAGTGGTGTTCGGGCAGTGTAGGAGGTCGTGCAGGGGCTGGTGTTTCAGGGTTTAGGGCAGTGCATTGGTGTTCGGGCAGTGTAGGATGTCGTGCAGGGGCTGGTGTTTCAGGGTTTAGGGCAGTGCAGTGGTGTACAGGCAGTGTAGGGGGTCGTGCTGGGGCTGGTGTTTCAGGGTTTAGGGCAGTGCAGTGGTAGTCGGGCAGTGTAGGGGGTCGTGCTGGTACTAGTGTTTCAGGGTTTGGGTCAGTGCAGTGCTGTTCGGGCAGTGTAGGGGGTCATGCTGGAGCTAGTGTTTCAGGGTTTAGGGCAGTGTAGTGGTGTTCGGGCAGTGTAGGGGGTCATGCTGGGGCTAGTGTTTCAGAGTTTTGGGCAGTGCAGTGGTGTTTTGGCAGTGTAGGGGGACGTGCTGGGGGTGGTGTTTCAGGGATTAGGGCAGAGCAGTGGTGTTTGGGTTGAGTATTGGGTCATGCTGGGCGTGGTATTTCAGGATTTAGGGCAGAGCAGTGGTGTTCAGGCAGTGTAGGGGGTCATGCTGGGGGTGTGTTTCACGGTTTAGGGCTGTGCAGTGGTGTTCGGGCAGTGTAGGGGGTCGTGCAGGTGGTGGATTTTCAGGGTTTAGGGCAGTGAAGTTTTGTTTGGGCAGAGTAGGGGGTCGTGCTGGGGGTGGTGTTTAACGGTTTAGGGCAGTGGTGTTCGGGCAGTGTAGGGGGTCGTGCTGGGTGTAGTGTTTCAGGGTTTAGGGCAGTGCAGTGGTGTTCGGGCAGTGAAGGGGGTCGTGCTGGGGCTGGTGTTTCAGGGTATAGGGCAGTGCAGTGCTGTACAGGCAGTGTAGGGGGTTGTGCTGCGGCTCGTGTTTCAGGGTTTAGGGTAGTGCAGTGGTGTACGGGCAGTGTAGGGGTTAATGCTGGGGCTGGTGTTTCAGGGTTTAGGACAGTGTCGTGGTGATTGTGCAGTGTAGGGGGTCGTGCTTTGGCTGGTGTTTCAGGGTGTAGGGCAGTGCAGTGGTGTTCGGGCAGTGTAGGGGGTCTTGCTGGGGGTCGTGTTTCAGGGTTTAGGGCAGTGCAGTGGTGTTCGGGCAGTGTAGGGGATCGTGCTGGGGGTGATGTTTCAGGGTTTAGGGCAGTACAGTGGTGTTTGGGCAGTGTAGGGGGTTGTCCTGGGGGTGGTGTTTCAGGATTTAGGGCAGTGCAGTGGTGTTCGGGTAGTGTAAGGGGTCGTCCTGGGGGTAGTGTTTCAGGTTTTAGGGCAGTGCAGTAGTGTTCGGGCAGAGGAGGGGGTCGTGCTGGGGGTGGTGTTTCAGGGTTTAGGGCAGTGCAGTGGTGTTCGGATAGTGTAGGGGATTGTGCATGGGGTAGTGTTTCAGGGTTTAGGGCAGTGCTGTGGTGTTCGGGCCGTGTAGGGGGTCATGCGGGGGCTGGTGTTTCATGGTTTAGGACAGTGCAGTGGTGCTCGGGCAGTGTAGGGGGTCGTGCTGGCTGGTGTTTCAGGGTTTAGGGCAATTCAGTGGTGTTCGGGCAGTGTAGGGGGTCATGCTGGGGCTGGTGTTTCAGGGCTTTGGGTAGGGGTGGGCGGAATTTGCATAATCGTGTTACGCAAATCTGCGCGTAACGGTAAAAATGTCCGCGAACACGCTGAAATTCCGCGAACATACGGAATTGCTTGTTCGCGATGCTATTTTCCTGTTCACAATCGCTGTTTGCGTGCTCGGGGAGAAATATCTCACGAACACGCATTTTGAGAACGCGAACAAGCAAAACATGTTGCGAAGTCGCGGAAAGCAGCATTTTGTGCAATTTCGCGTTCTCCGCGGAACGAGAAATTACCCAAATTCCGCGAGCAGAACGGAATTTACCGCCCAGGCCTAGTTTTGGGCAGAGCAGTGGTGTTCGGGCAGTGTAGGGGGTCATGCTGGGGGAGGTGTTTCAGGGTTTAGGGCAGTCGCGTTCGGGTAGTGTAGAGGATCTTGCTGGAGATGATGTTTCAGGGCTTAGGGCTGTGCAGTAGTGTTCGAGCAGTGTAGGGGGTCTTGCTGGTGGTAGTGTTTCAGGGTTTAGGACAGTGCAGTGGTGTTCGGGCAGTGTAGGGGATTGTGCTGGGGGTGGTGTTTCAGGGTTTAGGGCAGTGCAGTGATGTTTGGGCAGTGTAGGGCATTTTGCTGGGGGTGATGTTTCAGGGTTTAGGGCAGTGCAGTGGTGTTCAGGCAGTGTAGGGGTCGTCCTGGGGGTAGTGTTTCAGGGTTTAGGGCAGTGCAGTGGTGTTCGGGTAGTGTAAGGGGTCGTCCTGGGGGTAGTGTTTCAGGTTTTAGGGCAGTGCAGTGGTGTTCGGGCAGTGGAGGGGGTCGTGCTGGGGGTGGTGTTTCAGGGTTTAGGGCAGTGCAGTGGTGTTCGGATAGTGTAGGGGATTGTGCATGGGGTGGTGTTTCAGGGTTTAGGGCAGTGCTGTGGTGTTCGGGCCGTGTAGGGGGTCATGCGGGGGCTGGTGTTTCATGGTTTAGGACAGTGCAGTGGTGCTCGGGCAGTGTAGGGGGTCGTGCTGGCTGGTGTTTCAGGGTTTAGGGCAATGCAGTGGTGTTCGGGCAGTGTAGGGGGTCATGCTGGGGCTGGTGTTTCAGGGCTTTGGGTAGGGGTGGGCGGAATTTGCATAATCGCGTTACGCAAATCTGCGCGAAACTGTAAAAATCTCCGCGAACACGCAGAAATTCCACGAACACGCGGAATTGCTTGTTCGCGATGCTTTTTTCCTGTTCACAATCGCTGTTTGCGTGCTCGGGGAGAAATATCTCACGAACATGCATTTTGAGAACGCGAACAAGCAAAACATGTCGCGAAGTCGCGGAAAGCAGCATTTTGTGCAATTTCGCGTTCTCCGCGGAACGCGAAATTACCCAAATTCCGCGAGCGGAACGGAATTTACCGCCCAGGCCTAGTTTTGGGCAGAGCAGTGGTGTTCGGGCAGTGTAGGGGGTCATGCTGGGGGTGGTGTTTCAGGGTTTAGGGCAGTGCAGTGGTGTTCGAGCAGTGTAGGGAGTCTTTCTGGGGGAGGTTTTTCAGGGCTTAGGGCAGTGGTGTTCGGGTAGTGTAGAGGATCTTGCTGGAGATGATGTTTCAGGGCTTAGGGCAGTGCAGTAGTGTTCGAGCAGTGTAGGGGGTCTTGCTGGGGGTAGTGTTTCAGGGTTTAGGACAGTGCAGTGGTGTTCGGGCAGTGTAGGAGATTGTGCTGGGGGTGGTGTTTCAGGGTTTAGGGCAGTGCAGTGGTCTTTGGGCAGGGTAGGGGATTTTGCTGGGGGTGATGTTTCAGGGTTTAGGGCAGTGCAGTGGTGTTCGGGCAGTGTAGGGGGTCGTCCTGGGGGTAGTGTTTCAGGTTTTAGGGCAGTGCAGTGGTGTTCGGGCACTGTAGGGGGTCGTGCTGGGGGTGATGTTTCAGGGTTTAGGGCAGAGCAGTGGTGTTCAAACAGTGTAGGGGGTCGTGCAGTGGGTGGTGTTTCAGGGTTTAGGGCAGTGCTGTGTTTTCGGGCAGTGTAGGGGGTCGTGCGGGGGCTGGTATTTCAGGCTTTAGGGCAGTGGTGTTAGGGCAGTGAAGGGGGTCGTGCGGGGGCTGGTATTTCAGGCTTTAGGGCAGTGGTGTTAGGGAAGTGAAGGGGGTCGTGCGGGGGCTGGTGTTTCAGGGTTTAGGACAGTGCAGTGGTGTTCGGGCAGTGTAGGGGGTCATGCTGGGGCTGGTGTTTTAGGGTTTTGGGCAGAGCAGTGGTTTTCGGGCAGTGTAGGGGGTCATGCTGGGGGTGGTGTTTCAGGGTTTAGGGCAGTGCAGTGGTGTTCCGGCAGTGTATGGGCTCTTTCTGGGGGTGGTGTTTCAGGGTTTAGGGCAGTGGTGTTCAGGCAGTGTAGAGGATCTTGCTAGAGGTGATGTTTCAGGGCTTAGGGCAGTGCAGTAGTGTTCGAGCAGTGTAGGGGGTCTTCCTGGGGGTAGTGTTTCAAGGTTAAGGGCAGTGCGGTGGTGTTCGGGCAGTGTAGGGGATCGTGCTGGAGTAGTGTTTCAGGGTGTAGGGCAGTGCAGTGGTGTTCGGGCAGTGTAGTGGATCGTGCTGGGGGTGGCGTTTCAGGGTTTAAGGCGGTGCAGTGGTGTTTGGGCAGTGTAAGGGGTCGTCCTGGGGGTAGTGTTTCAGGTTTTAGGGCAGTGCAGTGGTGTTCGGGCAGTGTAGGGGGTCGTACTGGCTGGTGTTTCAGGGTTTAGGGCAATGCAGTGGTGTCCGGGTAGTGTAGGGCGTTATGCTGGGGCTGGTGTTTCAGGTTTTTGGGCAGAGCAGTGGTATTCGGGCAGTGTAGGGGGTCATGCTGGGGGTGATGTTTCAGGGTTTAGGGCAGTGCAGTGGTGTTCGGGCAGTGTAAGGGGTCTTTCTGGAGGTGGTTTTTCAGGGTTTAGGGCAGTGGCATTCGGGCAGTGTAGAATATCTTGCTGGTGGTAATGTGTCAGGGCTTATGGCAGTGCAGTATTTTAAGAGAAGTGTAGGGGGTCTTGCTGGGGGTAGTGTTTCAGGGTTTAGGGCAGTGCAGTGGTGTTCTGTCAGTGTAGGGGATCGTGCTGGGGTAATGTTTCAGGGTTTAGGGAAGTGCAGTGGTGTTTGGGCAGTGTAGGGGTTTGTGCTGGGGGTGGTGTTTCAGGGTTTAGGGCAGTGCAGTGGTGTTCGGACAGTGTAGGGGGTCTTGCGGGGGTGGTGTTTCGGAGTTTAGGGCAGTGGTGTTCGGGCAGTGTGGGGGGTCTTGCTGGGGGTGGTGTTTTAGGGTTTAGAGCAGTGGTATTCAGGCAGTGTGGGGGGTCTTGCTGGGGGTGCTGTTTCAAGGTTTATGGCAGTGGTGTAAGGGGTCGTGCTGGAGGTGGTGTTTAAGGGTTTAGGGCAGTGCAGTGGTGTTCGGACAGTGTAGGGGGTCGTGCGGGGGATGGTGTTTCAGGCTTTAGGGCCGTGCAGTGGTGTTTGGGCAGTGTAGGGGGTCGTGCTGGGACTGGTGTTGCAGGGTTTAGGGCAGTACAGTGGTGGTCGGGCAGTGTAGGGGGTTGTGCTGGGACTGGTGTTGCAGGGTTTAGGGCAGTGCAGTGGTGTTCTGTCAGTGTAGGGGATCGTGCTGGGGTAATGTTTCAGGGTTTAGGGAAGTGCAGTGGTGTTTGGGCAGTTTAGGGGTTTGTGCTGGGGGTGGTGTTTAAGGGTTTAGGGCAGTGCAGTGGTGTTCGGGCAGTGCAGGGGGACGTCCTGGGGGTAGTGTTTCAGGTTTTTTGGGCAGTGCAGTGGTGTTCGAGCAGTGTAGGGGGTCGTGCTGGGGGTTGTTTTTCAGGGTTTAGGGCAGTGCAGTGGTGTTCGGACAGTATAGGGGGTCATGTAGTGGGTGGTGTTTCAGGGTTTAAGGCAGTGCTGTGGTGTTCGGGCAGTGTAGGGGGTCGTGCGGGGGCTGGTATTTCAGGCTTTAGGGCAGTGCAGTGGTGTTAGGGCAGTGAAGGGGGTCGTGTGGGGTCTGGTGTTTCAGGGTTTTGGGCAGTGCACTGGTGTTCTTGCAGTGTAGGGGTCGTGAGGGGGCTGGTGTTTCAGGGTAGGGCAGTGCAGTGGTGTTCGGACAGTGTAGGGGTTCATGCAGCAGTGGTTTTTCAGCATTTTAGGGCAGTGCAGTGGTGTTCGGATAGTGTAGGGGGTCATGCAGGTGGTGATGTTTCAGGGTTTAGGGCAGTGCAGTTGTGTTAGGGCAGTGTAGGGGGTCTTGCAGGGGGTGGTGTTTCAGGGTTTAGGGCAGTGGTGTTCGGGCACTGTAGGGGGTCTTGCTGTGGGTGGTGTTTCAGGGTTTAGGGCAGTGGTGCAGTGGTGTTCGGGCAGTGTAGGGGGTCTTGCAGGGGGTGGTGTTTCAGGGTTTAGGGCAGTGGTATTTGGGCAGTGTACGGGGTCTTCCTGGGGGTGGTGTTTCAAGGTTTAGGGCAGTAGTGTTTGGGCAGAGTAAGGGGTCATGCTGGGGGTGGTGTTTCAGGGTTTAGGGCAGTGCAGTGGTGTTCGGGCAGTGTAGTGGATCGTGCTGGGGTGGTGTATCAGGGTTTAGGGCAGTGCAGTGGTGTTCGGGCAGTGTAGGGGCTCGTCCTGGGGGTAGTGTTTCAGGTTTTAGGGCAGTGCAGTGGTGTTCGGACAGTGTAGGGGGTCATGCTGGCTGGTGTTTCAGGGTTTAGGGTAGAGCAGTGGTGTTTGGGCAGTGTAGGGGGTCATGCTGTGGGTGGTGTTTCAGGGTTTAGGGCAGTGCAGTGGCGTTAGGGCAGTGTAGGGGGTCTTTCTGGGGGTGGTGTTTCAGGGTTTAAGGCAGTGGCATTCGGGCAGTGTAGGGGGTCTTGCTGTGGGTGGTGTTTCAGGGTTAAGGGCAGTGGTATTCGGGCAGTGTAGGGGGTCGTGCTGGGGTGGTGTTTCAGGGTTTAAGACAGTGTAGTGGTGTTCGGGCAGTGTAGGGGGTCTTGCAGGGGTTGGTGTTTTAGGGTTTAGGGCAGTGGTGTTCAGGCAGTGTGGGGGGTCTTGCTGGGGGTGATGTTTCAGGGCTTAGGGCAGTGCAGTATTGTTCGAGCAGTGTAGGTTGTCTTGCTGGGGGTAGTGTTTCAGGGTTTAGGGCAGTGCAGTGGTGTTCAGGCAGTGTAGGGGTTCATGCAGCGGGTGGTGTTTCAGGATTTAGGGCTGTGCAGTGGTGTTCAGGTAGTGTAGGGGGTCGTGCAGGTGGTGATGTTTAAGGGTTTAGGGCAGTGCAGTTGTGTTAGGGCAGTGTAGGGGGTCTTGCAGGGGTGGTGTTTCTCGGTTTAGGGCAGTGGCGTTCGGGCAGTGTATGGGGTCATGCTGGGGGTGGTGTTTCAGTGTTTAGGGCAGTGCAGTGGTGTTCGGGCAGTGTAGGGGGTCTTTCTGGGGGTGGATTTTCAGGGTTTAGGGCAGTGGCATTCGGGCAGTGTAGAAGATCTTGCTGGAGGTGATGTTTCAGGGCTTATGGCAGTGCAGTATTTTTCGAGAAGTGTAGGGGGTCGTCCTGGGGGTAGTGTTTCAGGTTTTAGGGCAGTGCAGTGGTGTTCGGGCAGTGTAGGGGGTCGTGCTGGGGTGGTGTTTCTGGGTTTAGGGCAGTGGCATTCAGGCAGTGTATGGGGTCATGCTGGGGGTGGTGTTTCAGTGTTTAGGGCAGTGCAGTGGTGTTCGGGCAGTGTAGGGGGTCTTTCTGGGGGTGGATTTTCAGGCTTTAGGGCAGTGGCATTCGGGCAGTGTAGAGGATCTTGCTGGAGGTGATGTTTCAGGGCTCATGGCAGTGCAGTATTTTTCGAGAAGTGTAGGGGGTCGTCCTGGGGGTAGTGTTTCAGGTTTTAGGGCAGTGCAGTTGTGTTCGGGCAGTGTAGGGGGTCGTGCTGGGGGTTGTGTTTCAGTGTTTAGGGCAGAGCAATGGTGTTCGGACAGTTTATGGGGTCGTGCAGTGGGTGGTGTTTCAGGGTTTAAGGCACTGCTGTGGTGTTCGGGCAGTGTAGGGGGTCGTGCGGGGGCTGGTATTTCAGGATTTAGGGCAGTGCAGTGGTGTTCGGGCAGTGAAGGCGGTCGTGCGGGGGCTGGTGTTTCAGGGTTTTGGGCAGTGCACTGGTGTTCTTGCAGTGTAGGGGTCGTGCGGGGGCTGGTGTTTCAGGGTTTAGGGCAGTACAGTGGTGTTTGGACAGTGTATGGGTTCATGCAGCGGGTGGTGTTTCAGGGTTTAGGGCAGTGCAGTGGTGTTCGGACAGTGTAGGGGGTCATGCAGGTGGTGATGTTACAGGGCTTAGGGCAGTGCAGTTGTGTTAGGGCAGTGTAGGGGGTCTTGCAGGGGTGGTGTTTCTGGGTTTAGGGCAGTGGCATTCGGGCAGTGAAGAGGATCTTGCTGGAGGTGATGTTTCAGGGCTTAGGGCAGTGCAGTATTGTTCGAGCAGTGTAGGGGGTCTTGGTGGGGGTAGTGTTTCAGGGTTTAGGGCAGTGCAGTGGTGTTCGGACAGTGTAGGGGTACATGCAGCGGGTGGTGTTTCAGGATTTAGGGCAGTGCAGTGGTGTTCGGATAGTGTAGGGGGACGTGCAGGTGGTGATGTTTCAGGGTTTAGGGCAGTGCAGTTGTGTTAGGGCAGTGTAGGGGGTCTTGCAGGGGTGGTGTTTCTGGGTTTAGGGCAGTGGTGTTCGGGCAGTGTAGGGGGTCTTGCTGTGGGTGGTGTTTCAGGGTTTAGGGCAGTGGTATTCGGGCAGTGTAGGGGTTTGTGCTGGGGGTGGTGTTTCAGGGTTTAGGGCAGTGCAGTCGTGTTCGGGCAGTGTAGGGGATTGTGCTGGGGGTGATGTTTCAGGGTTTAGGGCAGTGCAGTGGTGTTTGGGCAATGTAGGGGGTTGTGCTGGGGGTGGTGTTTCAGGGTTTAGGGCAGTGCAGTGGTGTTCGGGCAGTGTAGGGGGTCATCCTGGGGGTAGTGTTTCAGGTTTTAGGGCAGTGCAGTGGTGTTCGGGCAGTATAGGGGGTCGTGCTGGGGGTCGTGTTTCAGGGTTTAGGGCAGTGCTGTGGTGTTCGGGCAGTGTAGGGGGTCATGTGGGGGCTGGTATTTCAGGCTTTAGGGCAGTGCAGTGGTGTTAGGGCAGTGAAGGGGGTCGTGTGGGGGCTGGTGTTTCAGGGTTTAGGGCAGTGCACTGATGTTCTTGCAGTGTAGGGGGTCATGCGGGGGTTGGTGTTTCAGGGTTTAGGGCAGTGCAGTGGTGTTCGAGCAGTGTAGGGGGTTGTGCTAGGGGTCGTGTTTTACCATTTAGGGCAGTGCAGTGGTGTTCGGACAGTGTAGGGGTTCATGCAGCGGGTGGTGTTTCAGGGTTTAGGGCAGTGCAGTGGTGTTCGGACAGTGTAGGGGGTCGTGCTGGGGTGGTGTTTCAGGGTTTAGGACAGTGCAGTGGTGTTCGGGCAGTGTAGGGGGTCTTGCAGGGGGTGGTGTTTTAGGGTATAGGGCAGTGGTATTCAGGCAGTGTGGGGGTCTTGCTGGGGGTGCTATTTCAAGGTTTAGGGCAGTGGTGTTCGGGCAGAGTAAGGGGTCGTGCTGGGGTGGTGTTTCAGGGTTTAGGACAGTGTAGTGGTGTTCGAGCAGTGTAGGGGGTCGTGCTAGAGTGGTGTTTAAGGGTTTAGGGCAGTGCAGTGGTGTTCGGACAGTGTAGGGGGTCGTGCGGGGGATGGTGTTTCAGGCTTTAGGGCAGTGCAGTGGTGTTTGGGCAGTGTAGGGGGTCGTGCTGGGACTGGTGTTGCAGGGTTTAGGGCAGTGCAGTGGTGTTCTGTCAGTGTAGGGGATCGTGCTGGGGGTAATGTTTCAGGGTTTAGGGAAGTGCAGTGGTGTTTGGGCAGTGTAGGGGTTTGTGCTGGGGGTGGTGTTTTAGGGTTTAGGGCAGTGCAGTGGTGTTCGGGCAGTGCAGGGGGACGTCCTGGGGGTAGTGTTTCAGGTTTTTTGGGCAGTGCAGTGGTGTTCGGGCAGTGTAGGGGGTCGTGCTGGGGGTTGTGTTTCAGGGTTTAGGGCAGTGCAGTGGTGGTCGGTCAGTGTAGGGGGTCGTGCTGGTCCTAGTGTTTCAGGGTTTAGGGCAGTGCAGTGGTGTTCGGGCAGTGTAGGGGGTCGTGCTGAGGCTAGTGTTTCAGGGTTTATGGCAGTGCAGTGGTGTTAGGGCAGTAAAGGGGTCGTGCGGGGTTAGAGTTTCAGGGTTTTGGGCAGTGCAGTGGTGTTCAGGCAGTGTAGGGGGACGTGCTGGGGGTGGTGTTTCAGGGTTTAGGGCAGAGCAGTGGTGTTTGGGCAGAGTAGTGGGTCGTGCTGGGGGTGGTGGTTCAGGGTTTAGGGCAGAGCAGTGGTGTTCGGGCAGTGTAGGGGGTTTTTCAGGGGGTGTTGTTTTAGGTTTTAGGGCAATGCAGTGGTGTTCGGGCAGTTTAGGGGGTCATGCTGGGGCTGGTGTTTCAGGGTTTTGGGCAGAGCAGTGGTGTTTGGGCAGTATAGGGGGTAGTGCTGGGGTGGTGTTTCAGGGTTTAGGGCAGTGCAGTGGTGTTTGGGCAGTGTAGGGGGTCTTTCTGGGGGTGGAGTTTCAGGGTTTAGGGCAGTGCAGTTGTGTGTAGGCAGTGTAGGGGTTCGTGCTGGGGCTGGTGTTTTACGGTTCAGGACTGTGCAGTGGTGTTCATGCAGTGTAGGAGGTCATGCTGGGGCTGGTATTTTAGGGTTTAGGGTAGTGCAGTGGTGTTCGGGCAGTGTAGGGGTTCGTGCAGGGGCTGGTGTTTCAGGGTTTAGGGCAGTGCAAAGGTGTTCGGGCAGCATAGGGGTTCGTGCGGGGGCTGGTGTTTCAGGGTTTAGGGCAGTGCAGTGGTGTTCGGGCAGTGTAGGGGGGTCGTGCTGGGGCTGGTGTTTCAGGGTTTAGGGCAGTGCAGTGGTGGTCAGGCAGTGTAGGGGGTCGTGCTGGTCGTAGTGTTTCAGGGTTTAGGGCAGTGCAGTGGTGTTCGGGCAGTGTAGGGGAACGTGCTGGTGCTAGTGTTTCAAGGTTTAAGGCAGTGGTGTTCGGGCAGTAAAGAGGTCGTGCGGGGTTAGTGTTTCAGTGTTTTGGGTAGTGCAGTGGTGCTCGGGCAGTGTAGGGGGACGTGCTGGGGGTGGTGTTTCAGGGTTTAGGGCAGAGCAGTGGGGTTTGGGCAGAGTAGTGGGTCGTGCTGGGGGTGGTGTTTCAGGGTTTAGGGCAGAGCAGTGGTGTTCGGGCAGTGTAGGGGGTCTTTCTGGGGGTGGTGTTTTAGGTTTTAGGGCAATGCAGTGGTGTTCGGGCAGTGTAGGGGGTCATGCTGGGGCTGGTGTTTCACAGGGTTTTGGGCAGAGCAGTGGTGTTCGGGCAGTGTAGGGGGTCGTGCTGGGGGTGGTGTTTCAGGGCTTATGGCAGTGCAGTGGTGTTCGGGCAGTGTAGGGGCTCTTTCTGGGGGTGGAGTTTCAGGGTTTAGGGCAGTGGTGTTCAGGCAGTGCAGGGGTTCTTGCTGGAGGTGATGTTTCAGGGCTTAGGGCAGTGTAGTAGTGTTCGAGCAGTGAAGGGGGTCTTGCTGGGGGTAGTGTTTCAGGGTTTAGGGCAGTGGTGTTCGGGCAGTGTATTCGATCGTGATGGGGTGGTGATTCAGGGTTTAGGGCAGTGTAGTGGTTCTGGGGCAGTATAGGGGGTCATCCTGGGGGTAGTGTTTCAGGTTTTAGGGCAGTGCAGTGGTGTTCGGGCAGTGTAGGGGGTAGTGCTGGGGGTGGTGTTTCAGGGTTTAGGGCCGTGCAGTGGTGTTCGGATAGTGTAGGAGGTCGTGCAGGTTGTGGTGTTTCAGGGTTTAGGGCAGTGCTGTGGTGTTCGTGCATTGTAGGGGGTCGTGCTGGGGCTGGTGTTTCAGGGTTTAGGGCAGTGCAATGGTGTTCGGGCAGGGTAGGGGGTCGTACTAGCTGGTGTTTCAGGGTTTAGGACAATGCAGTGGTGTTCGGGCAATGTAGGAGGTCGTGCTGGCTGGTGTTTCAGGGTTTAGGGTAGTGTAGTAGTGTTCGGGCAGTTTAGGGGTCGTGCTGGCTGGTGTTTCAGGGTTTAGGGCAGTGCAGTGGTGGTCGGGCAGTGTAGGGGGTCATCCTGGGGGTAGTGTTTATGGTTGTATGGCAGTGCAGTGGTTTTTGGGCCGAGTAGGGGGTCGTTCTGGGGGTGGTGTTTCAGGGTTTAGGGCAGTGCAGGGGTGTTCGGATAGTGTAGAGGGTCGTGCAGGGGGTGGTGTTTCAGGGTTTAGGACAGTGCTCTGGTGTTCAGGCAGTGTAGGAGGTCGTGCGGGGGCTGGTGTTTCAGGGATTAGGACAGTGCAGTGGTGTTCCTGCACTGTAGGGGGTCGTGCTGGGGCTGGTGTTTCAGGGTTTAGGGCAGTGCAGTGGTGTTCAGGCAGTGTAGGGGGTCGTGCTGGCTGGTGCTTCAGGGTTTAGGGCAATGCAGTGGTGCTCGGGCAGTGTAGGTGCTCATGCTGGGGCTGGTGTTTCAGGGTTTTGGGCAGAGCAGTGGTGTTCGGGCAGTGTAGTGGGTCGTGCTGGGGGTGGTGTTTCAGGGTTTAGGGCAGTGCTGTGGTGTTCGGGCTGTGTAGAGGGTCGTGTGGGGGCTGGTGTTTCAGGCTTTAGGGCAGTGCAGTGGTGTTAGGGCATTGAAGGGGTCGTTCGGGGGCTAGTGTTTCAGGGTTTAGGGCAGTGCACTGGTGTTCTGGCAGTGTAGGAGGTTGTGCGGGGATGGTGTTTCAGGGTTTAGGGCAGTGCAGTGTTGTTCGGGCGGTGTAGGGTGTTGTGCTGGGGGTGGTGTTTTATGGTTTAGGGCAGTGCAGTGTGGTTCGGGCAGTGTAGGGGGTCTTGCAGGGGGTGTTGTTTCATGGTTTAGGGCAGTGGTGTTCGGGCAGTGTAGGGGGTCGTGCTCTGGGTGGCGTTTCAGGGTTTAGGGCAGTGCAGTGGTGTTCGGGCAGTGTAGGAGGTAGTGTTTCAGGGTTTAGGGCAGTGGTGTTCGGGCATTGTAGGGGGCCTTGCTGGGGGTGGTGCTTTAGGGTTTAGGGCAGTGCAGTGGTTTACGGGCAGTGTAGGGGGACGTGCTGGGGGTGGTGCTTCATGAATTAGAGCAGAGCAGTGGTGTTCGTGCAGTGTAGGGGGTCATGCTGGGGTGGTGTTTTAGGGCTAAGGGCAGAGCAGTGGTGTTCGAGCATTGTAGGGGGTCGTACTGGGGGTGGCGTTTCATGTTTTAGGGCACAGCAGTGGTGTTCGGGTAGTGTAGGGGGTCGTGCTGGGGGTGGTGCTTAAGGGTTAATGGCAGTGCAGTGGTGTTCGGGCCGAGTAAGGGGTCGTGCTGGGGGTGGTGTTTCAGGGTTTAGGGCAGTGCAGTGGTGTTCAGGCAGTGTAGACGGTCATGCAGGGGGTGGTGTTTCAGGATATAGGGCAGTGCAGTGGTTTTTGGACAGTGGAGGGGGTCGTGCTGGGGGTGGTGTTTCAGGGTTTAGGGCAGTGCAGTGGTTTTCAGCCAGTGTAGAGGTTCTTGCTGGGGGTGGTGTTTCAGAGTTTAGGGAAGTGGTGTTCGGGCAGTGTAGGGGGTCGTGCTGGGGGTGGTGTTTCAGGGTTTAGGGCAGTGCAGTGGTTTTCCGGCAGTGTAGATGTTCTTGCTGGGGGTGTTTTTTCACGGTTTATGGCAGTGGAGTTGTGATCGGGCAGTGTAGGGGGTCGTGCGGGGGGTGGTGTTTCTGGTTTTAGGGCAGGGCAGTGTTGTTCGGGCAGTGTAGGGGGTTGTGCTAGTGCTGGTATTTCAGTGTTTTGGGCAGATCAATGGTGTTCGGGCAGTGTACAGGGTCATGCTGGGGGTGGTGTTTCAGGGTTTAGGGCATTGCAGTGGTGTTCGGGCAGTGTAGGAGGTCGTGCTGGGGGTGGTGTTTCAGGGTTTAGGGCAGGTCAGTGGTGTACGGGCTGTGTAGGGGGTCGTGCTGGGGCTGGTGTTTCAGGGTTTAGGGAAGGTCAGTGGTGTTCGGGCAGTGTAGGGGGTCCTGCTGGGGCTGGTGTTTCAGGGTTTAGGGCAGAGCAGTGGTGTTTGGGCAGTGTAGGGGGTTGTGCTGGTGTTTCAGGGTTTAGAGCAGAGCAGTGGGTTTCGGGCAGTGTAGGGTGTCGTGCATGGGGTGGTGTTTCAGTGTTTAGGGCAGTGCAGTGGTGTTAGGGTAGTGTAGGGGGTCATGGTGGGGCTGGTGTTTCAGGGTTTAGGGCAGTGCATTGGTGTTCGGGCAGTGTAGGGGGTCGTGCTGGGGCTGTTTTAGGGTTTAGGGAAGTGCAGTGGTGTTGGGGCAGTATAGGGGGTTGTATTGGGGCTGGTGTTTTAGGGTATAGTGTTGTGCAGTGGTGTTTCAGCAGTGTATGGGTCGTGCTGGGGGTGGTGTTTTAGTGTTTATGCCATTGCAGTGGTGTTCGGGCAGCGTAGGGGGTCATGCTGGGGGTGGTGTTTTAGGGTTTAGGGTAGTGCAGTGGTGTTCGGGCAGCGAAGGGGGTCGTGCAGAAGGTGGTGTTTCAGGGTTTAGGGCAGTGGAGTGGTGTTCGGGCAGAGTAGGTGGTCTTGCAGGGGGTGGTTTATCAGGGTTTAGGACAGTGTTTTTTGGGCAGTGTAGGGGATCTTGCTAGTGGTGGTATTTCAAGGTTTAGGGCAGTGGTGCAGTGGTGTTCGTGTAGTGTAGGGGGTCTTGCAGGGCTTGATTTTTCAGGGTTTAGGGCAGTGTAGGGGGTCATGCTGGGGGGGTGTTTCAGGGTTTAGGGTAGTGCAGTTGTGTTCGGGCAGTGCAGGGGGACATGCTGGGTGTTGTGTTTCAGGGTTTAGGGGAGAGCAGTGGTGATCGGGCAGTGTAGGGTGTCGTGCTGTGGGTGGTGTTTCAGTGATAGGGCAGAGCAGTGGTGTTTGGGCAGTGTAGGGGGTCGTGTTGGGGGTGGTGCTTCAGGGTTAAGGGAAGTGCAGTGGTTTTCAGGCAGTGTAGGGGGTCGTGCTGGGGGTGGGGTTTCAGGGTTTAGGGCAGTGCAGTGATTTCGGGCAGTGTACAGGGTCGTGAAGTGGGTGGTGTTTCAGGGTTTAGGGCAGTGCAGTGATGTTCGGGCAGTGTAGGGGTTCGTGCTGGGTATGGTGTTTTATGGTTTAGGGCAGTGTAGTGGTGTTCAGGAGTGTAGGGGGTCGTGCAGGGGGTGGTGGTTCAGGGTTTAGGGCAGTGCAGTGGTGTTCGGGCAGTGTAGGGGGTCTTGCAGGGGTGGTGTTTCAGAGTTTAGGGCAGTGGTGTTCGGACAGTGTAAAGGGTCTTACTGTGGGTGGTGTTTCAGGGATTAGGGCAGTGGTGCAGTGGTGTTCAGGCAATGTACGGGGTCTTGCAGGGGGTGGTGTTTCAGGGTTTAGGGCAGCGGTATTCGGGCAGTGTAGGGGGTCATGCTGGGGGTGGTGTTTCAGGGTTCAGTGCAGTCATGTTCGGGCAGTGTTGGGGTCATGCTGGGGGTGGTGTTTCAGGGTTTAGGGCAATGCAGTGGTGTTCGGGCAGTGTAGGGGTTCCTGCTGGGGGTGATGTTTTAAGGTTTAGGGCAGTGCAGTGGTGTTTGGGCAGAGTAGGGGATTCGTGCTGGGGGTGGTGTTTCAATGTTTAGGGCAGTGCAGTGGTGTTTGGGCAGTGTAGGGGGTTGTGCGGGGGCTGGTGTTTCAGGGCTTACGGCAGTGCAGTGGTGTTAGGTAGGGGTGGGCGGAATTTGCGGAATTAACCTTCGCAAATTATCGCGAGAATGTTTAAAATTATCGCAAACAAGCAGAAATATCGCGAAGATGCGGAAGTTTTTTTCCGGCATGTTCGCGCGATTTTCTGCATGGTTGCGGGTCGCCAACTTACCCATGTGGCTGCTTGCGGGCGCGGCCATCTTGTTTTGAGTTGTTCTCGCGGTGCATGATCGCGAGAAGAAAGACGTGATCGCGCGACGCATGACGTCACTGCGGGCGCGAACTGTCGCGAGACAGCGCAAATGGCTAAAAACAATACAACATCTCATGGAGAACGCGACCGGATCAAGAAAACTTGTCGGCGAACGCAGGGAATCAGGTAAGGCGATCGCGCGCGCGCGAGAATGTATCATTTTACAGCGCGAGCAAGAAACAAATTATCGCCAAGCTGCGGAAACCGGAATTTTTGACATCTTCGCGCTCTCCGCGGAACGCAAAAATGTCAAATTATCGCAATTTCCGCGAACGGAACGAAATTTTTGCCCAGGCCTAGTGTTAGGGCAGTGAAGGGGGTCGTGCGGGGGCTGGAGTTTCAGGGTTTAGGGCAATGCACTGGTGTTCTGGCAGTGTAGGGGGTCGTGTGGGGGCTGGTGTTTCAGGGTTTAGGGCAGTGCAGTGGTGTTCGGGCAGTGTAGGGAGTCATGCTGGGGGTGGTGTTTCCTGGGTTTAGGGCAGTGCAGTGGTGTTCAGACAGTGTAGGGGGTCATTCAGGTGGTGGTGTTTCAGGGTTTAGGGCAGTGCAGTTGTTTACAGGCAGTGTAGGGGGTCGTGCTGGGGCTGGTGTTTCAGGGTTTAGGGCAGTGGTGTTCAGAAAGTGTAGGGGGTCTTTCTGGGTGTGGTGTTTCAAGGTTTAGGGCAGTGGTGTTCAGGCAGAGTAAGGGGTCGTGCTGGGGGTTGTGTTTCAGGGTTCAGTGCAGTGGTGTTCGGGCAGTGTAGGGGGTTGTGCTGGGGGTGGTGTTTCAGGGTTTAGGGCAGTTCAGTGGTGTTTGGGCAGTGTAGGGGTTCGTGGTGGGTGTGGTGTTTCAGGGTTTAGTGCAGTGTAGTGGTGTTCGGGCAGTGTAGGGGTCTTGCTGGGGGTGGAGTTTCAGGGTTTAGGGCAGTGGAGTGGTATTCAGGCAGTGCAGGGGGTTGTGCGGGGCTAGTGTTTAAGGCTTTAGGGCAGTGCAGTGGTGTTTGAGCAGTGTAGTGGGTCGTGCAGTAGTGTTCTGGCAGAGTAAAGGGTCGTGCGGAGGCTGGTGTTTTAGGGTTTAGAGCAGTGCAGTCGTGTTCGGGCAGTGTAGGGGGTCGTGAGGTGGCTGGTGTTTAAGGGTTTAGGGCAGTGCAATGGTGTTTGGGCAGTGTAGGGGGTCGTGCAAGGGCTGGTGTTTCAGGATTTAGGGCAGTGCAGTGGTGTTCAGGCAGTGTAGGGGGTTGTGCGAGGGCTGGTGTTTCAGGGTTTAGGGCAGTGCAGTGGTGTTCGGGCAGTGTAGGGGGTCATGCTGAGGCTAGTGTTTCAGGGATAGGGCAGTGCAGTGGTGTTGGGCAGTATAGGGGTCGTGCGGGGGTTAGTGTTTCGGGGTTTTGGGCAGTGCAGTGGTGTTCGGGCAGTGTAGGGGTTCGTGCTGGGGGTGGTGTTTCAGGGTTTAGGGCAGTGTAGTGGTGTTCGGGCCGTGTAAGGGGTTGTGCTGGGGGTGGTGTTTCAGGGTTTAGGGCAGTGCAGTGGTGTTCGAGCAGTGAAGAGGGTCATGCGGGGGCTGGTGTTTCAGGCTTTAGGGCAGTGCAGTGGTGTTTGGGCAGTGTAGGGGGTCGTGCTGGGGCTGGTGTTTCAGGGTTTAGGGCAGTGCAGTGGTGGTCGGGCAGTGTAGGGGCTCGTGCTGGGGCTGGTGTTTCAGGGTTTAGAGAAGTGCAGTGGTGTTCAGGCAGTGTAGGGGTTGGTGCTGGGGCTGGTGTTTCAGGGTTTTGGACAGTGCAGTGGTGTTCATGCAGTGTAGGAGGTCATGCTGGGGCTGGTATTTCAGGGTTCAGGGCAGTGCAGTGGTGTTCGGGCAGTGTAGGGGGTCGTGCAGGGGCTGGTGTTTCAGGGTTTATCGCAGTTCAGTGGTGTTCGGGCAGCGTAGGGGTTCGTGCGGGGGCTGGTGTTTCAGGGTTTAGGGCAATGCAGTGGTGTTCGGGCAGTGTAGGGGGTCGTGCTGGGGCTGGTGTTTCAGGGTTTAGAGAAGTGTAGTGGTGTTCAGGCAGTGTAGGGGTTCGTGCTGGGGCTGGTGTTTCAGGGTTTTGGACAGTGCAGTGGTGTTCATGCAGTGTAGGAGGTCATGCTGGGGCTGGAATTTCAGGGTTCAGGGCAGTGCAGTGGTGTTTGGGCAGTGTAGGGGGTCGTGCAGGGGCTGCTGTTTCAGGGTTTATCGCAGTTCAGTGGTGTTCGGGCAGTGTAGGGGGTCGTGCTGGGGGTGGTGTTTCAGGGTTTAGGGCAGTTCAGTGGTGTTTGGGCAGTGTAGGGGTTCGTGCTGGGTGTGGTGTTTCAGGGTTTAGTGCAGTGTAGTGGTGTTTGGGCAGTGTAGGGGGTCTTGCTGGGGGTGGAGTTTCAGGGTTTAGGGCAGTGCAGTGGTGTTTGGGCAGTTTAGGGGGTTGTGTGGGGGCTGGTGTTTCAGGCTTTAGGGCAGTGCAGTGGTGTTCGGGCAGTGTAGAGTGCAGTGTGGGGCTGGTGTTTCAGGGTTTAGGGCAGTGGAGTGGTATTCAGGCAGTGCAGGGGGTCATGCGGGGGCTAGTGTTTAAGGCTTTAGGGCAGTGCAGAAGTGTTTGAGCAGTGTAGTGGGTCGTGCAGTAGTGTTCTGGCAGAGTAAAGGGTCGTGCGGAGGCTGGTGTTTTAGGGTTTAGAGCAGTGCAGTCGTGTTCGGGCAGTGTAGGGGGTCGTGCGGTGGCTGGTGTTTAAGGGTTTAGGGCAGTGCAATGGTGTTCGGGCAGTGTAGGGGGTCGTGCAAGGGCTGGTGTTTCAGGATTTAGGGCAGTGCAGTGGTGTTCGGGCAGTGTAGGGAGTCATGCTGGGGGTGGTGTTTCCTGGGTTTAGGGCAGTGCAGTGGTGTTCAGACAGTGTAGGGGGTCATTCAGGTGGTGGTGTTTCAGGGTTTAGGGCAGTGCAGTTGTTTACAGGCAGTGTAGGGGGTCGTGCTGGGGCTGGTGTTTCAGGGTTTAGGGCAGTGGTGTTCAGAAAGTGTAGGGGGTCTTTCTGGGTGTGGTGTTTCAAGGTTTAGGGCAGTGGTGTTCAGGCAGAGTAAGGGGTCGTGCTGGGGGTTGTGTTTCAGGGTTCAGTGCAGTGGTGTTCGGGCAGTGTAGGGGGTTGTGCTGGGGGTGGTGTTTCAGGGTTTAGGGCAGTTCAGTGGTGTTTGGGCAGTGTAGGGGTTCGTGGTGGGTGTGGTGTTTCAGGGTTTAGTGCAGTGTAGTGGTGTTCGGGCAGTGTAGGGGTCTTGCTGGGGGTGGAGTTTCAGGGTTTAGGGCAGTGCAGTGGTGTTCGGGCAGTGTAGGGGGTTGTGTGGGGGCTGGTGTTTTAGGCTTTAGGGCAGTGCAGTGTTGTTCGGGCAGTGTAGAGTGCAGTGCGGGGCTGGTATTTCAGGGTTTAGGGCAGTGGAGTGGTATTCAGGCAGTGCAGGGGGTCGTGCGGGGCTAGTGTTTAAGGCTTTAGGGCAGTGCAGTGGTGTTTGAGCAGTGTAGTGGGTCGTGCAGTAGTGTTCTGGCAGAGTAAAGGGTCGTGCGGAGGCTGGTGTTTTAGGGTTTAGAGCAGTGCAGTCGTGTTCGGGCAGTGTAGGGGGTCGTGAGGTGGCTGGTGTTTAAGGGTTTAGGGCAGTGCAATGGTGTTTGGGCAGTGTAGGGGGTCGTGCAAGGGCTGGTGTTTCAGGATTTAGGGCAGTGCAGTGGTGTTCAGGCAGTGTAGGGGGTTGTGCGAGGGCTGGTGTTTCAGGGTTTAGGGCAGTGCAGTAGTGTTCGGGCAGTGTAGGGGGTCATGCTGAGGCTAGTGTTTCAGGGATAGGGCAGTGCAGTGGTGTTGGGCAGTATAGGGGTCGTGCGGGGGTTAGTGTTTCGGGGTTTTGGGCAGTGCAGTGGTGTTCGGGCAGTGTAGGGGTTCGTGCTGGGGGTGGTGTTTCAGGGTTTAGGGCAGTGTAGTGGTGTTCGGGCCGTGTAAGGGGTTGTGCTGGGGGTGGTGTTTCAGGGTTTAGGGCAGTGCAGTGGTGTTCGAGCAGTGAAGAGGGTCATGCGGGGGCTGGTGTTTCAGGCTTTAGGGCAGTGCAGTGGTGTTTGGGCAGTGTAGGGGGTCGTGCTGGGGCTGGTGTTTCAGGGTTTAGGGCAGTGCAGTGGTGGTCGGGCAGTGTAGGGGCTCGTGCTGGGGCTGGTGTTTCAGGGTTTAGAGAAGTGCAGTGGTGTTCAGGCAGTGTAGGGGTTGGTGCTGGGGCTGGTGTTTCAGGGTTTTGGACAGTGCAGTGGTGTTCATGCAGTGTAGGAGGTCATGCTGGGGCTGGTATTTCAGGGTTCAGGGCAGTGCAGTGGTGTTCGGGCAGTGTAGGGGGTCGTGCAGGGGCTGGTGTTTCAGGGTTTATCGCAGTTCAGTGGTGTTCGGGCAGCGTAGGGGTTCGTGCGGGGGCTGGTGTTTCAGGGTTTAGGGCAATGCAGTGGTGTTCGGGCAGTGTAGGGGGTCGTGCTGGGGCTGGTGTTTCAGGGTTTAGAGAAGTGTAGTGGTGTTCAGGCAGTGTAGGGGTTCGTGCTGGGGCTGGTGTTTCAGGGTTTTGGACAGTGCAGTGGTGTTCATGCAGTGTAGGAGGTCATGCTGGGGCTGGAATTTCAGGGTTCAGGGCAGTGCAGTGGTGTTTGGGCAGTGTAGGGGGTCGTGCAGGGGCTGCTGTTTCAGGGTTTATCGCAGTTCAGTGGTGTTCGGGCAGTGTAGGGGGTCGTGCTGGGGGTGGTGTTTCAGGGTTTAGGGCAGTTCAGTGGTGTTTGGGCAGTGTAGGGGTTCGTGCTGGGTGTGGTGTTTCAGGGTTTAGTGCAGTGTAGTGGTGTTTGGGCAGTGTAGGGGGTCTTGCTGGGGGTGGAGTTTCAGGGTTTAGGGCAGTGCAGTGGTGTTTGGGCAGTTTAGGGGGTTGTGTGGGGGCTGGTGTTTCAGGCTTTAGGGCAGTGCAGTGGTGTTCGGGCAGTGTAGAGTGCAGTGTGGGGCTGGTGTTTCAGGGTTTAGGGCAGTGGAGTGGTATTCAGGCAGTGCAGGGGGTCATGCGGGGGCTAGTGTTTAAGGCTTTAGGGCAGTGCAGAAGTGTTTGAGCAGTGTAGTGGGTCGTGCAGTAGTGTTCTGGCAGAGTAAAGGGTCGTGCGGAGGCTGGTGTTTTAGGGTTTAGAGCAGTGCAGTCGTGTTCGGGCAGTGTAGGGGGTCGTGCGGTGGCTGGTGTTTAAGGGTTTAGGGCAGTGCAATGGTGTTCGGGCAGTGTAGGGGGTCGTGCAAGGGCTGGTGTTTCAGGATTTAGGGCAGTGCAGTGGTGTTCGGGCAGTGTAGGGGGTCATGCTGAGGCTAGTGTTTCAGGGTTTAGGGCAGTGCAGTGGTGTTGGGCAGTATAGGGGTCGTGCGGGGGTTAGTGTTTCGGGGTTTTGGGCAGTGCAGTGGTGTTCGGGCAGTGTAGGGGTTCGTGCTGGGGGTGGTGTTTCAGGGTTTAGGGCAGTGTAGTGGTGTTCGGGCAGTGTAAGGGGTTGTGCTGGGGGTGGTGTTTCAGGGTTTAGGGCAGTGCAGTGGTGTTCGAGCAGTGTAGAGGGTCATGCGGGGCTGGTGTTTCAGGCTTTAGGGCAGTGCAGTGGTGTTTGGGCAGTGTAGGGGGTCGTGCTGGGGCTGGTGTTTCAAGGTTTAAGGCAGTGCAGTGGTGGTCGGGCAGTGTAGGGGCTTGTGCTGGGGCTGGTGTTTCAGGGTTTAGAGAAGTGTAGTGTTGTTCAGGCAGTGTAGGGGTTCGTGCTGGGGCTGGTGTTTCAGGGTTTTGGACAGTGCAGTGGTGTTCATGCAGTGTAGGAGGTCATGCTGGGGCTGGTATTTCAGGGTTCAGGGCAGTGCAGTGGTGTTCGGGCAGTGTAGGGGGTCATGCAGGGGCTGGTGTTTCAGGGTTTATCGCAGTTCAGTGGTGTTCGGGCAGCGTAGGGGTTCGTGCGGGGGCTGGTGTTTCAGGGTTTAGGGCAGTGCAGTGGTGGTCAGGCAGTGTAGGGGGTCGTGCTGGGGCTGGTGTTTCAGGGTTTAGAGAAGTGTAGTGGTGTTCAGGCAGTGTAAGGGTTTGTGCTGGGGCTGGTGTTTCAGGGTTTTGGACAGTGCAGTGGTGTTCATGCAGTGTAGGAGGTCATGCTGGGGCTGGTATTTCAGGGTTCAGGGCAGTGCAGTGGTGTTTGGGCAGTGTAGGGGGTCGTGCAGGGGCTGGTGTTTCAGGGTTTATCGCAGTTCAGTGGTGTTCGGGCAGCGTAGGGGTTTGTGCGGGGGCTGGTGTTTCAGGGTTTAGGGCAGTGCAGTGGTGGTCGGTCAGTGTAGGGGGTCGTGCTGGTCCTAGTGTTTCAGGGTTTAGGGCAGTGCAGTGGTGTTCGGGCAGTGTAGGGGGTCGTGCTGGGGCTAATGTTTCAGGGTTTAGGGCAGTGCAGTGGTCTTCGGGCAGTAAAGGGGTCATGAAGGGTTAGTGTTTCAGGGTTTTGGGCAGTGCAGTGGTGTTCAGGCAGTGTAGGGGGACGTGCTGGGGGTGGTGTTTCAGGGTTTAGGGCAGAGCAGTGGTGTTTGGGCAGAGTAGTGGGTCGTGCTGGGGGTTGTGGTTCAGGGTTTAGGGCAGAGCAGTGGTGTTCGGGCAGTGTAGGGGGTCTTTCAGGGGGTGGTGTTTTAGGTTTTAGGACAATGCAGTGGTGTTCGGGCAGTGTAGGGGGTCATGCTGGGGCTGGTGTTTCAGGGTTTTGGGCAGAGCAGTGGTGTTCGGGCAGTATAGGGGGTCGTGCTGGTGTGGTGTTTCAGGGTTTAGGGCAGAGCAGTGGTGTTTGGGCAGTGTAGGGGGTCTTTCTGGGGGTGGAGTTTCAGGGTTCAGGGCAGTGCAGTGGTGTTCAGGCAGTGTAGGGGTTCGTGCTGGGGCTGGTGTTTCACGGTTTAGGACTGTGCAGTGGTGTTCATGCAGTGTAGGAGGTCATGCTGGGGCTGGTATTTCAGGGTTTAGGGTAGTGCAGTGGTGTTCGGGCAGTGTAGGGGGTCGTGCAGGGGCTGGTGTTTAAGGGTTTAGGGCATTGCAGTGGTGTTCGGGCAGCGTAGGGGGTCATGCTGGGGCTGTTTTTTCAGGGTTTAGGGCAGTGCAGTGGTGGTCGGGCAGTGTAGGGGGTCGTGCTGGTCGTAGTGTTTCAGGGTTTAGGGCAGTGCAGTGGTGTTCGGGCAGTGTAGGGGGTCGTGCTGGGGCTAGTGTTTCAGGGTTTAGGGCAGTGGTGTTCGGGCAGTAAAGAGGTCGTGCGGGGTTAGTGTTTCAGGGTTTTGGGTAGTGCAGTGGTGCTCGGGCAGTGTAGGGGGACGTGCTGGGGTTGGTGTTTCAGGGTTTAGGGTAGAGCAGTGGTGTTTGGGCAGAGTAGTGGGTCGTGCTGGCGGTGGTGTTTCAGGGTTTAGGGCAGAGCAGTGGTGTTCGGGCAGTGTAGGGGGTCTTTCTGGGGGTGGTGTTTTAGGTTTTAGGGCAATGCAGTGGTGTTCGGGCAGTGTAGGGGGTCATGCTGGGGCTGGTGTTTGACAGGGTTTTGGGCAGAGCAGTGGTGTTCGGGCAGTGTAGGGGGTCGTGCTGGGGGTGGTGTTTCAGGGTTTAGGGCAGTGCTGTGGTGTTCGGGCAGTGTAGGGGGTCTTTCTGGGGGTGGAGTTTCAGGGTTTAGGGCAGTGGTGTTCGGGCAGTGCAGGGGGTTCTTGCTGGAGGTGATGTTTCAGGGCTTAGGGCAGTGCAGTAGTGTTCGAGCAGTGAAGGGGGTCTTGCTGGGGGTAGTGTTTCAGGGTTTAGGGCAGTGGTGTGGTGTTCGGGCAGTGTAAGGGGTTGTGCTGGGGGTGGTGTTTCAGGGTTTAGGGCAGTGCAGTGGTGTTCGAGCGGTGTAGAGGGTCATGCGGGGGCTGGTGTTTCAGGCTTTAGGGCAGTGCAGTGGTGTTTGGGCAGTGTAGGGGGTCGTGCTGGGGCTGGTGTTTCAAGGTTTAGGGCAGTGCAGTGGTGGTCGGGCAGTGTAGGGGCTCGTGCTGGGGCTGGTGTTTCAGGGTTTAGAGAAGTGTAGTGGTGTTCAAGCAGTGTAGGGGTTCGTGCTGGGGCTGGTGTTTCAGGGTTTTGGACAGTGCAGTGGTGTTCATGCAGTGTAGGAGGTCATGCTGGGGCTGGTATTTCAGGGTTCAGGGCAGTGCAGTGGTGTTCGGGCAGTGTAGGGGGTCGTGCAGGGACTGGTGTTCCAGGGTTTACCGCAGTTCAGTGGTGTTCGGGCAGCGTAGGGGTTCGTGCGGGGGCTGGTGTTTCAGGGTTTAGGGCAGTGCAGTGGTGTTCGGGCAGTGTAGGGGGTCGTGCTGGGGCTGGTGTTTCAGGGTTTAGAGAAGTGTAGTGGTGTTCAGGCAGTGTAAGGGTTCGTGCTGGGGCTGGTGTTTCAGGGTTTTGGACAGTGCAGTGGTGTTCATGCAGTGTAGGAGGTCATGCTGGGGCTGGTATTTCAGGGTTCAGGGCAGTGCAGTGGTGTTTGGGCAGTGTAGGGGGTCATGCAGGGGCTGGTGTTTCAGGGTTTATCGCAGTTCAGTGGTGTTCGGGCAGCGTAGGGGTTCGTGCGGGGGCTGGTGTTTCAGGGTTTAGGGCAGTGCAGTGGTGGTCGGTCAGTGTAGGGGGTCGTGCTGGTCCTAGTGTTTCAGGGTTTAGGGCAGTTCAGTGGTGTTCGGGCAGTGTAGGGGGTCGTGCTGGGGCTAATGTTTCAGGGTTTAGGGCAGTGCAGTGGTGTTCGGGCAGTAAAGGGGTCATGAAGGGTTAGTGTTTCAGGGTTTTGGGCAGTGCAGTGGTGTTCAGGCAGTGTAGGGGGACGTGCTGGGGGTGGTGTTTCAGGGTTTAGGGCAGAGCAGTGGTGTTTGGGCAGAGTAGTGGGTTGTGCTGGGGGTGGTGGTTCAGGGTTTAGGGCAGAGCAGTGGTGTTCAGGCAGTATAGGGGGTCATGCTGGGGGTGGTGTTTCAGGGTTTAGGGCAGAGCAGTGGTGTTTGGGCAGTGTAGGGGGTCTTTCTGGGGGTGGAGTTTCAGGGTTCAGGGCAGTGCAGTGGTGTTCAGGCAGTGTAGGGGTTCGTGCTGGGGCTGGTGTTTCACGGTTTAGGACTGTGCAGTGGTGTTTATGCAGTGTAGGAGGTCATTCTGGGGCTGGTATTTCAGGGTTTAGGGTAGTGCAGTGGTGTTCGGGCAGTGTAGGGGTTCGTGCGGGGGCTGGTGTTTCAGGGTTTAGGGCAGTGCAGTGGTGTTCGGGCAGTGTAGGGGGGTCGTGCTGGGGCTGGTGTTTCAGGGTTTAGGGCAGTGCAGTGGTGGTCGGGCAGTGTAGGGGGTCGTGCTGGTCGTAGTGTTTCAGGGTTTAGGGCAGTGCAGTGGTGTTCGGGCAGTGTAGGGGGTCGTGCTGGGGCTAGTGTTTCAGGGTTTAGGGCAGTGGTGTTCGGGCAGTAAAGAGGTCGTGCGGGGTTAGTGTTTCAGGGTTTTGGGTAGTGGTGTTCGGGCAGTGTAGGGGATGTTGCTGGAGGTGATGTTTCAGGGCTTAGGGCAGTGCAGTAGTGTTTGAGCAGTGTAAGGGGTCTTGCTGGGGGTAGTGTTTCAGGGTTTAGGGCTGTGCAGTGGTGTTCGGGCAGTGTAGGGGATCGTGCTGGGGTGGTGTTTCAGGGTTTAGGGCAGTGGTGTTCGGGCAGTGTAGGGGGTCTTGCTGGGGTGATGTTTCAGGGTTTAGGGCAGTGGTGTTAGGGCAGTGTAGGGGGTCGTGCTGGGGCTGGTGTTTCAGAGTTTAGGGTAGTGTAGTAGTGTTCGGGCAGTGTACGGGGTCGTGCTGGGGCTGGTGTTTCAGGGTTTAGGGCAGTGCAGTGATGTACAGGCAGTGTAGGGGGTCGTGCTGGGGCTGGAGTTTCAGGGTTTAGGGCAGTGCAGTGATGTACGGGCAGTGTAGGGGTTGTGCTGGGGCTGGTGTTTCAGGGTTTAGGGCAGTGCAGTGGTGTTAGGGCAGTGTAGGGGATCTTGCTGGAGGTGATGTTTCAGGGCTTAGGGTGGAGCAGTAGTGTTCAAGCAGTGTAGGGGGTCTTGCTGGGGGTAGGGTTTCAGGGTTTAGGGCAGTGCAGTGGTGTTCGGGCAGTGTAGGTGGTCTTGCAGGGGGTGGTTTATCAGGGTTTAGGACAGTGGTTTTTGGGCAGTGTAGGGGATCTTGCTAGTGGTGGTATTTCAAGGTTGAGGGCAGTGGTGCAGTGGTGTTCGTGTAGTGTAGGGGGTCTTACAGGGCTTGATTTTTCAGGGTTTAGGGCAGTGTAGGGGGTCGTGCTGGGGTGGTGTTTCAGGGTTTAGGGCAGTGCAGTTGTGTTCGGGCAGTGCAGGGGGACATGCTGGGGGTTGTGTTTCAGGGTTTAGGGGAGAGCAGTGGTGATCGGGCAGTGTAGGGTGTCGTGCTGTGGGTGGTGTTTCAGTGATAGGGCAGAGCAGTGGTGTTTGGGCAGTGTAGGGGTCGTGTTGGGGGTGGTGCTTCAGGGTTAAGGGAAGTGCAGTGGTTTTCAGGCAGTGTAGGGGGTCGTGCTGGGGGTGGGGTTTCAGGGATTAGGGCAGTGCAGTGATTTCGGGCAGTGTAGAAGGTCGTGAAGTGGGTGGTGTTTCAGGGTTTAGGGCAGTGGTGTTTGGGCAGTGTATGGGTTCTTGCTGGAGGTGATGTTTCAGGGTTTAGGGCAGTGCAGTAGTGTTCGAGCAGTGTAGGGGGTCTTGCTGGGGGCAGTGTTTCATGGTTTAGGGCAGTGGTGTTCGGGCAGTGTAGGGGATCGTGCGGGGGTGGTGTTTCAGGGTTTAGGGCAGTGCAGTGGTGGTTGGGCAGTGTAGGGGGTCATCCTGGGGGTTGTGTTTCAGGTTTTAGGGCAGTGCAGTGGTTTTCGGGCAGTGTATGGGGTAGTGCTGGGGGTGGTGTTTCAGGGTTTAGGGCAGTGCAGTGGTGTTCGGATACTGTAGCGGGTCGTGCAGGGGGTGGTATTTCAGGGTTTAGGGCAGTGCTGTGGTGTTCGGGCAGTGTAGGGGGTCGTGCTGGCTGGTGTTCCAGGGTTCAGGGTAATGCAGTGGTGTTTGGGCAGTGTAGGGGGCATGCTGGGCTGGTATTTCAGGGTTTTCAGCAGGGCAGTGGTGTTCGGGCAGTGTAGGGGCTCATGTTGGGGGTGGTGTTTCAGGGTTTAGGGCAGGGCAGTGGTGTTCGGGCAGTGTAGGGGATCTTGCTGGAGGTGATGTTTCAGGGCTTAGGGCGGTACAGTAGTGTTCGTGCAGTGTAGGGGGTCTTGCTTGGGTTGTGTTTCAGGGTTTAGGGCAGTGCAGTGGTGTTCGGGCAGTGTAGGGGATAATGCTGGGGGTGGTGTTTCAGGGTTTGGGCAGTGCAGTGGTGTTTGGGCAGTGTAGAGGGTTGTGCTGGGGGTAGTGTTTCAGGGTTTAGGGCAGTGCAGTGGTGTTCGGGCAGTGTAGGGGGTTGTCCTGGGGGTAGTGTTTCAGGGTTTAGGGCAGTGCAGTGGTGTTCGGCAGTGTAGTAGGTCGTGCAGGGGGTGGTGTTTCAGGGTTTAGGGCAGAGCAGTGGTGTTCGGACAGTGTAGGGGGTCGTGCAGTGGGTGGTGTTTCATGGTTTAGGGCAGTGCTGTGGTGTTCGGGCAGTGTAGGGGGTCGTGTGGGGGCTGGTGTTTCAGGCTTTAGGGCAGTGCAGTGGTGTTCGGGCAGTGTAGGGGGTCGTGCTGGGGGTGGTGTTTCAGGGTTTAGGGCCGTGCAGTGGTGTTCGGATAGAGTAGGGGGTCGTGCAGGTGGTGGTGTTTCAGGGTTTAGGGCAGTGCAATGGTGTTCGGGCAGGGTAGGGGGTCGTGCTAGCTGGTGTTTCAGGGTTTAGGGCAATGCAGTGGTGTTCGGGCAGTGTAGGGGGTCTTTCTGGGGGTGGTGTTTCAGGGTTTAGGGCAGTGGTGTTCGGGCAGTGTAGGGGATCTTGCTGGAGGTGATGTTTCAGGGTTTAGGGCAGTGCACTGGTTTTCAGGCAGTGTAGGGTGTCGTGCTGGCTGGTGTTTCAGGGTTTAGGGTAGTGTAGTAGTGTTCGGGCAGTGTAGGGGTCGTGCTGGCTGGTGTTTCAGGGTTTAGGGCAGTGCAGTGGTGGTCGGGCAGTGTAGGGGGTCATCCTGGGGGTAGTGTTTAAGGTTGTATGGCAGTGCAGTGGTGTTTGGGCAGTGTAGGGGGTCGTTCTGGGGGTGGTGTTTTAGGGTTTAGGGCAGTGCAGGGGTGTTCGGATAGTGTAGTGGGTCGTGCAGGGGGTGGTGTTTCAGGGTTTAGGACAGTGCTCTGGTGTTCGGGCAGTGTAGGAGGTCATGCGGGAACTGGTGTTTCAGGGATTAGGACAGTGCAGTGGTGTTCGTGCAGTGTAGGGGGTCATGCTGGGGCTGGTGTTTCAGGGTTTAGGGCAGTGCAGTGGTGTTCAGGCAGTGTAGGGGGTCATGCTGGCTGGTGCTTCAGGGTTTAGGGCAATGCAGTGGTGCTCGGGCAGTGTAGGGGCTCATGCTGGGGCTGGTGTTTCAGGGTTTGGGCAGAGCAGTGGTGTTCGGGCAGTGTAGTGGGTCCTGCTGGGGGTGGTGTTTCAGGGTTTAGGGCAGTGGTGTTCGGGCAGTGTAGGGAATGTTGCTGGAGGTGATGTTTCAGGGCTTAGGGCAGTGCAGTAGTGTTTGAGCATTGTAAGGGGTCTTGCTGGGGGTAGTGTTTCAGGGTTTAGGGCTGTGCAGTGGTGTTCGGGCAGTGTAGGGGATCGTGCTGGGGTGGTGTTTCAGGGTTTAGGGCAGTGGTGTTCGGGCAGTGTAGGGGGTCTTGCTGGGGGTGATGTTTCAGGGTTTAGAGCAGTGGTGTTAGGGCAGTGTAGGGGGTCGTGCTGGGGCTGGTGTTTCAGAGTTTAGAGTAGTGTAGTAGTGTTCGGGCAGTGTATGGGGTCGTGCTGGGGCTGGTGTTTCAGGGTTTAGGGCAGTGCAGTGATGTACAGGCAGTGTAGGGGGTCGTGATGGGGCTGGAGTTTCAGGGTTTAGGGCAGTGCAGTGATGTACGGGCAGTGTAGGGGTTGTACTGGGGCTGGTGTTTCAGGGTTTAGGGCAGTGCAGTGGTGTTAGGGCAGTGTAGGGGATCTTGCTGGAGGTGATGTTTCAGGGCGTAGGGTGGAGCAGTAGTGTTCAAGCAGTGTAGGGGGTCTTGCTGGGGGTAGGGTTTCAGGGTTTAGGGCAGTGCAGTGGTGTTCGGGCAGTGTAGGGGATCGTGCTGGGGGTGGTTTTTCAGGGTTTAGGGCAGTGGTGTTCGGGCAGTGTAGGCGGTCTTGCTGGGGTGGTGTTTCAGGGTTTAGGGCAGTGGTGTTAGGGAAGAGTAGGGGGTCATGCTGGGGCTGGTGTTTCAGGGTTTAGGGTAGTGTAGTAGTGTTCGGGCAGTGTAGGGGGTCGTGCTGGGGCTGGTGTTTCAGGGTTCAGGGTTCAGGGCAGTGCAGTGATGTACAGGCAGTGTAGGGGGTCGTGCTGGGGCTGGAGTTTCAGGGTTTAGTGCAGTGCAGTGGTGTACGGGCAGTGTAGGGGGTTGTGCTGCGGCTGGTGTTTCAGGGTTCAGGGCAGTGCAGTGGTGTTCGGGCAGTGTAGGGGATCTTGCTGGAGGTGATGTTTCAGGGCTTAGGGCGGAGCAGTAGTGTTCAAGCAGTGTAGGGGGTCTTGCTTGGGGTAGGGTTTCAGGGTTTAGGGCAGTGCAGTGATGTTCGGGCAGTGTAGGGGATCGTGCTGGGGGTGGTGTTTTAGGGTTTAGGGCAGTGCAGTGGTGTTCAGGCAGTGTAGGGGGTCCTTCTGGGGGTGGTATTTCAGGGTTTAGGGCAGTGGTGTTTGGGCAGTGTATGGGTTCTTGCTGGAGGTGATGTTTCAGGGTTTAGGGCAGTGCAGTAGTGTGCGAGCAGTGTAGGGGGTCTTGCTGGGGGCAGTGTTTCATGGTTTAGGGCAGTGGTGTTCGGGCAGTGTAGGGGATCGTGCAGGGATGGTGTTTCAGGGTTTAGGGCAGTGCAGTGGTGGTTGGGCAGTGTAGGGGGTCCTCCTGGGGGTTGTGTTTCAGGTTTTAGGGCAGTGCAGTGGTTTTCGGGCAGTGTATGGGGTAGTGCTGGAGGTGGTGTTTCAGGGTTTAGGGCAGTGCAGTGGTGTTCGGATACTGTAGCGTCTCGTGCAGGGGATGGTGTTTCAGGGTTTAGGGCAGTGCTGTGGTGTTCGGGCAGTGTAGGGGGTCATGCTGGGGCTGGTGTTTTAGGGTTTAGGGCAGAGCAGTGGTGTTCGGGCAGTGTAGGGGGTCGTGCTGGCTGGTGTTCCAGGGTTCAGGGTAATGCAGTGGTGTTTGGGCAGTGTAGGGGGCATGCTGGGCTGGTATTTCAGGGTTTTCAGCAGGGCAGTGGTGTTCGGGCAGTGTAGGGGCTCATGGCGGGGGTGGTGTTTCAGGGTTTAGGGCAGGGCAGTGGTGTTCGGGCAGTGTAGGGGATCTTGCTGGAGGTGATGTTTCAGGGCTTAAGGCGGTGCAGTAGTGTTCGTGCAGTGTAGGGGGTCTTGCTTGGGTTGTGTTTCAGGGTTTAGGGCAGTGCAGTGGTGTTCGGGCAGTGTAGGGGATAATGCTGGGGGTGGTGTTTCAGGG